>NW_020799091.1:103647264-103686333 GCF_003259725.1 Athene cunicularia | reverse complement strand
CCCCAGCAATGGGAAGGAGGAAACCAAAAGGCTCGGGAAATTGAAATATGGACAGGATGGGATAACCTCTCTTCCATTAAGGCACAGTAAAAAGACAGACTAATTTGGGGAAGAAAAAACATAAATTTAATACAGGTAGTAACAACAACACAAGAGAATAGGACTGTGAGAAGCAGCACCGCATCTTGAAAACACCTTCCCCCATCCCTCCCTTCTTTCCAGGCTCAGCTTTGCTCCCAATATCCCTACTGCCTTCCCTGCAGTGGTGCAGGGAACAGGGGGTCTGGTCAGTCCTGCTGCTTCTTCCACCTTAGAGATGGGGCGGGGAACTCCTGGCATTGCTCCCATATTCCAGCCTGGTCCCCCTTTCACAGGAGACTGTCCTCCACAAACTCACTCCAACATAAATCACTGTCACAGGTGTGTGGGTCACCCCTGCATGTTGCAATCCTCCCAGCACTGAACTACAACAGCAGGGGCGTCTTCCCATGGGATCCTGGCCGCCTTTGGAAGCAGTCACCTGGGTGATGTGGGGGCCCAAATCAGTATCTGCTCCACCGGTGACCTCCATCCACGATGGGAAGCATGGCCCTGCCATCTCATCACCAGATACAGGGGGGAGTCTCTTTTCTGGCACACCTCTGCACCTTCTCCTTCTTTCTTCCACTGACCTCAGCATTTGCATAGGTGTTCTCCTCACAACTCCTCCAGCTCCTTCCAGATTCCCCTTCTTAAATATGTTATTGCAGAGACAACCAGGACAGCATAGATGGAAGAAAAACTTCATTGATTCATATGTAAAATAAAAACTTTCTTTGATGTAATGGAGTAATTTATGTGTAAGAAACGTTTTTTATATTTATCAAATATCAAAGACTTTATCATGTGATTTACACTTGAACTGCCTAGTTTTACGACAACAGGGAAACAATATAATTAGAAATGTAATTGTCAAGGAGGGTTCTCATTGATGTTACAGTACTTATTTGTATCAGCTGAAGATGTGGTCTTTTTTTCATAACCATGTTACAGAAAAAAATATCCTTCAACTGTCCTCATTCTTTTTATATAGGACTGTGCTGCCTCAAGTAAATCAGTAAAGGTACTCTGATACATAGACTCCCATCAGTTATAGTTTTGACAACATGATACTGGGATTGCACATTACGACAAATGCTTGATATTTCGTTCCTTTTGGTGATCTTATACACAACCTCTATTTATGATGCTTTACAGATAGAAATGATAACTTTCTGTTACAGGAAAGACTAACATCAATATTAAATAAAACCACATTTTTCTCCTTAGGTATAAAATGCATGTATACAACAGTTTCGGCTTAGCATAAGCATTTCTATGTATAAGGATGTGATAGACTCTTCATATTCTGTCAGAGATACTTAATTGAGATTTGATTAGTTTGTTAAATCTGTTTATTGAGAGGTTTTCTCTGACCTATCATCTGTTCAAATTATCAACTGGATTATTTGTCCCTATTTCTTACAAAATTATTTTATCTTCCTGTCTCCTAACTTTTGTGATATTACTATTAGAATCACAAGATTGTAGAAATACTGGTTGTGAAGCATCTCTGGAGGTCATATATTCCAATCTCATTTTTACAGCCAGACCATCACAAGCACTCAGTCAGATCATATCTAGTCAACTTTCCAAGGATATAGACACTGCAGCTTCTCTGGACAACTTTTTCTCATGTTAAACTTATTCTTCTACTGAGCTTTGGGGTTTTTTAATGAGGTCCACAGTTTGTGGTCTTGACAATTATTGTCTTGTCCAACAGTGTACATAGTGAGAAGAGCTTTGCTCTGACACCTTTGTAACTCTCTTTCAATAAATTGTAGGGAATAATTAGCTTGATACTTAGCCTTCATAATTTCTTCATGAGACATTAGCTCTAAGCCCCTGGTAATAGCCCTTTGCTGGACTCTTCCAGATTCTGCATATCCCTCTTGTCTAGGGACTCAAAACTGGACACAGTACTCCAGGTGTGAACTGATCAGCACTGAATAGAGAGTTGGAGAAGAATTAATTCAAAGTAGCTGCCCAGATGTCATTCAAAAATAATTATTTTTTTCCTTTTCAGATAATTTAAATCAGAAAATTATCTTTATATGTCTTTCAATATTTTTTCTAAGATAGTTATTTTTCACGGCATAAGTTTACAATTAAATTGAATCTTAGTCCAGCTCATGAACAAATACTCTCAGCAAGTCCTAAATGAATTGACATAACAAAGGAAAGATTTTAAATCGTCACAATTTCATCTCTCTTCATTTTACCTTCTAACATAAGATTCTAAACTAACCCAGACATGAAAGAGAAATTTTGTTATTTGATCAAGGTAACTAATCTAAGTTTGGAAGTAAGCCTTGCTGTGAGCTGGAAGTTGGATAAGGTAACCTGCAGATGTCACCTCCAACCTAAATAATTCTATGATTTTATCTCAGTTTTTCACAGATATAAAGAAAAAATCCAAATTTCACAGCTCAATTAAACCATCCCAGATTTAGCCTGGGAGTTTATGTAGATTATGAGTTGTAAGGTAATCGAATTATTTCTGTGCATAGATTATGCTTTCTTTTTATATGCTTTATTATACATATCCTTTTAATATATTGATCTATAGGCTGAGGCATCAAGAGAAAGAAATTAAATATACTTTATGCAATGATAAACTGTTCATTAAAAGTGGATTGGGATCATTCAGTATTATCGAGGTTCTGTGCATAAAAGTGTATCATCTTTGCAAAGGACTGTGATGTTAACAGCCATAGAGACAAATGTGTTTGTCACGCAACAGGTGTGGTATTTCTAATAGTCACACTTCTGCGACAATGATTTCTCAGTCTTTTTGGATAGACATTTATTAGGTCAAATTTCATATTTCTTCAGGATTTAACCATTCAGGGTAAGACTTTGTGATGAAGGAATATTTTTCTAAAATATTTCCATTTTTATTGAATGATGAATATCTTGGGTTGAAGTAGATGAATCATCAACTTAAATGCTGTCATCTGGTATCTTTTAGCATTGTTCAGGTATCAAACTCATCACTGAATTATTTATAGTTTGCAAAAATGATAACATTATAGGTAAAAATACATGCAACAATATTCTAGGTTTGTGTGTCATTGAAATATGTTAATATTTTTAAATGTTTTGATGAAAGAGAAAATATATAAATAATTATATATCAAGATGTTGCTGATTAAGATTGTCTGAGTACTCTGTAAGTTTTGTACTATAACATTTTTAAATTACTTTTCTGCAATTTACGAGAAGAGGAATGTAAAGGAATATATAGAGAAAACATGTATCAAAATGACTAACTCTCTATCCTATGCTTCCAATACCTTTTCTTTTAGGCAGAATTTTCTTACAGTAAGCAAGCTTAGTGTCTGATAAAGGTATTATTTCCATTTTCAGGATCAATCCCAGTCAATAATATTTTCAAGTCCTCGATACATTAGTAACATTGAAAAACTTGAGTACTGTGTTGTGGACTTTCACATTTTTGAATGTGGGTGCAAGTTTTTCAAGGACTCATGGAAGGAAGAGAAAATATAAAACATTGCTCAAACTAAACTGTACTGAGTGGAATGTTGACTCCATAGATTCAAATTCCAGCCAATTTGCACTATCTCAGGAAACACCTACCTTTCATCAAGAACATGCAAGTAAAGTGACTAGTGTCAGGAGAAAGGCTGCAAGTTCTTAAATGTGAATTTAGACACTGCCTAGATCTATGTGCCTGGCAGCAGAAAATCCCTGTAGCCATTTCTTTGTGCCCTGATGGCATCTGTCCTTAACAGGACAGCATATTTCAGAAGTAGACTGTGAATGGGGCAATTAATTTCTCCTTGAGCTATTAATTCATTTTCTTGACATGTGACCCATGGATGTCTGTTTGACATTTCTACATTCTCTTTGTCAACTCTTACAATTAAAGATGTGGGGGCTTTGTGTAGTTGAAGTTGATATTCTGATTTCATTATGTAGTTCCAGGAAATGGGAATAAACTGCCTACTCTTATATAAAAGAAAACTGTCAGAGACAAACTGACTTTTGAGGCACTAAATGCTTTTACCACATCGGTTCTTTCTCTGAAATAGGTGAGTTTTGGATGTGTTGCCTTTCACAACAAAAAAAAAGACAAATCTGTGAGAAAAGCCAATGCAGTTAGTTGGTTAGAGGTTCTAGGAATCAGGGTTTAAATTCTCTTCAGCTACAGAGACATTGATTAGTCAGTCTGTTTTATTCAAGATGTAATTAACTAAATACTGTTCTTTCTGTTGCTCACTTTAGTTTACATTTTGTTCTGTTTTAACTTCTTCGCTGCCTATTGGTACATTTTAGAGAGACTCCTATGTTTTTAGGGCCAGTTGCTAAAAGTCAAGTTGTATGCATTTGCAGTGGTTGCTCTATCTGGCCATCTACTTGTTTGTTAATCTCACCTAATAACTTTTTAATTTAAAGGCTAATTTCAATATTATTCTGGTGAGAATTGAGGGGAAGGGATTGACTGTGCCTTTTGTTGTAATGATCTCTTCTTTTTAAATCAGTCAAGATTCACTGATTCCATAATTATGTGGTCTGATTTCTTGCTCTATCTTTGTTAGAGTACTGTCTTTTAGCAACTACATTTTCTTTTTAGATAAATCTCTTAATACCTACCTCACATTAGAAAGAAACAAATAAGTCTGCTGTAGAATGTGTTTGAAGCAGACATTTTTGTGAGGATGGGCTGTGTATTGTTTAAGAGTGGGCAAACTCTTGGATCCTGCTGAGACATGGAGGTATCTGTTCTTCACAATGTTTTCTACTGCACATTAGGATCATAAGGAACATTGATTGATTAACTGGTGTCTTGAGATATCAAGACCTTAGGATAGAAATTTGAAATTATCTTGCAGGGTCTGACAGACTCAAAGGAATCTTTCCTACGCTGTGCTTGTTGATACAGAAAGATAATTCCAGTAATTTTTATTTTCTTTTTATCTTTTTATTCAATTTAGTGATGTTGAATTGGTTATATGATCATTCAAAGGGTTAATTTGTTTGGCATTCAACAAAAGGATCACATACAACTTTTTGCCTGACGTTTGAGAAATATGTTGTTTGGATCTAGATTATAAAGGCCAAGGATTTATAATGAACGCTGTCTTAATTCACACCCCTCTGCAATTTAAAGGACCACTGGGTCTGTTGGTTGATTTTGAAGAAAGAATTTTGGCAGTGGTTCAGCTTGGCTTTTTTTTTTTAACTCCTGTTCTCAGTATCATGTTTTCTGCTGCTGTTCTGAAAGTAGTACGAGCATACTCTTCAATTAAGGTGTCCATGTCCATTTTCTGCCTTGGTATGTTATCAAATTTGTGCAGACTACTAAGCAACAATGAAGAAATGCTGTTTTCTAAAGTTTTTACCTCAGCAAAATTAAATATAATGAGGAAATATGAGGCACTGATATAACATGAGTGCTTTTTTTCAGCAACATTTCTAGGTTTGTGGCTTTAAGATAAAGTTTACGGGTTTGGATAAATGTCACCCTTAGGTGTGTGGGTTTTTTTGTTTTGTTTTTTTTTTCCTCTGTATCATGTGTTATTTATTGTTCTATAGTAAATGACTGCCCACTTAGCAGGGGGAAAGCGAGGTAGATTTTTATGTTATAAAGATCACAGAGATTCACACAGACGAGCTGAGACAGGAAGGCACTTCTGGAGATCACCTGGTCTAATCCTCTGCTCAGAACGGGTTGCTCAGGGCTTTGTCCAGTCAGGTTTCTCATATCTTGCACCACTGACAAGCTCCCTCTTCTTTACTTCCCGCATGAGGTATTTATACATAATGGATATGATCTCCCCCTGAGCCTTCCCTCCTCCAGGCTGAGCAGTCACAGTTCTCTGCCTCTCCCCATAGTTGAGAGTTATCTTCCAGTTGCAGCACATCTGTGGTACAGATACTGTATCCCTGTGATGTAGTTTATCAACTGCTTCTTGTAAAGGCCCATACCAATGTTGCACAAAAGTAAGTGAGAGGATGTTATATATTTCTGTTGAACTAAATACTGTAGTATTAAATAATAAATAAGTAAATACTAAAGCTGTATGATCAAGGATTTCTGTTTATTAAGGACAATGCATTTTTTAAAGGTTTTGTAGTCAGCTTGTATCACTCTTTTTGCCTATAAGCTTTTAAGTTTTGAAAATTTTATTAAATACACTTTATATCAGATTTTAAAACTCCCACAGAATCATTTAGATTGGAAAATACTTTTAAGATCATCTAGTCCAACTGTTAACCTAACACTACGAGGTCCACCACTAAACTGTGTCCGTAAGTGCCACATTTACACGTCTTTTAAATACCTCCAGGGATGGTGACTCAACCACTGCCTTGGACAGCATGTTCCAGTCCTTGACAACCCTTTCAATGATGAAATTTTTCCTAATACCCAGTCTGAAGCTTCTCTGGTGCAACTTGAGGCTATTTCCCCTTGTCCTATCACTTCTTACTTAAGAAAAAAGATTTAATATTAAGAAAAAAATTGCCCCACCTGCCAGGCATGCACCTGGCCTCCCACTTACTCTATACCTGTCATCCTAGATTGCTGTTACTGAAAACCTGTTACTTTGAAGATTAAGGCCTTAAATTTTCAAGTTTGTCTTTATTGAGGTATTTGTGGGTTTTAGAAGTTTCTACCTTGTGTGTAGGAGAAATTATAAAATTAAGAATGTACTAAGTAATTTTCAGTTTGGGAAACATGTTTCTTAAAATTCATAGGCTCTTAAAATACTTTTTCTTTCTGTTTATTGCTGCCAGAAAGAAACATTTTCAGTTTGAGGAGATTTTGTTAAGGTATTGTTAAGCTTTGATAAGTATAATCATCCTATTCTTCTATTTATTTATTTATTTATTTATTTATTTATTTATCTATTTATTTATTTATTTAATCTATGAGATAAATATGATAAAGATTCCCCAGTGTGTTTCTGTACAGTTAAAATAGTTTAATATTCTGTTAAGTAGTGACTTTTAAACTTCTCTGCTCTTTTTATTCATAATAAGAAGCTCTACTCAATTTAGCTAGAATAACTTAAATAGAATTAAACTTCTCCATCATGTTATGCCTGACAGAACCCATTGTATACCTAAAGTCCTCCAAAATGCATGCCTTTCACTTACAACAAAATTTATTGTGTGAGTTCAAGTAAATAAATTTAGATATCTTTTTTTTTTAAATATCTTTTAATCTTGAATTTTCTGTGATAAATTCCTAATCCATGATTAGAAAATGTACATATGGATTAAATATTGATTTTTTTTTTTTTTTATTAGTAAGGTTGGTCTTGTAGATCTATATTTTAAAATACTGTTAATCTCTACTTACATCATTATCCCATCTCTTAAGTTTTGAGAGAACTGAGCTCACAGCATCAGCCTACCTGAAAATCTGAATAAAACCAACAGTGTTTATCTTTATATGTTATTTCTAAACTACAGTTTGCTTGAGTTTGGAGTGGGGCAGTAGTGGAACTTCTGTTTGAGATAGGTCTTGCAGATAAAGTTGTAACAAACAGACTTTGTTTAAGCAGTGTTCTGTTTTATAGTTGTATACTGTCTCTGCTCAGATATTAACAGCTTGTCCATTTCACTGTTTCAACTGCCAGTGTCATAGAAAAGAATATTGAACAGAGAATTTTCTGACTGTACTTCAGTATTTGTTTCATTTTTGCACAAAACTGCATCTTGTTGGTTCTCTTGCATTGTGCATTTCCCCCCTATAACATCTGTTATGCCCCAGAAGGCAGTTTGAACTTCGTGTGACTTCTAGCTCATCTCATCAGGGAAAATGACATTTCAACAGATGTAGGAAACGAATTCATGATGACATAAAGACTGTTTTGTCTACCTAAAAATAAACCACTCTGTATTCTATAAGACAGAAATTCAACAAGGAATCCATAATGATTCAAATAAAACCTTTAAACTTTATATCAGTACTGTGTTTCCTACTGACAAATCCCAATTAATGTTAATGTGATGAAATGGAAAGTTCAGTTATACTGAACTATTTAATTATGAAACTTTATGTCAAACAATTAAAAATATAACTAACATCTTTCAGTACTGTCATACACTGCAGAAGTCATGCTTTCTTCTTTAGTAATAGCCTGCCTACTACAAAGTTGAAAAATAACCAGCCTTCATCGGGGTTACATTTTTGTCTACTGGCTTTGCAGATGCAATTTGTCTTTTGGATATTTCTGCAAAACAAATTGCAGGCAAGCATTCAGAGTCATTGAATAGAAGACAGGCTATCATTAGGCCAGTTAATATAACTTTATTCATAAGAAAAAAAGAAGTTATAGTGCTTACAGGATATTAGAATACTGTCTGAATAGAAAACAATGTAGAGTATTAAGCTGCTTTAAAAATTGAGAAAAAAAAATCTAAAAGTATATTTAAATGATAAAATGTGAGTTACATTTGAATAGGCTATTTGGATTAAATTTTCACTGTAGGTTTCCACAGACACAGGAAAAAAAAGCCCCCAAATTCTTTAGCATTATTGTCATTACCAAAGGAATGCAAGCATTAGGTGTTTTAAAACACTACAAGTCTCAAAGATGTTACAAGCTCAGCAAAACATCATATCCTTTTCAGTGCATACAAAGATGATGGGATTTCTCCTCTGTAAACAGTTCACTTAGATATAAAAGAGATGTGACAGTATGTGGTAAAATCCTATTTTTTTATACCAGTTTGTTGTGGGTTTGCTGTTTAATGATGATTTTAAGTAATTACGTCATTAGCTTTAATAGTCATCTGTGTAACATCTGATTGCATGCCTTCTTCAAAGGTCTGTAGTGTTGGAATCTTCTTCATTGTCTCTATAAAAAAAAATAATACCTTAAGTGACTTGACATATCTGTGAACATTATTTCTATATTTCCAACCAGCTTAAGAGACTTTAATTCAGCTCTATTTTTTACTGTTGTAATTGAGTTCTTTAGGGAAAAGGTGTATAGTTCCTGATTGTCTGATTACTCACGGAAACAGCTTAAATCAGACTTTCTTTTACAGAACTGTAACTTTATGGATTGTGTAGTGTTTTTTTTATTTTTGACTTTGCTTCATTAGTAGTTGAAATAAGGTAAATAATTGAGATTTTTAAAAATAACCTAAAAAGCATTTGCCCCAAAATAAAATGCCCTTGAACTGTCTGATACTTAACAAGTTTAGTGCACATTTAATAATTTATTTTTTCCTCATTTTAGTTCAGGATTCCAAATAGATGTATAGTATTTAAAAGCAAAACAGAGCACCCTTTTTGGTGTTTCAAATGATATTTAAACTAGAAAATATTAGAAATTTAAGAGAATCTGTCTCTGCAAGGATTGTGTCAGTGTAATTTTCATTCAAAGTCCATTCACTTTTATCTGGCAATCAGTGAATTTAAGCAGAATATTCTCAGAAGGGATTGCAGTCCAACAGATTTAGAAAGACTCCATAGTAGAGTGCTATCTCATTGCTCAAAAGTAAATTCTAAAATGCATTAAGATCTATTGGTGTAGCATAGAACTGTTAAAATATAACAAATTTACATTGTGGAAACTGGGACAGAATATGGTATGTTTTGGCTTTTGGTATCTGCCTTTTGTTATACTTCTCAATACAAACAAAACCAAGCTTTTCAGGTTTATGGAGTGTTCACGTGTGTTTTTTAAGAAATTGAATTATCAAGAAGTTTATGGATGGATGGAGTTCCTTATTGGAGCAGAGCTTTACCCAGTATTTTCCAGATTTTACTCAAATATTGTCTCCTTTTCCTTTTCAGTATCTTTTATATATTACGTCTATGTTTAAAATATACATTTGTATAGTATACACATTTAATGTGTTTTAATATATTGCTAACTGACAGTAGAAATACATATGCAAGTGAATTACTGTTACACTTTTTCTAAGCTCTCACTGATGATACCTCAATTCCGTTGCATCACTTAATCATCTGTGTAGACAGAGCTATGACAGGTTTGTGATGCTAGTTCTGAATTGTGGAGGATACTACTGCAAATAGTACTGAAATCAATTATCTACTAAATGCTTGATCTTATGAATGGAGTCATCTGTCTCCATATTTAACAGAACAAATGGACCTCCTATTACTATTCTTACTTATCTTCCTAAATTACTTTTAAACCCATTAAGGAATAACTCAACAGAATCCTCTCAGTGTAATACAGCTGATAATAATTCTTTTATAATTACTATGATCAAGAGGGAAGGGATTGGTTATATCACCTAGTACTAATAGTGCTTTTTTTGGCTATAAAATTGCACGTGTTCTCTGGGCTGAGCGAAGCCCTGACTGACTTCACTTTTTCCCATAACAGCTTTACTACAGTAGGATTACACTCCACAGTGTTCTACCTGAAGAGATCTTCAAGATCTCGTCTTTTTAATTTTTTAAAAATTAATTTATAGCTAGTTAGGTAATATCCTTGTAAACATGGGAAGAGGCTTTTTTTTTTTCTTTTTTTTTTTTTTTTTTTTTTTTTTTTTGGTCAGATCTATCAAGAAGCTGCTGTTCATTTCTGAGCTTGATTTAATGTAGCTAGACACAGACTCTACTAACTTGAATTTTTGGAACACCTTCACTAATCTGATAAGTATTCACTGTGTATTCAAATCTCTTCAGACCAGTCTGGTACAAACAACTCTCTTTTATATTAATCCATTAGCTGTTAGTTTACAGCAGTAACTTGAATTGTGTGTACATTGCATGCCATCCTCATCAGAGCTTATAATAAACTAATGTGCATGCATGTAGTTATTCTTGAAATAAATATGAATGTAACATAAAACTTTCTGGTTGTGCTGTCTCTTTGCAATATTTTACTTTCAGTAAGTGATGAGTGAGCTAGCTTAGTACTGGACTATTTGCCTGACTACCCAATAAGCACAGATGCTAGATTAATCATTTGGACAATATTTTTTATTCTTGTTTGCGTAAAGCACTATTTTTCTGTTTACATGAAGCAGAGCTAGGAAAATTATGAGACTAAAAAAATGGACAGATGGTGTTATATTTTTCTATTTTGTAAATATTAAAGTACCATATGTAGAAAATGTGATTTCATTTTGCTTTCAAAGATGTAGTTAGTATGTCTCCACAGAATTTGTAATTGCATTTATCCTAAAAATTTTAAATGGAGTTCATCCCTTTGCCAAAACTGTGTTACAATCTCAAATATCTATTTCATTGATGAAGGAAAAATATTCTCTAACTTTGCTTTTCACCTCTCATCATGCAGTTCCTTACATTTTACCTGACATTTATTACTTAATCTGTTGCATTTACGTAGTTCAACATCAGTTATTAGTTACTGGAACTAAGCAATGAAATTATCCTTGAAGCAATACTGCTGAAATACTAACATATATATTTCTGAAGTAACTCTACAAGACTACAAACTGTATAAAGAAAGTACCATACAAGTGGTGGCATAGGACCTAAAAATTCAATCTGTGATTAGAAATAAATTGCCTCAATGGCTCTAATCTCTTTAAATTCCCCAATTTCTGGATTTGTTAGTATCTTGGTTTCCCACCAGTCATTACATATCTTGAGGTTAAAGAGAAGCTTATCCTTACAGGTAAATAAAGAAGGGAGTATTTGAGTAGCCTCCTGGATGATTTATTATTCCTTGATGCTTATTAAAACAAAAATAAGACTTTGTCTGAAACTCATTTCCTTTCCTACAATAAAGTTTGTCCTCCCTTCTGCTACCGTGGACATAAAGACCATAGAATAAGGACTTTAGTCTCTTTCTCTGTCAGTGCTACATGTGTGTCCTGAAGGAGCCTTCGCTGTCTTTCTTGGTTTTGCAATGACTATGGTACTAGTACCTGCTCTGGTAGTAGATTCAAAATTTTTGCAGTCGAATTTCAGTTTCTTCCTGACCTCTAGGCAGTCATGCCCTCTTCCTGATGGCCTTTATGTACTGATAGGTTTTGATGTTAGCAAACTGAGTACACACAGATATTTACTTCTGCCTGAAGTAGTGAAACAAAGAGGTTAACTCAATAGTCAGAATTCAATATAACTGTTAAGCAAGTGTTCTTTATTAGCAGCACTGGATATCGCTCCACCACAAGTGCCGCACCTGCTAACAAAATGCTCTGACTAATATGCACAGAAAGCATACATATTCATCAGATTTACTAGAAAATGCAGTCTTATGCTAATGGGTTCTCACCCCCCGCCCCCTTGGTGGTCCACATAGTCTTCCTCACACAGTCTGCTAGTTGAACTTTAGGTTTCCCATGTCCATATACAGTCATGGAGTTACCTTATCCATCCTTCAGCTCCTGTTTATTTCAAGGGGGTCAGTTTAAAGCAGCTTCCAGTTGCTTATCTTGACACTGGCATCTTCTCAGGCACTTCTCTTGCATTTTTAGGTCCCTGTTATAAGAGATGTACTCAGGGAGTTTACCAGACTGTCCAAGGCCTGTTCTATCTTCACTAGGCAAGGAGTTACAGGTTTCAAGATATAATACAAGTGGGTAAGACTACAGAGGGTAGCTAGGAAAAGAGTATAAATGAAATTATATACATTGCAGTAAAATACAGGAAAAATAAAATCTAGTAAAATATAAATGATTGTTAACATTGAAACTAAACATTGAAACTATACTTCACTGGTTTCTCTACATTAACAAGGTCAGGAGGTCTTGTAATTTCAAGTATACTTGCAGCAACTTCCTTTCAGTAGAATGTGTTCTTTTGTGTTTTTTCTTCATAGCTGTCCTCTTAAGGTGGGCAGGTTATAAAGTTGTTTTGTTTTGTTTTTTTTTTTAAGTGCATTCAGTCTTGATGATCTCCTCAGGAAAAGTGTACACAATTCAGGACATCGTATGAAAAATGTTATTTACTGTACAGATGTTTGATTTTTCTCTGTTTTGGTAGAAAATAGACAATTCTGTTAAATTTAGTTTGACAGACTGATACTGAAGTAATCTTCAGTTTTCTTTGCCTTTTTTTTGGTTTTCCTTTCAATACTATTGAAGAAAAAAAAAAAAAAAGTGGTCTAATTCTTGCTTATCGAGGGTGATTACATGAAATTACATCACTAAATAGCAAATCTATTTCATGACATACCTATTTCATGTAATAATTATCACATTAATATGTATGGAATACTACTTATTTTTTCTGCGCTCATATTTTCTTTAATTTCTACTCTCTGCAGAACCAAATAATTGTGGCTTTTATCAGGTTTTAAAATTCTAACATATTAATGGATAAAATCTGCCAAAATGAAAAGTTCGATTGGAGTGTAATAATCACTGCCTCTCGAGATATTTGTCCTGTTGGACTTTCATACCAATTATACAAGAGGAATCTAGTGAGCTTGGGACATTCACTATACACTGTAGTTTTGTGTGGCAGTTTTCAAAAAAGGTGAAATATTTTCACATACACAAAATAGACCATAATTGTTATATTTCAAGATTGAAAACCACAGATTCTTGAAACAGTATTTTTTTAAAAACTTCAGATACACCTCTGTTCTCTACTATGTATTATACTGAATGAAAACTTAGATTATTTTCTTCTCTAAAAAACAAATCCTTTTTTTGTCTGACTTCTGTCTTAATTAGAGCTTGAAATTAACGGGATTGACTTTATCCTTGTTACTGATTCCTGAACATTTATTGTCCAATTTTGTAAGATAATGGATGTTAAAAAGCTACAGCTATTTAGGATTATGATAATGCTGTAATTGTGATTATTGAATGGTACATATTTTGCCTAAATAAGCCCTTCACCAATACTACTTGCTGTGTTGAATAGGTTACTCATAGGGTCATGGGACCACAGGATCTTTCAGGTGGAAGAGACTGAAGAAGGTCTCTAGTCCAGCCTCCTGCTCAAAGCAGGGTCAGTTAGAAACACAGACCAGATTGTTCAAGGCTCCAGTGAGCTCTTGAAAACTGAAAGAACTGAGATTGTCCAGAAAAATTATGCAATCTGCTCTGCTGTCTGACTATCCACATAATGAAGAAGTTTTTCCTTATGCTCAGACTGAACCTCTCTTGTTTCAACTTGTCTTTCATCTATCTGCTATACACCTCTGTGAAGAGCCTCCATCTTCTTCATGAATTCCCAATAGATATGGGTGGATGGCTGTTAGGTTCCCCTTATCGTACATGAAAATATTTGATATGGTTATGATTTAGCAGCAATTTAAGATTTATTAATGGTATGAGGTGGATCAAAAGGTTGAATTTTAGCAGCACTTAATGGTTGACCAAATTAAAGAAAAACAAGGTGATTTGGTAGAATATAATTAAAATAGCGACTTAACTACAGATTTGAGAGTGACAGGATTCACACTAATTTACTACAAGATATTCTAAATCAAAATATATATGTATATGTGTAAACACAAAACATACACCCACACAGAGGCAACATGGAAATATTTGGATATCCAGTGAAGTATTGTCCTGGTTCAACTTAGGATAGGGTTAGGTTTCCCCAGCAGAGAGAGAGTGGGAAGGAATCTCCAGCCGGGTTATTCATACCTTGCTGGCGTCAGGTCCAGGGGTGGAACCTTTTTACTTGCTCTTTGGTGGGATGATGGCGGGAACCTGTTTCCGTGACCAGTTAGCGGTATTTCTCTGTATATCGTTTGTCCTGTTGAGTATTATTGCTGTTTATTGTCATTACATTTCTACTGTTGTTGTTCAGATTGTTCTATCACACTGTTGTATTAAATTTCGTCTTATTTTAACGCGGGTTTGTGCCTCACTGCCAGCCGGACCGGCTGAGGGTGGGGGAGGGGCAACAGCAACGTGCTCTCCGGTCCCTGCAGGGCTTAAACTACAGCGAGTATGTAGACATCCACACTTGTGAAGGCAAATATGCTTATTCAAGCACATTGATAGAGAGGTGGATTGAAGAGACTAGTCTGTTAGTAAAATTTCCCTCTTCTTGAGTCTGCAGCACTCATAATGCATTGGCATTCCTCAATGGGCAATAACTGAGCCTTGAGAAGTATAGCTTTTCATTGGCTTTGTGGACAGACGATCGTCAAACCTTGAAAAATATGTGCCTGAGAGGCTTCTCACCTCAGGGGAGATGCTGGACACAACCCGCTACCATCCAGGAGACCTCAAAGGGTCTCCCTTAAAATTGCTGTTTATAGGGTCCAATATAACTGACTCTCGTTAGGTATTTTAACATTTCAACCCAACACAGATGATGGAATATTCTCATACTGTCCACTAGTGGTGCATGCCCAGCACTTAAGAGATCTTGAAGTTCTGGTACCACCCCCTTTGGGCCATGACCTGAGTACTGAGTCCTGAGTACTAGGCTCTCAGGAGGTGATTGTCAGTACCCTTCACAAGCTGAAGAGGAGGGTGCAAGAGCCAGGTGTGCTAAAGTAGTGCTTTAACACTCTGGTCCACTACCTTTCCCAATTCATCTTGGGTTGGCATGTTGCCCGTAGGGTGGAATTGCACCAACCTCTGAGCAGGCCAAGAAAGTGGGAGAGTTGCACCGCCACACCTCTACAGCTTTCTCTTCTACAGATTGAACAAACATAGCTCCCCTCAGCCTCTCCTTGCTGTTTCTGTGACTCCCAACAGGTTATTCCCTCCCAGGTGCAGAATGCAACATTTATCCTTGTTGAGTGTTATGGTGTTCCTGTTGATACATTCTTCCAGTCTTGCTAGGTCAATGACTTCCTTCACGTCATTGATAAAGGTGTTAAACAAGACAGATCCCAGGAGAGTACCTTGCTTGTTACTGTTTTCCAGGTAGAGTATGACCCATTAGCCACTGCCCTCTAAGCCTGACCATCTAGATTACCAGCCTAGTTCTCCACTCATCCAGTCTGTAACCCCCTAACTTGATGTGATGGGTTGGGCCAAGCCACCTGCTCACTCCCCTGACCCCCAGCAAGGCAGGGATAAAAGTAGGAAGACTTGGAGTGAGAAAACTCATGGGTCAAGAGAGGAAAATCACTAGCAAATAACTGTTGTGGGCGAAATAGACACTAGTTGGGGAATTTAACTTTCTTTATCAACCATTAATATAAATATTTAATTACTGATTTGAGTATTGGGAAAAACAAGACAAATACTTAAGCACTTAAGGAAAACACCTTTCATCCCTAGGCTCCAGATACATCTTCCCCATTCCTAGTCTTCATTCCCCTTGTTATCACCATTGATGCAGGTTACACTCAGTCCTTTCAGTGAGGTGAGGGGTGATGCAGGAGGTTGGAGTGAGAACACAGTGGTTTCTTTCTGCCATTCCTTCTTTCTCACTCTTCCACTGTTCCTTCTGCCTAACTCATTTTGTCTGTTCTCTTCGGGTTATCCACAGGCCGCAGTCCTTTTGGGGATGTACTTGCTCTAGTATTGGCTTATGGATGGGCCACAGTCCCTTCAGAAGTATTACCAACTTTGCCATCGAGCACCTTTTATTGCTCTGGCCTTCTTGTGCCTCTGTCTTGGTGTTCTAAGAGGTGCCACAAACTCTTCCAGCTGTGTCACCTATGTCCTGAATTGGGCCCATTGTGGAGCCAGCTAGCACTGGCTCTGCCTGTCACAATGAAACCCTTGACCTCCCTCCCATAGAAGTCACCCCTGCAACTGTTTCCCACAATCAAACCCTTGCTATTTATAACAAATACACTTGAATACAAGAATATTGTGGGAGGCAATGTTAAAAGCCTTGGTAAAGTCAAGGTAATTCCCACAAAAAAGCCATCGTTTACCCTTGGTCAGTCTGTGCTGAGTGTTCCCTATCACCTTATTCTCACTGTCTTTTTGGTTATATGTTCATGTGTATTTCTATCCCTTTTTCTTTTTTTTTTTTTTTTCTTTATTTTTTTTCTCTGTTTTAGGATGTGAGGCTGTTATCCTTCGTGTAAAGTCTGTTCTTTCTTTTGATTGTTTTCTTTACCTCTGTGTATACTTCAGTTCAAAAGAGAAAATGCTTATCTGCTAGTACAGAATGAGAAAATATAAAACGTGAAAATATAAAATTTAAACTGATAAATGCTAAAATGTATTCACAACCTACTTTATATTTTTCAGCTCTACTGCAAGTTACAATTTCACTTAGCAAAGTTGAGCTCAGTGTGGGTGAATCCAAGTTCTTCACATGCACAGGTATGTCTTCATTTTATTTGTAGGTATGTATTTTTTGTTAGATTTTGAACCTTATACATAATATGAAACTGAATTAGTTTATTCACAATATTAACTTAAATGAACATATTTTTATATATTCACATTGACTTGTGAGAATTGTGATAAATAGTAAATCCTTACTGGCTTCACATTTCCAGTCTAGAAACTGTTAATTCCAGATTCTGAATCATTCAGTTTGAATTGTCTGTATCAGTACAGATAATTTATATCTGTTAGGATGGTTTTTTACTTAAAATATTTTTGCTTTTCTAAAATAAGTAGTTATATAAGCTACTAGGCTAAGCTTTAGTATACTTTCCAACCTAATGAGACACCCCAAAAGTCATTTCTAGTGAGGCAGGTATCAGTTAGGAGGAAAAGAATTTGCATTTACAGGTGCCTGATGTGGATCCTTGATGTTGCTAGGTTGCCTTCTTCCATTGACAATGACACAAGTCCTGACTACAATGGCAACACAACTGACTGATGACTTGACCTGTTGATCCAGTGACTGCTGAACAGCCTCTATCCTTAAAGACTTTATATATTTCTGTGGTTTTTTTTTTCTTTTTCCTCTTGAATCCTTGAGTTGCCTTAACAATCCTACATATACCTGCAGTTTTGCCTTGCTTGTCTTCCTAAAAACTTTCTCAGAACTCTCATAATTTATCAATTCCCTGATGCTGCATAAACATTGTGCACTGGGTAGGCATCTGTTGCATAACATTTACCTGAACTTCTAATGTTGGATTGTTTTTTGGTTTTGTTTATAGCCATTGGTGAGCCTGACAACATAGATTGGTACAACCCACAAGGAGAGAAGATTGTTTCTAGTCAGAGAGTGGTTGTTCAGAAAGAAGCTGTTCGATCACGTCTAACCATTTATAATGCAGATGTAGAAGATGCTGGTATATATCGGTGTCAAGCAACAGATGCTAAAGGACAAACTCAAGAAGCTACTGTTGTTTTGGAAATTTATCGTAAGTCAAATATTATCAATTAACATATGAAAGACTGTTTTAAAAGCTACTGCTGTTGAGAAAGTAAATCTTATCAAAATATCTTCCTAGGCTCTAAATTTTATCTTCCAAATAATTGCATCTCCTGCAGTTTATTTAATAGATATATCAAAGATTTAAATTTAATGGATGGCCACATTGTAATATCATGGATCACTTTTCCTTTGTATCTTAGAGCACCGTCTAATGAGGGTGCACTGTATGCCCCTCAGAAAAGAGGAAATATGAGAAAAAATTATGTGAACCTAATTCATGTTATAAATGTATCTATTACCTATTATAAATATGTTCATAAATGCCAGTGCAGGAAGTGCAATATATGTCATTAAAAAAGTGGTGTTTAGACTGAATTAGTTATTTTTATGTTAGTCTTTTCCTATTCTTGGCCTTATAGTGGAATTTTGCCATAATGTGTTGAAGCTTAGTGTGATAAGCAGCCAAAAGGCATTTCAATTGCAAACAACTAATTGAGGAGTATATTTCAAAGTAAATACATTCTGTTGTGGTAAGAAATTCTCTGAGAGTTTCTTTTTTTTTTTTTTTTTTTTTTTTTTTAAATTTAGTTAAAGAACTTTACACTGTAGTAAATTCTTTAGAGCAGTAAAAAATGCCTAAAAGCAATATATTAAACAAGTGTACTGTGAAGACATAAGTCAAAGTCTTTGTTGGTGAAAGGGTAGGACATATGCCATCAGCCTTTCAGCTCAGTTATTCTCTAACTTCACTGGAGAGTATTTTTTTAATATTCATTAAAAAATGTTTGTTGATGGACTGAATGCTAAGGAATTACAATGAGACAGAAAATACAGAGTCGAATCATAAAATAGTGCTTCTGAAAGGTACAGATAACAAGAGACACACAATTTAAAAAAAAAAATCTATTGATAAAGCAACCATTCAAATGGTGATAGCAGTTACAAGCAATTACATGATGTCTTGAAAGCTGGCAGTTCAAAGGATTTCAAGTTTTGTGAAATTCATTTATATGCTTAAAACTGCCAGTCACTCCATTAGCAGACTGCTGAGCAAGGCTGAAATCTTTTCAAGTGTTTGCATGTGGTAACTCTGAGGTTAGATAAACCCAAAGACCTACTACATAAGAAATGTGAAGGTTTGTGGGAAATGACATATGAAAGTTCCATTATTTGTATTTGTGATGCATTGTAAGGAAAAAGCAGGATACACTGTACTCCTAGGCTCTGGTTCAGTACTCACTGATGTCTGTGAGAGTTTTTCTTCTGATTTATACATGGTCAAATACTTCAAACACCTCATACAAATATTTTGTAAAAGTATATGAGATGTATATAACAAAAGTGTGCTCCCTCTATGTGGATTATTTGAGCCTGTGCTTGTATCAATACAAAAATGTGGAGGTGGAGTTTTATCTCTGACTTATGTTCTCCAGAGTGTCCTCTGAAATGTAATTGGCAGTCTTTCATCATTAAGAACACAGGTCAGTTTGTTTCTTCTGTGTGCAAGAAATTCTTCCAGATGCTTTGTCAGGCAATTGGTTCCTGCATTAGATCTTGTGTGAGATCATGGATTAATGTTGTCTTGGACTTCTAATACAAAATTCTAGTAATACTCAACCCACTAAAAAAATTAAACATCAAGTCTGGGTATTTGGGGTTAGAAAAAACTTAAAAGCCTCATCAGGCTTTTAATCATCTTGTTATTTCCTCAAAAAATGCTACAAATTCTTGTGACTTAATAATACTAAGTTTTTTCATAAAGTTTCCCACTTGTGTTTAAGATTTTGTATTTTACTCAGCTGATGTGTTTCACAGTCAGTGAGGTTAAAGTTCCATCTTGTTAATAAGACTTTTCCAAATAGTTTTGGTGGTTTTGATGGAAGTTTTGATGGAATAAAAACATGAGGTTTTGGTTCAATAATAAATCATGAACAATGAAACACACTAAAGTAAGTAGAGTATTAACCTGAATCTATAAACCTCTAAAAAACTAGAGCTTCAAAGCTGGGGTCTGGAACACTGAAAACAGTGGAAAATATATTTATAAATTATGCTTAGTTTATATAAATAAAACAAATATTTTCATAATGCAAAATGATTATAAAATTCTTTCTACAGACAAAGTGAAAAACACGTGTCCAGGACCATTTGAGTCTTAACTGGGAAAATTATATTATGGAAATAATTCTATATTATCACAAGGAGAAGGCATAATAGTCATCATTATCTGATGTGGTATCACCTATAATTTTAATGCTAAGTGAACTGCAAGACACTTACTATATTCTGTTTTCTTCCTTTTCAGAAAAGCTCACTTTCCAGGACATAATATCTCCACAAGAGTTCAGGCAGGGAGAAGATGCAGAAGTTGTTTGCCATGTTACTAGTTCACCTGCTCCCATTGTCAGCTGG
This sequence comes from Athene cunicularia, assembly GCF_003259725.1. Taxonomy (NCBI): domain Eukaryota; kingdom Metazoa; phylum Chordata; class Aves; order Strigiformes; family Strigidae; genus Athene; species Athene cunicularia. Next base: position 103,665,689 of record NW_020799091.1, on the reverse strand, counting down.
TTGTATCGGAATGAGGAAGTCACAACTATTGCTGACAGTTAGTATTTTGGTAACTCTTTAAGTTATACATTCTAATTAATATTAAAATATTAATATAAAATAACTGTAAAAGAATCACATTATAGCAGAGGGTTTGGCTTAGCCCATGAGCTTATCTAGAATTTATGCAGGTTCTGTGGTGTATAAAGAATTTATATGAAGTGGTTTCCTTCATGTTGCTTGTATGAGTGTAAGTTACCCTTTGAGTTAGAAGCAATTGGGGATATAAGTGATCTGCTTAGGCTAGATTGCCTAACACCTAGACTGATAAAGTTCTAAACCTGTAGAGAGACAATTAATCAGGCATATATATATAATTTGTTTGATTTACTACCTCAAAAACTGTGAACCATTTTTTCAGTTCTGTCTCAGTAGTCTTTTTTGTCTTCTTTTGAAAACAGAACTTTACACATTTTCTGGAAATTGAACTGACATTGTTGATGAACCATCTTATCCACCTTTTAATCAGTCTTTATCTCTGCATGTACTAAAACTCAAGGTTGTAGTATGTGCGCTTACAATTCTTATTCTTTAGAAATTAAATGTTATGTTTATTTCAAAACTAAAATGAAAAGTTGTATTTGATCTCTTACAAAATCACATGAACAAAGATGGAGTAATTGCTGGGGGAAAAAAAGCTTGTTTGATGCTTCTGGATTCAGTCTTAGACTACTCGCCATTATGAAAGAAAGTTTGGATTAAGCTTATTACTTAATATATCCCATCCCTTCTGTTATCTAGATGCAGAGACTAAGAAGAAATAGCACATTTCTGCCCTTATAAATTTTTCTATATATAAACAGTGAATGTAGGTGAGATGTAGAAGATTTTGAAAAGCAAAAGCTCCTAAAACAATATAAGATTTGGCAATTTAGGAAAAAGTCTTTTTCAAGAATGCAGCTCAGAGCTTGAAAAAGTAAAACTGCCTCAAAGATCTCTTTCAAAATTTTTTATTATTGCCATTTTATTAGTTTTTCCAATCAGTCTGACCGCTGTAGGATTAGCAAAGGAAATAAAGCAACATTTCCTTTCTTTTCCAAAATCGTTCATTTTGAAAATTCTGATTTTCTAGGTTTCAATGCGTAAACTTATCTTTTTAACCATTTTCTTTCACAGTGCTTACAATGTGAAAAGGTATAATGATAGAAACCAGTTTTAATTTAAATAGCAGAATACTTTCCTTATGTTATGATATAGAATAGTATCCAAATAAGATCCCAGTCATGCTTGGGAGGAAGCAATGTTTTAAATCATGTAAAAATAGGACATCCTGAACTTTGTGAGTTTTGGCTATGTCTGTATGGGTTTATAATACAGGTGGAAAAAGTCTTACTGTTAAGAAAATTTTCATGCCTTGTGAAATAAAAAGACTCAGTAGCAGAAGTCCCATGTACAAAATCAGAAGATTTAAAAACATTTCCTGTGTAGTAGTCCTATAGCTGAAACAGCTGTAGGTGAAATAGCCTCTCACAATTCTGAATTAGTTTCTGTATGTTCCCAAAACCTTATCTGCTCTGTTGCTAGATCATCCTAGGATTCATATTCTCTTTTGAGTTCTGCAAACAAAGGTGTAAGTAAGAAACAGTGGGAGTGGCTGTCCATCATTCTTTGGTAAAAGAAAAAAAACAAACACAACAAACCTAGGTGAACAATGACCCCTAAAAGCCTTTCTGATCTTACATTGTTAAAGGTTTAATAGGGCAATGTATAAAGAATCATTTTCTTGGAACATTCTAAGGTTTTCTCTATTGTTATTAAGAACTGAATTGTCATAACTCGTAATTCCATTGTATGGGATCAGGGACATTTTACTAGCTATAAAAGTGAATGAGATTGTTTTTATTGATCAGATCTTATCTGGAGTCGTTAGAGACTTGCTTTGGTTTTACACAATTCTGAGACTTCAAAGGACATTAAATACAACTCATTCTACATTGCTTCAGGCAAATATAGAATTTTTATGTACAGACATTCGTATATTAGTTTATAGTTGGAACTGACCTTAGAAGAAGGTTAACTGTCACTATTAATCCAAATACGCTATATATATATTAACCACTATCTGTATAAATACGCATGTTTTATTCTGTTACTGCTCAAATCATTAAACTATGTCAGAATTCCACTATCAGATTAGCAGTTTTCTATAAACATAGCATAGATGTGGTATGTAACTATACTGCATGTAGAAAATTGTATCTTACATACAGCTGGATAGAAAATATTGGGGACTGGTGCATCCTTCACGTTTCCTGTATGCTTTGATATATTTTTTTGGTTTATATTCTCAATTATGTAAGTGTAGTCTTTGACAGCTAGGTCTCCCACTTTAAGTCAGTAGTTTGTACAGTTCTAATTACAATAGTGAAAAAAGTGGTGCCATTGCTCTACAAAGTCAATGTAGACCATTTAAATATATTTGTGTAAACAGATGTGCAAAGGTGAGTGTTAGCTTTAAGATGGTTAACATGCTGTGTTTACAGTTGGTCTACAAGAAAAAATTGGTCTCCTGTAGAGAACAACTGGTTTGGTTGTATGAGGGACAGATTTAATAGGAGGCTTAGTCTTCAACTTTTGCTGAAAGTTTTGATTTTTTTTCTTCAACAGGTCTTTAGTCATGTCCTAGTCTTACAATAAACAGCTGTGCCTAACCTTTTTCTTAAACACTGTGTGGCATAGCCTGGTACGTACCCTAGAAAACAGTAAAATTTGCAAACATAAGACAAAAATTCCTCAAGCTCTGATTATGAGGCACGGTAAAGACATAGGCAGTCTCTCTTGCCATCCATACCAGTTAACATCTGACTTGACTGAAAGTTAAGGTGTCATGAATGTTCTTTTAAATTAGGCATTTGAAGTTGAGTGAGTTGAGACCAGAAAATAGAGTGATGAGCTTGAAGGAATGTAGTGCCCAGTCACTGTCCACATCCACAAACTGTAATACGTTTAGTGTAGGACACAGTTTTTATTAGGCTATACATGGGACAGGGAACTTTCTCTGTGTGTGCACCATCTCTATGTATCATGTTGCATTACTCATTTATTCTACTGCTCTGAACCTTCTTGAGTGTTCTATAGTACATGTGAGTCCATCAAGATTTAGCCTCTGCCTGTCAAGATTTCAGTGCATTTGATGACTCAGCTGGTCTATGCACAGTTGATTCCTACTGAGTGAGAATAGTATCATTGTATACTTGGTGGCATTTTTACAGCAACATGAACTATTCTCTCACAAGCCTACCAAAATATAAAACATGGAGCACAATGATTTCTGAAGTAACACAGTCCCTTTTTTAAGCTTCCTTATAATATGATGTGTATTAATTTTGTCAGTATGTAGACAGTATTAGTGATAGAAAAAGACCCCAAATATTTTTGTTCTGTTATACCTAGTTTACTCATGAGAATATCTCGTGCTATATCTATTATATTATTCTACAATGAAAGTTGAAAACATATCCAACCAACACCTACAGTTTTGTTTCCTGTTACTAAATGAACCTCTTTTTTTTGCAGCATTTTAAAGAAATAAATATGATCTCAAATCCTCACATTCATCTCACATATTAAACATATTAAACATTTATGTTAACAACAACAAAAAAAAAGGTTACCAATGAGGGGTTGGCAAAAAATTGAAGAGCTAGATTTCACCCTTTCTAAACATTTTGAAGCACAACTCTCTGGGAATTGTGTAGGGACAGGAAACAAAGTTATTACCTAATTTGTATGTGGTAGTGTGTGAAATGGCATTAATGTTCAAGCATGACTTTAATAAACAAGACATAATTAGCATAAATGTGTTGGGGATATTAATGTCCTATAAACCTTTATCAGGTGAAGCATAATTAATTTTTCGTTTCTCTCTTCGTTTTCTGATAGAGGTCTTGGTAATGAAACAGAACTCACACAGCATAAAATGCTTTTTTATTTGTAAATATGTATATACATATGTTCCATTAATAGCTGTATAACTGCATAAAAGCTTTTCTACCAGGTGTTGTTTATCACTGGTTTGGAATATCAGTGTTGTGTTGTGGAAGATGGAAGCATGCTTTAAAAATCTAGCAAAATTAAAAAGGAAAGCAATGTGAAAAATTGCACTTGTTTGCTAGTTAAAACTGAAAGCTAGTAAAATTTATCATCCTCCAATATGGAAAGGATGACACTGGTTCAGATAGAATGAGAAAGACAGCTGAATAACAAGTATACAGGTTCTTCAAAAACCACATACAGTGAACTGCAGGAATTCTCCTCAAAAGTGTTCACTAATATTGACTAGTTATGGTGGGTTGACCTTGACCAGCTTCCATGCATCCGCTGAGCTACTCTCTCACTAACTTCCTCAACAGATGTGGTGGGTTAACTCTGGCTGGACACCAGATGCTCACCAAAGCTACTCTGTCACTCCCCTCTTCAGCAGGACAGGGGAGAGAACATATAACAAAATGCTCCTGGGACAATAGAAAGACAGGGAGAGAGATCATTCGCCAATTACCATCACAGGCAAAACAGGCTTTACTTGGCGAAAATTAATTTAATTTATTACCAATCAAATCAGAGTAGGATGAGAAATAAAACCAAATTTTAAAACACCTTCCCTACACCCCTCCCTTCTAATCAGGCTCAACTTCACTCCCCACTTCTCTACCTCCTCCCCCACAGTGGTGCAGGGGAACAGGGAATGGGAGTTGTGGTGAGTTCATCACACGTTTCTGCTGCTCGTTCCTCCTCAGGGGAAGGACTCATCACACTCTTCCCTGCCTCCAGCGTGGGCTCCCTCCCACAGGAGACAGTCCTGCATGAATTTCTCCAACATGAGCCCTTCCCAGAGGGCTACAGTTCTTCATGAACTGTTCCAGCTTGGGTCCCTCCCATGGGGTGCAGTCCTTCAGGAACATGCTGCTCCAGCCTGGGCTCCTCTCCACAGTCCCACAGGTCCTGCCAGGAACCCACTCCAGTGCATGCTTCCCACAGGGTCACAGCCTCCTTTGGGCACATCTACTTGCTTCAGCATGGAGTTATCCACAGGCTCTAGGTGAATATGTACTCCAATGTTAACCTCCATGGGCTGCAGGGGGACAGACTGCTTCACCATGCTCTTCACCATAGGCTGCAGGGGAATCTCTGTTCCAGTGACTGGCATGTCCTTCCCTTCTGCTTTCTCTCATCTTGGCACTTGCAGGGCTTTTTCTCTCATACTTTTCTCATTCCTTTTTCTCACTGTTGCTGCACAGTGGATTTTGCCCTTTCCTATACACTTTTTCCCCAAGGCACTACCATCGTGGCTGTGGGGCTCAGCTGTCATCTGCGGTGGGTCGGTTGGAGACAGCTGGAATTGGCTGTGTTCGGCACGGGGCAGCCATGGCCTCTCCTCATGGGAGCTGCCCTGCAGCCCTCCTGTTGCCAGCATCTTACCACCCAAACCCAGTACACTAGTTCAGACAGAAAGGAGAAAAAAATAAAATTCATATTCATTTACTATTGCTGATTGTAATTTTGCTGCTGTGTGTTCAGGGAAGCGTAATCAGTCTTGTTCAGAATTGGATTTTTTCAATGAATTTAAACTACTCGAAAAGTGTGTTGAATTTTGGTTTATGCTGGACTGTGAAGAAAGTGTAGTGGTTTGTTGGATTATGTCTTTTTACCCATTTCTGTGATGTGTTAGACTATGGGGAGATACGTCACTGACTGAGTTATAGTGAATGATCAAAGGAACATGAGGAAGGAAGAAGAGCAAGCAAGCTGAGAAATGATTAAGCATAGTGCCCATAAAATGGGCACAAAGACAGTTGGTTATTCTAGATAGAGAAGGAAGGAGCATTTTCTTACTGACTTTATTATAAATTGTTCCATTTATCTTTTTTCTATCCCTTTAATCTCTTTGATATTCTTTGTAGGTGTTCATTAATATTCTACTCATTTTGTAATAATTTATAAATTTCATTTACATTTGATGACTCCTTACAGTAAGTAGGAAGTTATGGATGGAAAATCCACTTGAATTTTAGAAAATGGCAATCTATTTTGGAGTGGGAAAAAGCCCAAATTTTTTGGTTGATATTTTAATTTACATTGACAGATGTTTTGTCAATGAGCATTGATTGTACAGAGAAGGTACATAAATATTCCTCATTTAAGTTAGTGTTTCTTGTATTGTCTTGATTTACTAACATCACTTAATCTCTTACTTGCCTTTCTAGATCGATTTGCAGTATTAGCAAACAATAATCTCCAAATTCTTAATATCAATAAAAGTGATGAAGGAGTATACAGATGTGAAGGAAGAGTGGAAGCCAGAGGAGAAATTGACTTTCGGGACATAATTGTTATTGTGAATGGTAAGGAGTAAAAGTTGTTGAGCTGACTTCTTGCTTTACTTGATTTTCACAGCCTATGTTAAAATAGATCATCTTCTAAATAAATCCTGATTAAACAGGTTTATTCCCTATAAATGTAATTGCTTAATATTTTTTTAAAAAATGTTATATGGTGTGAGCAGAATTCATTGAATTTCATAATATCAGTGTATATAAATATGTAAAACCCGGATTACTGTTTTTAATCATTGACAGAACATTGACAATCACTTTAAGACTTGAATTTCAGATTATAATATATATTAGTTCAGTTCACTCTGTACTTTTCAGTCTTTTACTGGTAGAAAACCACACTTGATTTTTCAGTTATTCACCTTCACTGCATTAACATACTTTATTAACTGTCCCAAAAGTCATAGATATATTTTATTGAGATTAATAGTATTACTTATAGATTTTTAACATTTTACATTTATGAGGAGTAAAATATATAATGAGTTAGCCAAAAAGTGGCATTATAAATTTTATTAGGTTCTAATAAAACTCTAAGAAAGAATATGGACAGATTAAGACAAGATGGAGCATTTATCTCAACCTGTCTCCTAAATTCAGGGTTGACCTGTTGAAAAATAAATATCTCTTCACATAGTATCCAGAAAGGACACAGTTCAGAAAGGGCATTTTTTATATATGCATTCTGTTTAATGTCAGCTTTTCAGTGAAACTACTTCCATCATGCCTAATAGGTTATGAGTTTTCAATGCTTTGTCCTTGACTGGTCCTTCTCAGCAAACCTGTTTACAGAAGTCATTATGTAACTTGAATTCTCTGCTACTTTTAGGATAAAGAGCAGAATCTGGCACAGGTTTTATTTAATCCGTATAGACAAGCAGCAATCTTTTGAAGCAGAATTCTTTAGATTGTTGTACACAGTATACAGACAGTGACAAGCAAATGGGTGATTATCCTATGTATTGTGTTAGAATATAACAGTATGTGCCCTATGCGCTGTGAAGCTCTCCCCAACAAATTGCTTTCCTCTCTGTGCATTGTGGTACTGCATTACCGCAACTCCTGATTATATACAGTTCCAACAGTGCATCTGATAGCATTTAAAATGCTGAATGAGATTTTTCTTCTGTTGCTATTTATATACATGGATATGAACCTACATTCTGAACACCTTTCACTTCTATCTGATATTTATATGCAGTTGAGCTGAGTTGAGCCTCTATTTAACCTAAAACATCAGTCTGACTTCACATCATTTATTGGTGGATTAGATCCACAAATTTGGGGGTTTTATACTTTTTTATGACTCTAGACAAAAATTCTAATGCTCATGTCTAGACTTTTCACAGTGTTGGGATGAGGAGTTGTTGCCAACTGAGTGATTCTGACATGATAACTCATGTAGAGTGATATTCATTAAGAGGTATTTTCTGCTTCACAGGAATAAATAGGTTTTCCTACATAAAGCTGAATGTATTAAACTTGGCCCAAAATGGCTTTTAGTCTAATAGTGAAAATCAGAAAGAAAGAAAAATTGTCTTGGTCTTCAGTGAAAAGGAAAACCTCTGAATCAATTGGATACAGAGAAGAAAAGAAAAGAAGACCAAGAAAAAAAAAAAAAAAAGGAACAATCTGTAGGCCACTAAAAAGCTATATGGCTGTATTTCCATCATGTCTACTTTTTCCAAAAAACAAGCAATAATACTTCAGAGGGTAATCAAAGATTGATATGTCAAGAAAAAGTTAGGATAAACAGTATTTTTATGTAGAAACTGTTCAAATTTAGAACTTTACTGTTTCAATGAATCATATTGAATCATAGAATGGTTTGGGCTGGAAGGGGCGTTAAAGATAAACTAGTTCCAACCCCCTGCCATGTTCAGGGACACCTTCCACTAGACCAGGTTGCTCAAAGCCCCGTCCAACCTGGCCTTGAACGCTGCCAGTAAGGGGCCAGCCACAGCTGCCCTGGGCAACCTGTGCCAGTGTCTCACCACCCTCACAGGAAAGAATTTCTTCCTTGTATCTAATTTAAATCTACTCTCTTTTAGTTTAAAACCATTTCCCTTCATCTTATTGCTACACTCCCTAATAAAGAGTCCCTCCCCATCTTTCCTGTAGGTCCCCTTTCAGTACGTGATGTCCTCAGCAAACTTGCTGAGGGTGCACTCAATGCCACTGTTCATGTCATCAACAAAAATGTTAAACACCACTGGTCCCAACATCAATACCTTAGGAACATCACTCGTCACTGCTCTCCATTTGGACATTGAGCTGTTGACTCTTTGAGTGCATCCAGCCAATTCCTTATCCATGGAGTGGTCTATCCATCAAATGCATTTCTCTCCAATTAAGAGACAAGGATGTCATGCAGGACAGGGTCAAATGCTTTTCACAAGTCCAGGTAGATGATGTCAGTTGTTCTACGCTTATCCAGCAACAGTAACCGAGTCGTAGAAGGCCACTAAATGTTTTCAAGCATGATTTGCCCTTAGTGAAGTCATGTTGACTGTCACCAGTCACCTCCTTATTTTCCATGTGCCCTAGCATAGTTTCCAGGAAGATCCGCTTCATGATCTTGCTGGGCACAGAGGTGAGACTGACTAGCCTATAGATCTCATAGTCTTCTTTATTTCCCTTTCTAAAAATGAGGGTTACGTTTCCCCTTTTCCAGTCCATGGAAACTTCACTGGACTGCCACAACCTCTCAAATATGATGGATACTGGCTTAGCTGCTTCATCTGCCAGTTCCCTCAGGACCCACGGATGCATCTCCTCAGGTCCATGGACTTGTGTGCCTTCAGCTTCCTTAGATGGTCTTGAACTTGATCTTCTCCTACAGGGGGCAGTTCTTCATTCTCCCAGTCCCCACCTTTACCTTCTGCTTCTTCGGTGATGTGGCTGGAGCCCTTGGCAGTGAAGACTGAGGAAAAAAAGTTGTTGATTACCTCAGCCTTCTCCATATGCCGGATGATGAATTATCCCTTTTCTTTCCAGTGAGGGCCCACGTTCTCCCTTTATTTACTTATATTGCAATAGCGCATACAGAATCTACAAAAAGTTCTAAGATAATGTAGTAAGAAGCATACAAGGAAAGGAAAGCATACAAGGAAAGCTGGAAAACTGCAGCTAAAGAACATAGAAATAAAAATACTTTCAGAAAACTGGCACACCACGTAACCCATAATTTTACAGTTTAAAAATTTTAAGTTTTTGTTAGAGTTTGTAGGGAGAGGTGAACATAGAAAATGATTACATTAATAAATCAATAATAATAATCCTTGCTCTTACATATTTATTTAGGGTTTACAGTGGAAATAGACTTTCAGGAGCAATATAAGGGCTAATATTGTTGTAGCTTTGCTGATTTATTTTGAGAGTAGAAGAATTCTCCATGTATGATGTTTCTTTACTGCAAGAAGTATATGAGTATGTTGCTTTCTAAATATCTTTTTATATAGCAAGAGTTGATACTGGTTTTATTTCCACAAATATGTTTTTTTTCTAATGCTTATACATACTTTATTCAAAAATGTAAGCTATGATAGAACTACGTGAAATCCCACATTCCCTTTTGCAAGAAGAGTGATGAAGATTTAATTAAAAAAGAAACTACTGTCGAGCCTTTTACTTATTCCCCTCTAGTTACAGTATTATCCATGGTGCAGGTTGACCCATACATCCTCTGTTTCAGGTAAAGGTTTGAATTAAGATCACCTGTTCTGTGAACAAGTACTTTATTCGTATTGTTTCTTTACGTCTTTGTCCAACTAAAAAGGGGGGACAGAGAGAGTGGAAGAACATTTAGAGGTTGAGAACACCCCAACCTTATAGCAAACTGATGACGAAAAAACTCTCAGAGGTAGAGGATATGGGATCACATCCTCTCAAGAAGAGGAGAAAATTAAATTTAGGATTAAACCTATAATTCTCATATTTAAGAACAATAGATAAGTTCTCTCTTGGACCATTTTGGTCATGGGTCATCTCTGCCCATGTGGATGATACTTGCCTATAGAATGGTTTCTTCTGGTGTGTGAAGGCAAGAAAAATGTATCACCAGTAGATCTATTCCTATAAAATGAAGGATTAGACCTTCAAATCACCAAAGTAAAGTGATGAGAAGACACTCCCCAGATGATTTAAGAACATGTTGCAAAAGTTCATTCTTTCTTTGCCTGAAGTTAAGTAGCGGTAACTAAGCAAGTAGACAGTTGATGAAGCAGCATGTGCCACTGATGTTAGCTAAGTGGAAATGAGGATACCTGGATGGGATGTTATTTTTTTCCTGACTAACAATGACTTCCTAAGAAACTGAAATCAGGCGACTTTAAGCAAAGTGGGGATTTGTGGGGTTTTTAAGTGGAGTAGTAAATAGAACTAATTTATTATAAATTTCTTACATTAAAAAGGAAAGGGTTTGGATTTTAATCATGATATAAATTTAAAATAGTCTAGAATTCATGGAAAATAGCAGGTGCTTGTAAGTATGCATAAAGATAATGTTGTAGAGATGTATTTCATTTTGAAGAGAAGGAATTAGAGAAGACAGTGGTGTCTGTCTTGAAAATATGTCTTCCATTCTCTACTCCAACTGGTTGCTACACTGGTTGACATAACATTGGCTAATTCACATCTGGGAGAGATGTAGATAACAGGAGTAGAGAAGAAATGGACAGCATTTCTGGTAGACTGTGTAGAGTATGTTCTCTTCTATACCAGTGTTCAACCTAGTTGATCATAGCAGCAGTTATGATTCAAGTCACGTGCATATACTTTTAAAAAGTAATATCTGTAAAAGACACTATTTTGAGAATGATATTCAGTGTGTGGTCAGTATTGCAAGACTGGGATTCTGTGCTGAGGGGCTTGATAGTGAAGGCCTGGAAATGCAGCACAAATCCTCTCTTTAACTTATGGAAAATAAGAAAACTGAGTTAATTTTCAGAGGAAATGTTAAAATCTGTTTGCCTAGATTATTGGCCCATGAATGTAGAGGTTCATTGTTCTGGGGACATGGTATTATCATATCCTACCTGTAGCCCAGGCAATTTCAGGAAGGAAAGAACTGATACATGAAACAGACAACATTAAAAAGTGTGAAAGCAACATAAGTAAATATATGTTAGAAAAACTCTTTAGTTTTAGCTGGCTGTTCATTATAGTGTTGGAAGTTTTTTGTAAAATGCTTTAAGGATTACATATGAACAGCATGCACTTTTATTCAGAAATTAGCTTAAAGAAAATCTTGGAACAAAGTTTGGTATATAAAACATATTTGGTAATGTATGGATATCTTTGGAGGGTTATAATGGGTAATAAATCAAAATACATTTGATCTGGATTATCTCTTTTAATTGTTTAGGTATCTTCTTCTGCTTGCAACACTGAAATTTTGTAGAATTTCTTCTCTACCTATATTTACAGTGAGGTCTAAATGGCAGGTTTTGGGTTTTTTGTTTTTGTGTTTTTTTGTTTTTTTGGGTTTTTTTTAATAAAAAATAAATAAATAACTTAATAAATAAAGGTAGCATAAACCAGAACAAAATAATTCAAGTCATCCTGAAAACAAAAACTTTTTTCTTTTTTTTTTTTTCTTTTTTTTTTTGTCCCCCTAGAGGACTTATTAGATTTATTTTCTAAGTTTACTGTCTGGGAAGTTCCATATGTGATAAACATCCTGATCTCACAGACATAAATGAAAAATAATTGTTTTCACTTACATGTGACTGGGTTTTACCACTTGCATTAAGTGCAAAATCTGAGAGACTTGCCAGTATAGCTTTATTTGGTTTCTTCTTTCAGGTTCAGATTTTAGTTTCATCTTATGTACACACAAGAACAGAACCAAAGATAAACAAATCTCTTCCCAGAAAGAATAATGAGAAGAATAAAAATTTACTTTTGAAAAGAAAAAATAATATTTCGTTTCATTGTCATTGCACTATCTCTTGAAAGACTGAAGCACTTAAGTAATATGCTGAACTGAGTCATAGTCCTGTGGTTCTTAGATGTGAGTGCTGGAGAACCTGATACTTCTGGCAAAGAATTGTTTCATCCCCTCATGTTATTGAGTATATTTTCAGGTCTAGACATTAGAATGCACTGCAAAATGGCTAAAAGGTATTAAACATTTTCCAAGTGATATTTTTTTCATTATATTTTTTCATGGAAAGTGGATAAATTGTTGTTGTACAACAGAAGGGTCTTGTATGCTGAATAATGGCCCATGCAATTTCAGATAGGAAAGAAGTGATCTCTGAAACACAGGTTTCAGCACACCATAAAAAAATTGAAAAGTACATAACATTTATTTACTGATCGCTGATAATTCTGGTACATTCTTTTAAAATAATTTGTTATATTTAAGGTTCAGAAGTTGGAAAGGCTTCTGAAGTAGAATACTAAAATTAAATATGTGATGCAAAGCAACAGAAGTTGATTCTCAAGAGTTTGGTAGAAAAAAACTGTGGAAATTCAATGGGAAGTCAAAAGCAAATTCATTGGGATTGCCTGTTTTTTCTTCTTTTCCCTAGTGAAAGTTAAAGGTTAAAAGATAACTGAGTTGCTAGATGACAGAATGGTCCTGTTAGCAGAGACATATATTTTTTTCGAAGCTCAAATCTTTTCCCTTTCCTCCCATTTCCCTTGGCATTCTTTCTTTTCCACATATCCTCTTCCTTCCAATCTACTGGAATTGTTTTTATTTGTTTATCTGCTTGATAGTTAATGAAAACAAATTTAGAACAGCTGTCTTAAAATTACCATATCAACAGAGATGTTAAATATCAGTTGTTCTGTCTTAAATGCTATTCTGGTTTTCATGATGCGTAGAGGTTCTTTGCGAACTGTTACAAGTTTAGTAATAACTTCATACCATCAAGATCAGACAAAATTAGCCACTCTCAGAACATAATTTTTGGAAATACAGTTTCCAAAAATAGATTGTATCCATTGGGTTCTATGACATTTCACCTTTGGAAGCTGGTGATACTCCTGCCCATCAAATATGCAGTTCAGTAAAAAGAATTCAGTGTGCATAATCGACTACTACATACTGACACCTGTTTTAAAAGCACTGCCTGACATCAGTACTTAGTTGTATGTCAGATTTATCACTTTAAAGTGTTCTATAAGAAAATTGAAGAATTGCTGAAAAAGACATTTTAAGAATTTATTCTAGTGCAAATAAAAAGTTCTAATTGTCTCAATCATATTAAAAATATTGTGTTTAAGAAAAGTAAAGAAATACTAGTAACAGTGTTTCATATTGTAACTTGATCCCTAAGTGTAGCTATAAATTCTGAAATTAACAAAGGATCCTATCCTGTGCTTCAAATTTCTCCAGAAACACATAAAATATTTTTTCCATTAATAGAACATGTTTTCTTTTTCAGTTCCCCCTGCAATTATTCTGCTACAGAAATCCTTTAATGCCACTGCAGATCGAGGAGAGACAATAGCTTTGTTCTGCAGAGCCACTGGATCACCTCCACCTGAAATCAGTTGGTATAGGTAAGTTCGGTTCTGGTCTGCACATCAGAGCACATTGTTTTAATGTGTCACGATTTTCTGTCACAGTCCATTAAGCTGTGCAACTTTCATTTCTTTACTGAATTTTGAGAATTTGCTGTCCATTTCTGTTCTAACTTCTAAAGCTAGATTCAATAGTAATAAGTGAGTGAATTCACACAAATTCAAGTTACCAGCGAGATAAATGTAAAAAGTAACTAAATGTCATATTGACGTGATTTCTTCATATTTGAGTAGAAACAAATAAAGCTGAAACAATTATTGCAAATAAATTAAAAGGAAAAATCCTACAAATTTTGCACATGAATGCATCAGGTAAAAACATATGCAGTTATGCAATAAAGAAATATCCAATACAGACCAGCACTACTGATAACAAATACATTTTCCCCATCTGTAAAAATAGATTCTAACCCTAATTCTCCATTTCAATGAGATTCCGAAGGAGGTATGACTTAAGACACCTCTAGGATATGGGAATGTTTCATTGAGTAAGTTTCAAGGGTATTTTATGTAATTTCTAAAATGCAATATGTTTTGAAAATGGAACTGTTTTTAAAGTTCATGTGTGGTTTTTGATTCTGTCAATATGAACATAGTGTGTCTATGTCATTTGGGAGCACTTACCATATAACATTTTAAAAAATTTAAATATCCATACACTATATTCTCTCAATTCTAACAAAGATATGCATCAGTTCTGGTATATAAAGTATTTCAGGCACTTCACACCACTGCACATTTCTATTTTAGACCTGAATAATTTGCATCTACTTATATTATTTAAGGTGAATTTAAAGGTCACCGCATTTTTAAATGGACATAGAAGGGACTTCTATCAATTCTTAATCTTCTTCGGAATCTTTGAACAATGTTATATTCATTTTAAATGTTATCTTCCTTTGACTGACACCTTTATCTTAACTTGGCATAAGTTAAACGTGGATTTAAATTTTTCTTTTGTGCAATTTGAATCTCAGAATATGTAAATAAATACAATGTAAATTGAATTCCTTAATGTGGTATAGAATTCAAAATATAAGGAAGAGGAGGAGAAAGAAAAACAAAATATACAGAGACCAAATTAAAGAACTGATACTAAATTCAAACTAAGGTTGAATATTGTGATTATTTGATGCCTTTGAAGTAATTTTTTTACAATGTCTGTCTTCTCTGGCAAAAATTTGTGAGAGTTGTCTGAAATTTGGTATCCTAAATGACCTGCAACCAACATTAATGTTTTATATTGTTAAGAAAGAATGCATAAATTTCCAGTTTGTGTATATCTCTGTTTACAGTTGTGGGTTTTTTTTCCCAGTATTTTATAAATATTACAGTATGTACATAGGCTAAGTGTCTTGGAGAGACACTTATCTCTATGACTACTGATCAGAGCTTACAGAAGGATTTTTCTTTGGTTTGCTAGTGCCTGCGGCAACTGACTTTTTTAAACCATTCATTAAATGTCTTTTGTAAAGATTTTACAAAAGCTTCACAGCTTGTGAATTACAAAAGCTTCACGGTACTGGATACTGAAACTTAAATCTGGAATCTTCTGTTCTGTTCCTATTTCAGGAACTGTATCATAGTGAGGAATATTGGCTTATGTGCCTCCCTTCCCTGTTGTGTTGGGTTTTTTTTTTCCATTCTTTTTTTATTTAGTCTTATTAGGCTATAAGTTCTTGGCAGTAGAAAATACTCTTCCCTTTTTATTTACTGACAGTTAAAGGTTTGTAAAGTGGTAGGTGGAAAAGACCTCTGGTCTCTGTGACAGGATATTATTAATATGCGAACAGGGGAAAAAAAAGATGGGGCGAGCTAAATTATTTTTTCTTGAGGACACAAATTTGATTCTAAATTGTATTCCGGTACTAAATTTCTGTATCAAATTTCTGAAATCTCTGTCCTGAACTGTTTGGGTCCCTTTTCACTCACATATAGGTAGACAGTTAGGATTCAGAATCAACTGATTTATTCTCCTTGTCCTTAGGCTTATCTTACAGATATGTCAAGATAAATACCTTTGTTTTCTAGAGTATTTCAGATGCTTTTTCTTTAGAAATTAGACTAAGCATAGGAAAATTAGATCAACATAATCCTTCTTCATTTTGAGAAAAATCTAGAAAGCGGTATTAGTGGTAGGAAAGTCTATCAAAACTGGTTTATCTGATATTAATATGCTTGTCATCCATTGAGAACTAAATGGAAACCATTTATCAGAATTAATGGCCAAGGTGTCATATTCCAAATTTCATCCTGCTTAGTGTACTTTTTGATGTTGAATATGTTGATATTAGCCTTAGTTTTATGTATTTCGTTTCTAATAAAGCATGTTAAATATTTTTTAAAAAGTATGTTTTCTTTTTTAATAAGCAAGTAGAATTACATCTTGAATTTCATTAAATGTTAATGCTGATTTTGGAAGAATTATAACCTTTGGTTACAGCAAGTTATGGGTATCGTGTTTGGTTTTATTCCTAACTGTACTGTTTATCTACGTGCTTTCAGTCATTTTATTTAATTTGCCTCAGGTTAACCATCTATAAAATGGTATGTGTAAGGAAATTACTTAATGGATGTCTGTCTTCTGAATACATAGCTATGCTTAGGAAAAATGTCTAGAGCTGCAGACTATTATAACAGAGAATAATGTTTCCTTGTAAAACATTTAAAAGTACACTGAGCATTCCGGAAGGTTGAGGAAAAGCTCTGATAAAAAGGGTGGGAATTATTTCTACTCCATTCTTTTGGAGGATTTTCATTATATGGTATAGAAAGTATATCTGTACATATTGAGATGGTTCATCAAGGTTAAGGATTTGTTTTATACACAGTTCAGTGTTGTAGTGTCTTTGTTGCCTTTTAAAATGGGCTCTGACACCCAATTATTTTCTGACTCACTCTACTGAAGATTCTTTAGCAAGGCCTGAATAATTTGGGTTTATCTTTGTGTAGTCTTACCTTCCTTACAATCCACTGTATTTTAGTCAATTAAAAAATAAATTCTCTTGAGTTTCTTTTCTCTTGTATCTTTTTCAGTTTCCAGTGAACTGATTTAACAGGTCAACTTCAGCTAGGGAATGAAAAGTCGCTGTATTTCTAAAGTCAAATGATAGTGCCACTGAGGTGGCTTATCACTGTAAGCAAGATGCTGAACAAAACTGTAGTTTCAAGCTTTAAGCTCTTTAAGGCAGTAGCTAATGCCATAAAGCCTTAATTATTTGCTTTGACCCTATTCATTTCCAGGTGCTGACAATATGACAATTTTAAGATTTTGTCAATTTAAAATGGGGGCATCTGAACTAATGTGTCAATCTTTCTCCAGAAAATGCTTTAGTTCACTGACAAATTAGTTTCAAATGCCTAGTAAGAAGAAAGGTCAGCAAGATTTACTTGCTGCTCTATTTAGTATGCATATATACTTTGTTGTTATTTCATGGACGAAGAAAATCTAATTCTTTTACCACTTAACTGATATCTCTATTGAAGTTGATATTACATTAGTGTAAATTATAACCTTTAGAGAAACAATATACTAATAGAATTAAATTAGCCAGGACTGAAAGATAAAGATCCCAATGTACAGGTCATGAACTGGAAATCTTAACTCATGTGAATAGTCCTACTTAAAACATGATGATTGTTTACATCTGTGAAGATAATTTACACAAGTAAAGTTTAGCTGGATCAATCCCCTTATCTTTACTGACAGGACATAGAATTATCTGACAAAAGAAATAATCCGCTTTTAATATGTTACTCATGTTTTCCTGTTCTCCAATATCAGCATCAATCTGAATCTCTCCTGTTAGCTAGAAGGCCCAGGGAAATGCTCATAATCTCATTTCTTCTTAGAAATTGTCATAGATATAGGTGATATTTGTGATAACAGGCATTTGGAAACTACTTCTGACAATGAATATAGATTTTGTTTCCTAATAGAAATCACTAGGTTTTGGGGTTTTTTTTAAACCACCTATGTGGAAAATTAGACCTTTCCTGTTCTGCAAAGCAATTTCTATTGTTTGCTGTGAAAAGGGAATGAGCAAGTATCACAATAATGTCTTGAAATGCACAGCTAAGTAGACTAGAGTTATTTACAAAAATGTTACTAAAAATGCAAGCTATATAGATGCCAGGGGAATCCTATTAACACATATTAATGTTCCCAAGAAAAAATCTGTATTCATGCTCTTAGGGAAAATATTATTTTTGAAAACATGAAATAGATGTAGTTATTAGCATTACATGAGAAGAAAGTGAAAATCGTTTTTGCTTAAATCTTGAAATAAAACTACATGTCCTAAACTAGGCATATTGAATAGAATATTGCAGCAATGCTTATTGGTTTCAGCTTACAAATAGTTTGTTTTCAAGAAGCTGGCATTGTCAGCATATTTATCCATGCTTATGAAATTCAGGCGATTTTTATATTGGGTTTTATGAGAAGGAGCTGTTGATTTAACTGAAATAAGATCAAAAGAAGCCTACAGCAAACTAGGCAGAATAAGAAATTAAAAA
>NW_020799091.1:103610180-103647214 GCF_003259725.1 Athene cunicularia | reverse complement strand
AAAAAAAAAAAAAAAAAAAATATATATATATATATATATATATATATATAAAAAAAAAGGTAAAATTGCACTCTTGAAACTGTTTTGATAATTCTGTGTATGCCAGGGTGCTCAAATGGACTGGTCAAGCCTTGATCAGCCCTCAGAATTGTTCATAGGTTTTATTATTTCTGTACCATCTAGTCAGAACTCATTGTAACATCTGGAGACATGCCTGCTTCCTAAATTGCTAACCAAACACAACTGAGAAGAAATACTTTGGGAAGAGTTCTTTATGTGCCAATAGGCTCTATCTGTGGGTAATTTTAAGTATTTTTATAAGTTGGTACATTGTTACTAATGTGAACTGAAACAGTTACATTTAGAAAATACGCTTTTGTTTCTCACATACAAGCATGTATTTGTCTAACCAATTTCCTTCTTCCTTGAGTGTAAGCAGTATGTTAGAGTTCTATTCACAAGCATTTTTTCTAACATTAAGTCAATATTGAAAATGAAGAATAAAGATATTATAGTATTTATAATATGTATATATTTTAGAACCTGACTATAAAGTTGTGAAGCAGGGGTCTTGAACATCAAAATGCAGTTCAGAATGCTTTGTGTATAGAATATGCACATTCTTATGAAACAACACCATGATCCTGCAGAACAATTTTTGTCGTGCTAAAATCAACTCCTCTTCTATACATACTGCCAATTTATTTTACAAGTTAATGCATTTTTGAGGCTAGCATAACAACAGTCTCTTCCCTCAAAGATTATTTTTAACATATTGATGCTTCCATAGCACATTATTTCAGAACTGGGAACCTATGGGTTGATTTATACATCATTCTTATTTTTTAGGAATGGTAAACTTATTGAAGAAAATGAAAAATATATGCTGAGAGGAAGCAATACAGAATTAACAATAAAAGATATAAAAAATATTGATGCGGGTCCTTATATCTGTAATGCTAAAAACAAAGCAGGAAATGATAAAAAACAGACATTCCTTCAAGTTTTTGGTAAGTACTGCATAGTATTTTCCATCCTTTTTAAATGTAAACAGTAGAGAACTGAGATAGTAATTCGCAATTTACAGTGGAACAATATTCCTGAAAGGCGTCTACTGATTCAGCAAACCACTCTATAATTTTACAGCTTTTTCATCCCTGTTGGCTACTTTAACCTTTACACCTGAATTTAATTTTGAAAGAGCTATCTTCTGCATTTGCTTTTCTACTCTTCAGATACAGTACATTGGAGTGTTAAATTGTTAATTCACTCTGGTTTTCCTTTAAAAGCTGGCTGCTTGCAAGAAAACCAAGAGGAGAAAGGGGAAATTTCTGAAAGGGGAAAAAAACAGCTTATTTAGACTTCTAAGCAGTGATGCTTTTTTGCTTTTTTTTTTTTTTTTTTTTTTTTTTTTTTTTTTTTTTTTTTTTTTTTTTTTTTTTTTAATAAGAAGACACCATGCAGAGGTGTTCCTGATTTTTTTATTTTTCTTCTTTATTTTTATTTTCAAGTCCATGGTTGCAGATGTAGTCACAAAAATGCTGTCTGATCTGAGTTTCAAAGGATAAAAGTAATAAAATGAAAGCTCTTTATTTCTCATTCTGTGCTCTACCATCCAATCTCTCCTTTACATAGAAGTGTTAATTTCTTTGAAGTTTTGTATAGCTATAACCTAGTGAGAATAAGCATCTGTGAGAATTTATAAAACTTCCCTCAGAATCATTGTGTAGGATCAAGGCTGTAGTTTACTTGTGAAAAACCTACAAAAAAAGTAATGTGTTGGGGTTTTACATTAACTACAGCTTGTAGTAGAAAGAAAGACCATTTATATTTGAACAGCTAAAGCATGTACATAGGAGCATGGGAAATTAAATTTTAAGTCCTAGTTAAAACTAATAGTAATTTATATAAAGTGAAACAGTTCTAGCAGGAGAAGGTAATCTGATAGCTTGCACTGAAAGAGCTAAATTGTTAGGTTGGATAATACTGTCATTTGGGATCTGGAAGCCTGAGGCTGAAGCCATGGCATCAGGTGAACAGATTAGATGTAGTTGTGTGCATTGCACTCTTTTCTATTTAAGAAACTCACTTTTTCTACTTGAGAAACTCACACTTTGCTGTTCTGAGGTACTTTAATATTATTCTCAATTACTTTTCCAATGAAAGAAGATTAAATACAATTTAAAATTTCATTCCAGCCTCAAGATGTACAGCATCTTAAAGGTTTTTGTGGAAAACCAAAACATTTCATTAAATTGTGTTTCCAAAATTAAAAAAAAAAAAAAAAAAAAAAAAAAAAAAAAAAAAAAAAAAAATGATATGAGGTTAGGGAGGTTTCAGACAGAACTAATTTTGCATGTTATTTGAGTAAGTTTAAGTGTGGCTGAAATTTACTTAGTTTTTGCCTTGAGCAGGGTAGCTTCTTAATGCAAGGAATAGGGAAAGAGAGTGAATATTTCTTGTATACATTCTTCCATCTTTTAACAACCACTATTCCAGGAACTCTCCAGAAAGCTAAATCGAAATGATTTAATAGATACCATGAGTTTGTTTAATCCATGTTGAACCTACACATCCTTTTTGTTTCCCCCAACATCCTAAACTCCTGAAGTCCTTAAATCTTTTCTTTCTTGCATGAAAAAATATTTTTTATGTTTAAGTTTGGAGCCTATTCATTTGTTTGGCTGATAATTCTTATTATAATATAAAAAGTGAAGAATAATTTTCTGTATGTTCTTTACAACAAATGTAGTTTTATGTATTACCAGTTCATTTACTTTCTAAGATGAGTTTCCCGCCTATTTAGTTTCTCCTACTGTGGAAACCATTATGAATCTCCAAACCATGCATTCCTGTACCTTTCCAGTTATAATCCACTGTTTGTGAAATGACAAGGCAAGAAGGGCACACAGGATTCCCATTGTGGGTAGAACCTGCCTGTTCAGCAGCACAGTGCTGCTTCTGCTTTGATCTCGGTGCCTCCTCACAAAATCAGTTTGCCTCTCTGGCTCTCTCCCCCAGTACGGAACTGGTGTTTCCACAGAACTGCCTTCAGTGTCTCCCAGGTCTCTTTCCTGAGTGGTTATAGCTAATTTCGAGCACATCATTTAGTATGTATATTTAGAGTTAATTTTCCTGTGTGCTATTGGATATATTTAAATTATTTTATAATAATCTGTGTGTTGTTAGTTTGACTTTAGGGAATAATATAATAAATTAAGCCTCTTACCTTATTTGTAATCTCTAAAGCTCAATGTAATTTTAGTCTAATACTGCATTTACAAAGTTCACCTCTACTGTTACTCGGTGGACAGAGTTGTATTTTCTCCTACAAAGAACTTTAGTTTTTCTTTTGTCTCTTTAACACAGGTTAAACTCCCAGTCATATATACAACCAACAATTTATTAAACTTTTTTTCACCTTAAATGTATTAAAAAAAATGCAGTCTGAAAATGGCAAGGCAGATGGCTGATTATTATAGCTAAATAGTACACAAACAGACAGTTTGTGTTAAAATGGCCTATTAAATTACATTGTTCTTTCCTACTCCATTAGCTTACTTGTCTCACATACCTGCTCTCTTTAATTTTAATTTGCAATGTATACTCCTTGGGGCAACGACCGTTGTTTCTACTACAACAGGGCTCTGGCAAGGTTGAAACTTGTAATAACAGTCATGAAACCATAATGCAATAAAAATAATAGTAACATAGTATTCAGCATTGCAAATTTCTAATACTCTGCACTTTTGAATGGCCATGCCCATCTTAATGCCATCTAACAGCTGTGTATGTTTAGTTTCCATGCGTGACCTAGATATTTTTGGTTTTGTTTTTGTTTTGGGGTTTTTTTGTTTGTTTGTTTCCAGTATAAGTGTTAAAAAAACTGTTTTGTCTTCAATTCTAATTCTTACTCTGACAGTTTTTCTACAATACTAACACGTGTATAGAAACCTATAGGCATACACCCTGCTCTCTCTCTTCATCTTTATTAGTGCTTTTTATCTGTTCTACCTAATAAGACATGGAAGAGTAAAGAAAGCCCTATTTCCCTCAGAGAATGTCTTACTGATCATCTCTGTCTGTCATCCTGTTATCTGCAATAGTTCTCCCTGTATCATTATCCATTACTACCTAAAAGATTTCATCCATGTTAACGTACTAAGGTTTTTGATAGAAATTGGTTTATGTTTATTCCTTCTGAACAGCTTGAAACCATAGGTGTTCTTCCTTGAATTCTTAAAAAAATATTTTTAGTGTTTGTCTCTGCTTGGTAGAAAACTTTTTATATCTTTTTTACCTTTCATCTTTTTCAGTTTCATTGTTTTCAGATGTAATTCATCATATATATATATATATATGTGCGTGTTTACACGCATGTGAATTAGCATTTTTAATTACGAAATACCACATTTTTACAACTGTGGGCACCCCAACAAAAAATTCCAAAATAACATAATAACAAGTAGTTGATCTAAGAGCAGTGAAGAATATTCAATACCTTAAAGCCTTCCTACATCGTTTCACTTTCGCAGGGCTAAACTTTAATTTCTTCATTCCCTCTCCAGACTGATGCCAGTAGTGTTCACTTACCTTATAATAAAAAAATCTTTTCAGAAAAAAATTTAGCTTTACTTAAACACATGTTTATGCTTTATAAGAATAATGCTTATATTCTGAGGATAGTTTTTATAATTTCATTTCTTTTGTTCTGTAGTTTCTCTTTTCAACTCCTTAATGACTCAGATGCTTGGTTCTGCCATTCAGTGATTCATAAACAGTTGAGATTTTCAACAAGCTTTCTCTCTTTTGTACATATGCCATAGAAAGAGACATTTCTATGTCTAATAATTTATATTTCTAGAGAGAGAATTGCTAAATAATTGGATGAAGTTCTCTATGGTGTATGTGTTTTACCTACATAATCAATGAGAGGGTAGTCTGAGATTATAAAAAATGTTTCATTGACATTTCAGTAGTTTCTGACAGTTGATTTCATGAAAGTTGAATGTGGGAAAAATACCTCAAGAAGCATTACAAAAGACCATTTATAATTATTGTATAGTTTAAACACATACTATTTTTATTTCTAGATGTCTTTTTAGGTATAATATGAATCTTGTACAGCGGGAGGGGTTTTGCATCTGTGTTCAATGTAACTTCTGTTGGTTATTGAGAAAATATATTTGATTAATTTATTATCTATCATCAGACAGATTAGAGGAAATGAAGTTTAACGATTACAGCCACACAAAGTGCAATTCATCAATTAAAAATGTAGTGTCAGAAGTCTATAGAGTTTGTATATTCCTTCTTCCTCCCTCTTACATCCTTACCTGTTTAGAACACCTCTACTTTTTGAAATAAAAATTATTCAATCTATAAAGACAGTGATGCCAGTTCTCTCAGAAGATAAATCTTAAATCCTTTTGAATGTGAAGTAGTAATACCATTTTAACATGTACAAAGACTCAGGTTTATTGTGCACTAAAATAAGTCAACTCTTCATACTGGCGTCTGTGCAAATCCTTATTATGTCAGGAATCAAGTTACAGGAATCTGTTTCTTAGATATTTCCTTATTGACCTTTAGCTTGTTTACTAAGTTCAAATTGTACCAGAAGTTTCCAGGAGGAGAGGGTTGCAGTTTTGCTACATGATTCAAATGTCACTGTGCAGGAAGATAATGAAAGAGTATGATTCCTCAGGTGTCATCTTAATCAAGAGATCCTATCAGGCAGCAATACAGATATATACTAAACCTCTCAGCGGTAAATCCATGTTTGTATTAATAACAAGCTGTTTAAAGCAGTTCTTTTGATGAGCTATAATCAGGACTATCTCAAGCTTTATATATGTTCCCAAGTCTGATGCAACTCCTTTCTCAAAGATATGGGTAGAACTCTATGAATTTACTAAGTTGTGTACCTTTTCCAAGAGATCAGTTTAAGTTACAAATCCAGAACCTCAGATTGCTATCCATGTTGTTCTTAAGCTTTTGGGGGAGGCTGTAGGTACACAGCAATGAGCTTAGCTGTTGTCTGAGACAAATCCAGAAGAGACCAAGGAATGAATCTGAAATAAGCTTGTTTATTGGGGAGGTGTTAGAAAACTTAATATCAGCTTTCTCTGCTCAGAGAGCAAATGTTATTTATTTGCCTGCATCATACTGTTAATATTTTAAAAATGCATGTCTAGTAATGAGCTGTTCCTTACCTCCCAAATAAAATAATTCTAATTAAGTTTAAGCATACCTTCTATCTATATTCAAGCCTTCTTTCATTTTAATCAGGTCATTCAGTCTTCAATTCTTTAAAGTACCTTATAATAAAAATATTTCAATATTTTTGACTGAAAAAAACAGCAAAGACCTGGAAGCTTCCTGGATTTACGTTCGATGACCCCGTATCTTCATTTGTTTCGTATTTTCTAGAGTACAGCAAGCAAATACAAATTCAGCTTGATAATTACCTTGGTAATTTAGAAAGAAGAGTTAAAGAATTGGGGAGGGGAAAGCCAACTGTTGTAGTATTTCTGTCAATACTAGTCTTGACATTCTCAAATAAATATTGTTATTTACATGTACACTAAATATTTTAATATTTTCAAATCTCAAAAATGTAATCCAAAAAGTAGTCAAACAGTGTAAAAACTTCTGTTCAATAGCAAGGTAGGACTTGTGACCAACAAAAATGAATCCATTAAATAATATACCCTATATTATCTCTTTTCTTCCTAGTAATAACTCTCAGTGAGATATATTTGATGATTAATCAGTGCTTATTCCTTTAAATGTCAGCTGCTCTTGTCTAAAATGTCAAGCTAAAACTTTTTGTCTTGTAGTGATCCATTTGAAGAAGGCCTTAAAGAAATTTAGAATATAAGTCGAAGATTAAGAATTAAAGCATATCAGTTATGTTTTAGAACATGCATTATCGTGAGCAGATCATATAGTTTGTAATATTGTCCAGATGGAGAAATCCTCTTGTTCTGATGGAAATAATGTAATTCTAAATTTTGCAAATTTCTGACATAAAATACTGTGTATTGTGCTTTTGGGTTTTTTTTAAATAAGTGATATATCTGCCGTAGCTCTTACTTTGTTCCCAGGGATGATGATATATCAAAGGAGAGAAAGGAAAGAATAGATGATATCGTAGCCAGGAGACATGGCTATAGAAATAGAGTAGTTGAGTACTAAGGTAAAATATTTTTTAGTCATTTGTATGATCCTGAAAGTGAGAGTAATAACTAAAGTTATTTTGAAGTTAAATATAGTTATCTTTTATCTCAAATTCTTTTTTGGAGTTCTTTCAACTGACATCTCTTGTTATATCACTGAGGAGAGTTTCAGGTTTTCTCAGACAAATTTATGTCCTGCTGTAGTGCTTTGCTTACTATCTTCTACTGCATCCAATAAACTGGATCCAGCTGACATTTCAAGAGCCCCTTATCATGCAGGGTATTTTCACTCTGCACATGATGTCGCTCACAATAGATTATATCTTAACAAAACAGGGTATTAGTTCAGTGCTTTGTTAGGTAAAGTATTACTTGTTTTTCATCATTGTGCAATAAACACACAGTAGATTATTTGTAATAGCATAGAAAAGCAGCAGAAGGAATATGGAGATAAGGAATAAGAAGTAAGACCTAGGGTGGTATGGTGGAAATAGATAAAATTGATGTAGGTGATGTATATCTGGATATAGCAAGTTTGAACCTCGTTTTATTACTTTTCTTGGTAGTGCTGAATGCAGCATCTATGAGACAATTGTCATAAATGAAACAGTGGTCATAAAATAGAAAAGAACACTAGACATAAGGAAAGCATTCTTCACCATGAGGACAGCCAGGCACTGCAACAGGCTGGTGAGAAAGACTGTGCAGTCTCTGTTCTTGGCATTTTTCAAGATAGTGCTCAACAAATCTCTGAACAGGGTGTGTTGACCCTATGTTGATGAGGTTGGTCAAGATGACTTCGTGGGGTCCCTTCTACCCTGATTGACTCTCTTCCCTCTTTTGATCCACTAACATTAACCAATAATAATCTTCTGCATAGCACATACTTTAGTAACCTCATTAGAAAATGTTACCTCTTTGTTTATTTTCTGCTTCATATTTATCTGCTTTTTGCCTCTGAAGCAAAATTCAGGAAAACTATATAGAAAATACATTATTTCCAACAAATGTACATAATGTTTATAGTCAATGTTAAGAGTACTGAAAGTTTAATTCACTCATGTAAACTTAATTCACTGGTTTTGGGTGTAAACGTATTGAATCATATTCTTATTACATGATTACATGCTAGGTTTTCCAGTGAGATGAGTGTATCATTGAATGTGTAAAATGGGTAGGTTCACAGAAACTTATTAATGGTTATATATGAGTGAATATATAGGACCAAAACATTTTATATGAAGATACTTGAATGCCATGGAAGAGAGTAATATTCAATGCATAGTTTCTACAACAGAGTTCTTGTATTTTATTGAACAGATAAGTCCTCCAAATAAGTGTTCATATGTAACCAGAAATTGTGTTGCATGTGTAAATAACCTGACAAAGTACAGTGTATTTTGAGAGTTGTATTTGCTGTGTGGCTTGTGGCTATAAAGTGAAATGATACCAAGAATTCAAGCAATATCTGGAATTTTTTTAATATGTCTTACCACTTTACTCAGTAAGTAAAGATGTGTAGCTTTTTATCAGAGGACTATTCAGGTTTTTATCATGTTAATACCAGTACAGTTTGCTGCAGGGGATTTTGTTAAATTCAGTAATTTGTATAAGACAGTTAGATGTTGCTGAAGATCAAAGTCCAAGCATATTAATAATTCTTTATTTGTATTTGAAGACAAACACAGATTATCATAGAATCAAAGAATGCCTGAGACAGGAAGACACTTCTGGAGACCATCTAGTCCAACTCCCTGCTCCTATCAGAGTCAGACAGTGGTGGTGTCTCAGGACCATGCCTAGCTGGGTTTTGAGCATCTTTAAGGATTGAGACTCCACAGTCTCCTGGGCAGCTTGTTCTGCTGTTTAGTTACCCTCTCAATAAAAATGTTTTTCCTCTTCCTGTGTTTCAATTTGTGCCCATTGCCTCTTGTCCTGGCACTGGGCACCACTGAGAAGATTCTGGCTTTATCTGTACTCACCTCTATCAGGTATTTATACACATGGCTAAGATCTCTGGAGGCTTTTCTACTAAAGGGTGATTTACTGGCTCATAGTCAGCTTCTTGTCCACTAGAACCCTCTGGGTCCAC
Organism: Athene cunicularia; assembly: GCF_003259725.1. Taxonomy (NCBI): domain Eukaryota; kingdom Metazoa; phylum Chordata; class Aves; order Strigiformes; family Strigidae; genus Athene; species Athene cunicularia. Next base: position 103,637,941 of record NW_020799091.1, on the reverse strand, counting down.
TCTGCAGAGCTGCTTTCCAGCCACTCATCACCCAGCCTGTAGTGGTGCATGGAGTTCCTCCTTCAGGATCATCATGGAATCATTGAATCATGGAATCTTTGCTTCATTCCTGAAGTAGAGAGGGCTGGCTGGTCTCTTAAGCTAGGAGCAAAGCACAGAAACACAGCCACCAGGCCAGGGTCCTCATCAGTCAGGAACCATCCCACAATAGCCCAACAAGGGAGCAGGCAGTCTGGAGGGTGTCAGCCATGCTGAGCCAGTAGTCCAGGTCATCAGACATACAGAAATGGTTGTTGTGCACCTCAAAGTCAGAAGACTTGATTGCTCTTATAGATGGTATCATTAAACCTTTAGTTGAATAATAAAAATCAATGTGCTTTAACAAAACATAAAAGGTGGTTTAAAATCTAGATTTTGACATGACATTCTTTGTACAGGATGGTAATGTAATTTGTATTTTTAACAGTACAGCCTCAAATAATACAACTTAAAAATGAAACCACATTTGAGAATGGGAAAGCCACCCTCATCTGTGAAGCAGAAGGAGAACCTATCCCAGAGATTACTTGGAAAAGGGCCATTGATGGAATGACTTTCTCTGAAGGTGACAAGGTAAATCAACCTTTAATGTCTAAAATATTTGAAATAAGCATTGTCTGGCTAATCTTCTTTTTATAAGTAGAAAATTAATTTAGAGAGAGATAAATTCTAGTTTCCTACAGAACTGGAAGGAATTGCTACTTTCCAAGGTAATAAGAGAGACTTGGAGATTCTAAATTTTAAATTTAAAAGGAAACCAAGAAAAATGCAATTAAAGTGCTGAAAGGTAATTCATCTCACCAGGCCTAAATTTTCATACATAATACCTACTAAGGGATTCAATTTTGCCTTGATCAAAATGGCTGTCTGTAGGCCTTCTTGACTGTATTTGGACTCTGTGCAGTTTTTTTCAAAATGCAGTGGAGCTTATACAAATCTGAAATAAAAAATTCTGAATACTTGGAGTTCATTTTCCACTTATGATTTTTTTCCTAATTTTCTTTTTTCTTTTTCCTCACACAGAGCAAGTAGTCTGTAGCTACAAATTGAGCCTATTTTTCCATTTTGTTTTCTGATTTTCATATTTTATTACAAAAGTAAGTTGAGTAGAGAAAGATTACATTATGACAGTCGGTTATTAAGAAAGTCAGTCACTGTGGGAACAAGAGCTATAGTAATGGTGAAAGCAAAAGGGAAAGGTGTAGTGTTACTCCTAACCATGCAGATAACAAGCTGTTTCTACAGAACTCTTTGTGTTTTTCCTTTTATTAAATATTTTTATTTTAGTATTTGAACAATTATTTTCTTCTTAATTTCCATACATAAAATACAGAATTTCTCTGTGTTGGTTAAAATATGAGATACCATCTTTCTGGATGGCTAATTCAGAATTTTTACTCCAGATAATCAAATAGCAAAATACAGTCTTCTTGCAGATGTCTGCATATTCATAGCTGATGCTTAAAAAAACAAATTAACAGACTAATACAGCAATCATGCCACTGAGGGAATTAGATACCCAATAAGTTATTCAGTTTATAGGGAATTCCTGTATATTACGGAATTATATACTTCCATATTTTGTATTCTGAAGGAGGATGTCTGGTCTGGACTAGTCTCTTGACTTGACCTTTCCTGCAATTGAGGTAGTTTATGTGAAGCCCTGTGATTTCCATTTGGGAGCAACATAACAGTATTTATATATTTTTTTCAAATAGTTTTGCATTAAAAGAAAACAGTTTCTCTCCTCCTTAAATATTTCAAGTCAAAGGTCATCTTTCCTACCCACAAGACTAAACTTGGTTCAAAGGTTAAAAATGTAGCTTTTCAATTCTGTGTGGAGTGTTCCTAAAATAACTGTTACATCAGAAATTGAAAATTAAAGCAAATCACAGAAACAAGCTGAGAAATGTTGGTGCAGATGAAACCAGAAATTTATCCAGTGCTTAATATAGCACAGTATTACATTCCCGATTCAAACTGCAGGTGATTAAACTGTCTAGATGTGTTACTATAAAATTCGCTGAACTGTGGTGCAAGTGCATAATACTGACAACCAAACTAAAACCTATGTTCACTCTCTACTGGTGTGCTGACATACTGTATGTGGAAGATAAAAAGAATGAGAATAAATGCAGTCATATGGTTTCCTTTTTTTCTTGCCAATGGAAGAACTATATATGTATTGCTCATGGGAGAGTTTTTGCTGAATGTTGAATAGATGTTCTGAAATTCTGTATATGTTCTTGAGCTATAAAATATGCTGCTGCTCTTCCCCTGTGGTCCTCCATCTCTAGGGTGCCAAAGTCCTGGCTTGTGCTTTCCTACAAAAATAGGTGAACAGGGAACAAAACTGGCAGTGATTAAATTACTGAATAATTGTTGAATAATCCAGCAATGTTTTGCACACTGAAAGAGAAGGGAAAGGTGAATTGAAGAAAATTGCGAGGGTGTGAGGGTGTGTGTGTGTGTGTGTGTGTGTGTGTGTAACATAGGCTTAAATTGAAATTATTACTTACGTGATAATTCTGAAGTAATGTCCAGTCACCAGATTTACTTGCATAAACAAAAGTTACCATCTAAATTGAGTGAATTAATCTTTGAAATTTTTTTGTTATAAACTGCACTTTATCCAACATTTTTGTTGAATTAAGAATATCTTTGGGGGATATTTTTTTCTTCTGTAGAAGATGGAAGAACTTCTCTAACTATAATATTAACATGCGTGATGATGATTAAAAAACACAGCAAATGTTGTTCTTTATTAATTATTACTTTTAGTATCTAGATCCTCAAATATGTTGTTCTTGCTCTGCTAAAATGCAAGTATACATCATGTGGATAAGGAGGAAGGCTGAATTGAGATAATTCTTATTGTGAATGGATCCAAAATGTTTTCTTTTGAATGATGGATAGATCTTATAACCAGGACATAGGCTTTTCTGCATTTTGAAATTATTTTGTCCAAAAGAATGGAAAATATGCACCAGTCAGATCAAAGAAATAACCCTGCTGGGCTTAAGGAGGATAATGTTAATGAGTAAGAGGTCTATAATTATCTCTTAGAAAAATACGGCTTTGATAAAGGATTTTCAGTACATCAGAAGTGAGTTTTTGAAAGTTGAAGCCAAATGAGTTCAAACCAGAAGCAAAGAAGCCTTTTCCTCTTTCCTTTTATCAGTTAGCTTTTGGAACAACATACCACACAGTTTGTGGTCCCTCTTTCATTAAGAATTTGAAATAAAGGTGTCTTTCCCCTTCCTTTGACTTCTCTTGAAAATTTAAATTGAAAGTTTTCCAGGAGGTCACATTATATGACCTCAGTACTCCTTTTATGGCTTTATAACCCATAAATACATGAGAGTGGGTAAGCCTGAGTAAATGGATTGATTATACATGACAGAAGGTGTTTGGCTCACCCTTAAAGATTTGAAAATGGAAATGGAGGTTTAATCCAAGCCCAGAGCTTCATCTGCTGTTGCAGTATCAAGCCAAAACTCTCTGCTTGGTGCATGTACTTCTATCCCCAACTCCCCAGTATTGCATGTCCTTTCATTAACGTGCCAACCTGGCCATGCCCCTTTCAGCTGTGATTCGAAATGGCATGTTCCTATAGACCTCTGTGCATCCAGCAGGCCTGGCCCTTTTCCCAGTTAAAAGAGGAGGCAGGAAGAGAGTAGCTTTTTGTAGAACAGAAGGAAGGATAGTGATTGGATTTGATTTGCTGTAATCACTTATAAAATGGGTTTTGGACATGTACATAGATATCTACATACATGCCTGAAGGAGAGCATATCTTCTTTCTCTGATACAAAAATGTCATTGATTCCTGTGCATACTGCAGAAGTGTGAGGGTAGACTTTCATGCTTTACTTTTCTAGTATCTAATTCTAGCAGAAATATGAAAGCTGACCAACGTTGTTTGTAATTACCATTTCAAGCCCTGTTTTGGAATACAAATGACAATAACAGATGGGGCTTGATTTGAGACAGTAGCTCCACTGTGTGCAGCATGTGTCCAAAGAGAGTCTTTATCCTGAAGAATTTAATCTAAACATGTAAAATGAGTGAAAGAACACAGTGCAGAGACGTCACCGTCCAGTATCTGATACTCAGTTTTGATAATGCCTTATGTATGGGGTAACTGGGTAACAAAGAAACAAAGAGGTGGAAGGGAAGGCAAGAAAGAGGTCTTACAAATTGGGTTTTGGATTTAAGATATATGAAATGGTACTGTATTTTTTTATATATTTTATACAGATTCAACAAATGTTTTTGAAATACTTTACACTATTCTTCCTGTATCCACAAGTAAAAAAGTATCTGACTTTTAACTTTATAATGAGGACTAGAGACATAGCTTGAGTTCTGCTTCTTTCCACCTACCTACCATTCCAATAATAATTTGGGTGTCCCTGTGAAATATCCAGTGACATGTGTTCCAAATGTTGCAGAGCTCAGCTTTCATGATCAGGCAATAGGCAAATACAAAGAATTTGGGGTTTGTTTTGTCTTTTTCTTTGAAAGGTGAACTCTGCTTTTTCCCCAAGTCTGTTAACTCCACTCCAGCTATTATAAATGTTAATAACAAGAGACTGAAAATTTTTTTTACTCCCTGTATATGCTATTTTCACTGCACAAAAAGAAGCAGTGTTACAGTGTCAGTGACTTAAGTTGCCTTTCTTTTGAGAAAGTAAAGAGACCTCTGTTATGTTCCTGCTCATCAAGGATCAGGTCTTTATTTGAAATGTATCACCCAGAAGGAGGAAACACAGACCTATCTAGGGAATTTTAATCACAAATTAACCTCAGGAACTTTTCTGCTTTGAATGGCTGTAAAACTATAAGGGGCAAGTCTCATTGCCTTACTGAAGAAAATTGTTATAGCCTGTTTCAACTACATGTTGTGTGAACAGCTTCTACTTACAATATCATAGAATATTTTTTCTAATATAATCATAGGCCAGCAGGCCAGAATGGTTTATGTAGCCAGCTGCAATTGTGTTTCATAATGCAGTTGAGACACTGCAAAGAATTCAATCAGACATCAAATAAATTTTTCTTTTGTTTTTAACCCCAGAATGATGAGCTTCACATGTTAAAACTGTGAAATACAAGAGTAAGAACATTGTGACTGAAAGGGGAAGGTAAATAAATGGCCATGAGATTGAGTGGAACACAGGAGGTTGACCTTGAATATTAGGTAGTTCGTGCTGTTGAGAATATACAGATTTATACCTTGTGGCATATGCAAAACATGGAGCACATAGGAGAAATGAATAATATACTCTCACCAGTCATCTGATCCACAGAAATCTGCATATGTTTTGGGGCTTCTTCATTTTCTCTATGGCATGTTTAGCTACACTAATATGGGCTTAGGGCAAACTCTTCAGTTAACTAGAAGGAGCTAAAATAGATGTACAGTTTTGGGAAATGACAGTACTTTAGTAGCAGGATTGATTTTTGGAGGGGTGAGATTGTATGCAGTTAGAAATTAAGAGTAGTTTTCCTGGGTGAGCTGAGGAAGCAGTACAGTAGGAAAGTTGCAAGGCAATGTGGATATTTCAAAGTCCGTAAGGAGCCAAATCACTCATCTGAGTTCTGCAAACTCCTTTAGGTAACAATATCTTCAGTGATATGTAAATAAAGCCAAAACTGAAGCCAGAAATTATTTTGACATCCCATATCCTATTCCCCAGTTCAGGCTTGGTTGGTGGTTATATTGGCAATTCAATACTGAATCTCAGCCACATGGCCAGAGGGACCTTCAGATTTGTTACTCTTTTAAGAGAGAAATTAAATACTGTTACCCAGAGTAGACCCACATGTCTTTACATACACACATCCATATATACATGCATGTGGCATGGATGGCTGTATTGGTATTACACTAGCTCAGAATTCTCTCATTTCTTCATTTTTTTCCTTTCAGTAAAACTTTTAAGATCACTTTCCACTGGGACAGAATTAAGTAAACAGAGACAGAGTTGCTGAACCTTTAAAGATGACAAACAGCCAAGAAAATGTAAAAATTAGTACCTCTTCTGTATTAAAAGCTTAACTTAGGGAAAGAAGGATGTTTACTTGGGAACATTACTAATTTAATCAATTGTTTAACATGATACCTTAAATTAGGTACAAAGTTTTCATCCATTCTATAAATGGATAATTCGTATTTAAAACTAAAAAAAAAAAATTGTCTCTCATTTAATCCATTTGCTTATGTACTACCTATGCACCAGGTAGATATTTTGGGGTACTTTCTGTGGGTTGTTCTGCTGCATTTACAGGCCAAAATAAAGGCATGGAAATGGCATTTCTTCCCCTTCCAATGTTAGCTTTTTACATTTAGTCATCAGTGATGATATACTGTCTGTTATACTAATGAAGAGTAAAATTATCAGGGTTTTTTTTATGGACCAACATTTCCTGCGATACCAGTGCACCTTGGATTTGAATATTCATTCATTCCTTCCACTACACAAAAGATCATTTCATGAGCTTCTGCCTAAATATCAGTTGTATTATTTGCTAATGGTTTAATAACTTTCAAATAACTGTTACTTGCCTGATAAAATAGAGATCCTGCATATGATGATATATTAAGTGATACAGCCACACATGTCTGAGTCCAATATAGTCCAATGACTGGAGTCATTGTTAGTACTCACTGATGTACTATGGGATGTTCCCCAGACACACTGGAAATGTTACATTTTCTGTGTACCATGGAAACTCATAGGAAATGAGCACAATCAATGGCACAGTCAGCAGTGCAATGCTGGCAAAGTGTATTTTATGCTATTAAGACCTGTCAGCAGTTTCCCTGACCTGAAAGACAGTTTGAATATCCTTCTATATTAGGAGAAAATAACTATTTACTTTTGGCAAAACTAGGATGAAAGCAAGTGGCTTAGATTCTATTTTTCAATTTGTTGTTTGTTTTGTTTTACAAATTATCTAAACTCTGTGTAATAATTAGTTCTTAATAATTTATTAATGTCCTTAGTATGCTGTTAAAAAAACATTTTCCTATCACAGTTTCACTGTATCATCTCCCTGTGTACATCTACTCATACATTAATACCAGTTCTTAGATTTCAAACACAGTCTAGCTATGGTAGATTAACATGAGAATGCTGATGGACCAGTATATGTCTGTCATCTGTGATAGGAAGCTGTGCAGCTTCACCAAAAGCAGAATGCAGGAGTGTTATTTTTTTGCATTGCGAAAAGTGAAGACTGTTTGCACCATCCCTTACTGACAGCTTCTGAAATTGAGCAAGCAATATTTCTTAAGACTGCATAACTGAACCATAGGTTGAGCCCTGCTTCATGGTCAAAATAACTCCTATCTATGCGTGGACTCAACGTGAGTTATTAAAATTTCTAAATTTTGCAATAACCTAAATAATGGTGTTAACAATAAGACGTTTTTGTCTTTGTATAAATTTATGCTTGTACAAGGTCAGTGAATTGATAGCATGTGGTAAACTTCACCTTACTGCAAACTGATCATCTAATATGCTTTAATAGATCTTATAGTTAGCTGATATGTAATCTTAAAGCCCTCAGGGTTATATTACTTCGTAAAAATTGATTGAATTAACATAGTACTCTATAAATGTTCCTCTTCTTAAAATAGTATACAGAAATGGATATTCAATATACAAATTTGCATTAAGAATACAGTTTTGTGAATATTTAGAGATACAAACTGAATATTTTTTACCAGCACTCTTCTGAAGCTTTCCAACTTGTTTCAAGCCCTAGTAACAGCACATTTTTCTATAATAGTTTCCACCCAGGTTAACTGATACCTTCAGCATAGTTTTATACCTATACACATAAACAATTTTAGAAATGTAAATAGAGAAACTACTGGATGATACCAATTAAATAAAATAACTTGAAACCAAATATTTCTGTGCCTTTTCAGATGTGTCCAGGTTAGCTCATTTTCTCCATTCTTGCTACTGCATTAATTTCCTTCTGTTTCTTCAGTGGCAAAAAGGCCAACAGAATTATTGGCATTTGTGAGCAAAGACTATTTGACCTATGAGCTCTGGATCTGTGTCCTCCTGTAGACAATTCCCATGCTCCTCATGACTCAAGTGATGCATTTTTGTCTTTCCGTGCCTTTGCTTCCCCTAAGGAAGCTGTGTTGCTTATATATGCCCCCACTGCAGGGCTCCACTTCATCCCAGTTTCCAGGCAGACATCCTGCATGCTGTATAGCAATATTAATTTTAATAAAATATACATCACTTTTACAGATGACTGGCAATGACCACAGGCTGCATACCACTACTGAACAAACCAGGAAGAGAAATTCAAATCATGATTCCTTTTTTTTCCCCTCCAAAGAAAGCAGATGTGCTGCTCTGTGTTACATAACTGCATACCTTCACCATGGCATTCTTGCAACTAAAGCTAAACTGTGATGAAAATGAAATGAATGTATATATGAATGCACTAAGCTCAGTTTGAGACTCTTGAAGTAGTTGTCATTTAAAAGATTATTTTATATTCTTGCAGAAGAATCTTATGAGGGGCATACAACCCATATTTATTCAAGATTATGTTACTGGTCCGAGTAATGTTTTATCAGTTTAAGCAATATAAACCAAACAATTATTCTTAGTCTATTTACAATGATAAACACTTTAATCCAAGTTACCTAAGTAATACAGGGGAAAATTTTAACTTTACAGTTAAAACTGTTATACAAAAGCTTTCTAGTTTTCTTTTCATTGTTATAGTCACCTTTCCAGTATTATTATGAGACCTGAGGTTGACAGCACTTATTTTCCTTAAAAATTACCCCCGAATTTTTAAAAAAAGGAGACGAGGGTTGACAATTCATCAACACACTAGATTATTCTCCAGGGGAAAATACAAATTGCTTAACCTTCCACCCCAATCCCTTACAAAGAAACCTAACCAAAACCATGCTTCCTTCCCTGCCCTGGGTCAACTCTTATTGTCCATTTGGTACTGCAATCAGCATACAAGCTTTGTTTGACTCCATGAATTTTTAGCTGCAGGTTGTTTTGGTTTCTCTCTCTTTTATTTTTTAACTGTTCTCACCTGTTAGTTATTAAAGTTACAGAACTGCCTTCTCCAGTCCCCACTAAGACAAAGAACTAATGTTTGTTAGTTAGACCTTTGTCATACATGGTTCTTTGCACAGAGCTAAGCAGAAACAAATCCAGGTAGTTACCTGATGACTAGGGACTTGCAGTTATAAAGCAAACTGAAATCACCTCAGTCCAAGGCAAAGAAAGCCTGGCAAGTCCTGAGACCCTACACTGGAACAGTGCAGAGCCTTTACTAGTAATAGGAGATTCATACTTAATGGGCTACAGTCACTGACTGAAGGAAAACTGGGATCCTAGTGCTTGATGTTTCCTTGTTCTTTCACAGTTTTCTAACTTGCTCTATATGGGCATTTTGGTGTAGTACAGTGGTATAGTTTTGCTGTACTAGTTACTTCTACAACTGAAGTAATACTTACTTCAGATTTGAACTGACCCAAACAGAAACAGGACCAGGTTGAAGTTCCTGGTCAGAATAACCATACTTGTTGCTTTTGATGCAGTATATATTTAATAGTGCTTCTTCTTGTTCAGGTGCACAGAGAATGAGTAGTCAATGAAAAATAAATTCTGACAAATCAGTTAGTATTTTAAGTCTGAGCAGTCTTAGATCCCATATTGATACATGTTTGGAGCCATGTGCTTATGCTAGAGTGTTCGCTTACTCTTGTGACTCCAATTTGCACTGAAGTTACAAGCTCTTTGCAATGATCTTTAAGATTTACAAAGCTGGGGTATAATCACCTGTAACTTATTCTCATTTATCCAAAGAATCAAGTTACAATACGATTTGATTGTCTCAAGTAAGACAGAGTTGTATAGTAAAATCATTATTTTTAGTGGCTGTTTTATCTGAGGTCTGTATTGAATAACAACATTGTAATTAATGGATTTATTCCTGAGAATTTTGCTGGTCTGAATCCATTTGAGTCACCTATGCTAATCGTATCATCGCAGTGTTGGAGTAGATTCAGATCAGCAAAATTCTTAGGAATAAAACCATTAAATACAGTCTTTATAAGTGAATCAGAATTCCTAATTGGAAAGTACATATGTAATTATTACAGTTTTAGTATTTCTGTTATAAACACACATTTGTGGTTACTATTGTTATTTTTTATGGCCAACACTAATGCTTGTTTTCCTCTGCAATCTTTTTTTCATATGATGCTAATATTTTTACCATCAATAATCATCAACCATTTCTTTCTTGTGATTTGCATCTTTATTGGAAGTAATCTTGAATGGCTGATCATCATATTTTCTCTGTTTATTTTTCTTCCATACATTTATGTGAGTAAAAACCAACAAAGGAAAGGAGTTCAGTTTTCTGTTTCCTGTCTTAGTAAGAGGTTTTGGTGTATTGGATATCCCGTGTCATCTCATTATGTAAAAACTTAAAGTTTAAAAGAAATGCCAGCATGAATCAATCAAATATCAGTTCACAATTTCCAAAAATTATATGAAACTTTCAAGAATACATTTTTCCTGAGATTGTACATGCTGTTAACAATCTGCACAGAACTCGCTACTATTTCCAATATGAATTCTTTAAAAGTAACTGCTATGTCTGCAGATGAACAGAAAATCAAAACAAGGAATTTTTTTTCTTCAAGATCTGTTTTTTGTGCCTTCCCCAGTGTTCACTGTAGATCTACAAACAATAGGTTCTTCAATAATTTCTTTCTCGTGGAAAAACAAATTTTTACCAAATTCAGGAATTTATAGAATGCTCACATATATACTTAACAAGCTGCAGTTCTAAAGAAATCACAAGGTCTCCTATAAAAATCACTGAAGTCCAAGACACTGCTGTAGCATTATTCTGATTCACTGGACATTAAGGCATATGCACGTAGCAATACTCTGGAATTTTCTGCTGTCTCCAACAGGTGCATGGATAGAATACATTTACCTGAAGAGAATGGGAAATATTGTGAATATACCATCCATAATCCAGAAGGGAGCTTCCATCAGCTTCTACACGATGATGGCTGTTGTGACTAACAGCCTTTTCTCATCATCAAAGGTAGATTTTCAGACTAGGAATTGCTGATCACTTACATTTAATAGACTTCTGGAATTTTATCATCATTTAGTATCAGCATGTCAGGTTGCAGAAGTTCTTTCATGCTGCTTCAAGGAACAGTTTCATTAGCAATTGTGATCTGCATAAATCTCACATATAAGAAACATCAGCCTGAAGTACATGATCTGAAGTTTGCCTCTCGTGGATATTGACACAACCCCAAATCAGAATGCTTCCTAAAACAATTGTTATTCATGAAATTCCAAAGATGATTCTGTTAATCAGTATTTGTTTTCTCCTTGAAAATTCAGTGATGTGTACTGAGAACATGTCCAAGACAACTTAATGAGTTGGAAGTTTTTGAGAGATTTGAAGAAGGAAGAGCTAAGCATAAAATTAAAACAGGTTTTATTTTTTGTTTATTTTTTCATCATTCCCACCCCTCCCTGCCCTCAATGTGAGCGTCTTCTACCAAGTACGTCTGAAGCAGCTCCTTTGGAGGAACTTGAAAAAGTCTTGCAGCTTTTACTCAAGTTATATGTTCTCACAATGACTGTCCTTGAGTGTGTTTCACCCTATTTTACAAAGAAAACACTCTCAACTTTAAGCCACCCTTCTCTGTTGCTAACACATGCAATGCACATCCAAAATAGCACTAAAGTACACAAGGTGTCAGAAGACTTAGTTGGTAAATATGTGACAGGCAAAACTGACCTGCAGTGGTGTAACTATGAACAGTAATGGCACTTTGATCACAGATAACCTTTAAACATTAGAAGAAAAACAAAGGTATTTCAACTTGTCTAGATTTTAAATGTAGGGATTTTTTGCTTGCAGTCTTGCACTTGAACTTCAAGGGGTGAAGGAGAACTTTATCAGCCAAATGGTAAACTCTGTAGGAGGGAAGATAATCAACAGAAAGTCACAGCTCCTCTAACCATCCAAGTAATATTACCAAAATCCAGCTACAAATGAGTCACCAATTTCTGCATCTGTTCTCACCTTCCACTCTTGCTTTCAGCCAACTCAAAATGCATTTTTTGGCAGACATACAACTTCATCTTATTTGGTGATACAGTTTCTCCTCAGTGGGAGTTGGAGAAATGGTTGATAAATCAAACTCAACCAATAATCATACCATCAACCTTACCCCAAGTACAGCTTTCTACAATTGAAAAAGAATGACATCATAATCAGCTAATACTCCCCTTCTGAGAAATTACTTGTTTTACTACAGTGGCAATGGAATTGTGCAGATTGAACACTCCATGGTTACTGAATAAGTTATTCTGTCCCAGAAGCTGTTCTTGTCTCTTTGTATATGCTGTTGTCTCATCACATACCAATTCCTTCTGAATGTGGAACCCTTGTAATACATGGTTATCATCATTCTGGTACTGCCTTGGAAGCACTGGAACATGGTTTTGGAGCTGTGCATCGAGCAGTCAGGTCAGCAGCAGCAAGTCAGGACTTTGGGAATATTCACTTGTGGAACTACAGATCATGTGAGAAGTTTGGAAAGCAAGAACATGACAGAAAAAGGCAGGCAGAATAGCATATATAGCATGACAGGAATTTTATAAAAATAAAAAATATACATTTACTTTTACAGAATCTGTAGAATTAATCTCAAGTGATGAAATACCTCCCATTTTATGATTAGTGTAGGATTCATTTGGGTTAAACTAAGTATTCTAAGTAAGAATATTGCACATGCAGAATGTTCTCACCCTTTCGTTTTTGGTTTGGTTTGTTTTGTTTGTTTGGTTGGTTTTTTGTTTTGTGGTTTTTTGGTTTTTTTGTTTGTTTTTTGTTTTTTGTTTTTTGTGTTTTTCTTTCAGAAGGCACTCTTTTATAATTCAGTATTGTCATTATGACTAAATTTACCTGGAGTCCTTTGACAAGGACAGAGAACTAGATTGCTATCAGTATTCAAAATAAAGGTGCTTTTCTGTGGAGTGTTAAATGTTTAATTTTGGGAATGTGTTTTTAATGTGGATAAAGTCACAAAGTCAGCTGTACCTGAGTAAAACACTGTCAAAGTCTCTACTGAAGATTTCTCACTTGTGTTTTAGCTTTATGCTGGTGATGAGGTTCTGGGGGAAAAACAAAACAAAACAAAACAAAATAAACACACACACACACAAAACAAACAAACAAACAAACAAACAAACCAGCAGAAAAGCCCCAAACCCCACACTTTTATTTATGAATTCTATTAAATTCTCTGATTAACATTAGTGATGAAAAATATTTTTATTTTTAAGATTATATTATGATTTCTAAAATGCTGTAGAAAGTTAACTTCTGAAGACCTTTGCCATTTTCAAGAAACACAATGATCTGTTTATTGAAATTATTCTTCCAGTGTCTTAGAGTCTAAGCGCCTGGAACAAACTTGCTCATTGATCTTTCTAAAGAAGTATGTATATCTGTGTTGACTACATACGTTTTTCAGACCTCATGATTATTTATGCTCCACAGTGATAGATGATACAAAGTAATTCAATCAATAAGTAGAAATCATGAGTATTGAACCACAGAGACTGTTCTTTTGTTTTGTCTGTATTTTATACTCTTTATTAATGCTAAGAAATAAAAGCATGTGTACTTATTTAGCAGAAAACACCATAGCTTGTATTTTACATCTCTCCCACTATAACATTTGTAAGGAAAAAAAAATATTCCAGTTTAGTAGGTGTCCATTATTTCAGACAGACTTGTGAGTTACCGATATTATTCATTTATATCTGTAGATATAATTAGAGAGTATATCTGATTTTGGTTTGACACCAGTGGCAGCTCCAATGCTTTTCTCCTGGTGGTGAATTCTACTGAGGCATGCTGGACAGGTGCTGTGTACTTCATGTTTCCATCTGTGCTGTATCCTTCTCTCCCTGTTTTGTTGGGTTACAGTGCTGCACATGGTCCAACATCTGCTCACTATACTTGGTGCAGGAGGGAATTAAGCTTTAGAAAGATTTTGCCAAGGGTTATAAAGTTTTGGTGGGCACAGACCCCGAGGTTAGTTCTGCCCCTATTTGACACTGTGTATGTGCTGTTCAAAGTTAACGATGTTATGGATTGGTAGGAATGCATATTCTAGTTTTGATAATGCCCTTCACAAAACCAGGACAATATAACTAGCATAGTTTCAATTTTTTCTTCAGGCTAACACTGCATATTGAGTTTTGTCCCAGCTTCTTCATCATTCTTTGCCATAGTCAACTTCTGTGTCTCTGCTGCGTTCCTAATGTCCTTTCCTAGCTGTGCTTCAGCATGACTGCACTATTATTTACTTTTTGTGTCATAACAATATGTCCTTGACTTATTTACCCAGATCTCTATTGACTTACACCATAGAACAGTATAATACAGCCTCATTAGTATGTTTTTAATTCCTCATGAAAACTCATGCTGTCTAGTGTTTTTCATTTGCATGTGTTAATATCCAGCATACTCTGGGAATCCTCTCTAGACATAGGCAACTGCTTCAAAACATTTTCTTTTATTTATTTACTTATTTATTTATGGAATTTTCTTGCTCTGTATTTGCACTTTTGTTTTCTTTCACATATTTCTATGTTCAGGATATCAGCCAAAGAGTGAATTTTTAATCACTTACTGCACCATGTTTACAGAAAAATGAATGGAATTGTAGGCTAATCCGTCTGCAGGATAAAACCAATGAGCAGGCCTGCTTAAACTTTTCATGGAGAAGACAGTATAATATGCATTCTGATCAATGCAGCAGAAAACATATATTTTACATTCTTTTATAAGCAATTTTAAAGGCCTATTGTAATAATTTTCCAACAATTCTGAAAAAGTAGAAACAAACTTTGGTAAATGTATATTTTTATGATAATTTGGTCCAAATTTTCTTACCTACACTTGTTACGTGTTTTATTTGTTTCTATGGACTTTGCTTAACCTAGTAGATTCCTCTCAGAATACTCACAAAATTGAGCTAACTGAATAATCTCTAATCTAATTTGGAATATCATGGTGAAAGAACTTCAGTGAATGTGTTGTTGCAGCTACAGGTCAATATAATTTCACAGAAAGATACTTTGCATTGCGCAAGGAGAAGGTACCAAGAAAGACTTTAGTTTCTCGTTGTAGGTTTCTAATATACAGTAAGGAAAGACAGAGAGAATATTTTTCTCAAAATATCTGTGTTCTACTACTACTCTCTATTGTATAGAGCTACCTTAGTGCTTTAAGAGGACAGCTCTTAAAGAATCATTAATACAGTATTTCATACTGTATCTATGATTCATATTCACAGGTTGCTTCAGCATATGTCTTCTCACAGATTTAAATGTGACTTCTTAGGTAAATATTTATAATCAAAGTAAAATCAGAAATAAAAATGCTGAAGTGTATGTACATTTTAGGTAGATTTAGATCTATAGATTATAGATTTACCATTGTATTACATATGTGATGTTTTAAAAAAGAAGGAAATAATCCATGGGTAAATAATGCTGTTATGAACTATGTCATATAAAGTACTTGTTTTATATATATATATACACATATATATACATATGTGTGTGTGTATCAGAATTTTATATCAGAATTTAGAAAAGTATTTAGTGTTTTATTTTAAATAAATTGCATTTTAATTATCCTAATAATTCCCTCTCAAACCCATGACATTCAGTATGGTAGCATGTTTACTAGTAAGCATAACTTTTTTTCTATTTGAAAGGTATAATGAAAAGATAATTTTCAGCATTAGAAGTCATGTAAGAGATAACTAAGTGGTCTAAGTTACCAATTTTTACCAGTCCAAAGGGATTTAGGTTCCTCTTGCATTAGAATTCCGTAACTTTAACTTATGTACCTATGCTGTGAGGTTTTCATGGGAAACAAAATTCAGTGTCCTTGGATTCTGATGTGGGATCAGAATACTTTTCTTTACATAGAAATTTTGATACATAGAATGATATGGCAGTTTTATGTCAAATATTTTAAGATGTGAATTGTGTGCATTTTTCCTGTATTCAGTGAGGAAAATTGTAAGGGTTAAAAGCTCAGTCACTTAAATATCAGCTGCCACTTGGTATTTAGTATAAAAAGCAGTAAACTTGAGTGTATGTATTCATAAGATTGGACATTAAAGTATGTTTCAAGTTTAAGTGTCATATAGTGAAATAGTTACTGCTTTTCCTTCCCTTTTCTACCTTTCTCAATAATGAAGGTAGGTAAATATCAGCATTTTTTATCACTTTTTTTTCCTTCAAATGAAAAAAATGAAACAAAGAAGTAAAGTGAGTTTCCCAAAGCTACAAAAAGAAGTAAAGAGCATAACCAGATTAAATGATAACTTCTTTTTCCTCAGGTATGTTACTCCATGAAGGCTTAAGTGTCAAGCAGAGGATTGGTTTTTTTTGTTTTATTTAGTTTTCCCTAATATTTTTATAGTCTTGATATTTAAATAGTTTTTGGGAAGGAGGTGGGCATTTGTTATGGATAAGGATTTTTGTGAAGTTGCTAAATATAAATTTTATGTTCTAGAAAATTAGAAGCCATCATTCATTTTTCTCCCTTGCCTTTTTCCATGCAATGGTATGAAAATGAAATCCAGAAATTCCAGTTGCATATATGGATCATGTTATTTAACAATTGTGAGCTTCTGAAAAGTAAATGTGAATAATGAAAATAAATCTATGACTGGATTTGTGTTTTGATCATTGAGGGGATATTTTTATTCAGTTTCACAGTTACATTTTTAAGGGCAAGAAAGATAATGCTAACTGTAATCTAAGATACTATGATTTTACATGTATGCATTTTCATTAACTACCACAGCATTGCAAAATGAGTGAGATCATAAACAGGTTTTGAGCATGCAGTTCACTATTCCAGTCATAAGTGGATACATTTTGTGGTTTACCTTGACAGTGTTTCTTTAAGCATGTACTTATTCCCTTGATTATAGTGCTTAGAAACAGAACGTCTTTTTTTTTATATTTTTTTATTTATTTGAAAATTTAAAGTTGCTAAGCTGTCAGTAATAACATCACCATGGGTGAAAAGATGCTTTCAGTCATACTTATCAATGGTGTTTAATATATAAACCATACATAAATATACCTATGTATATAAAACCTTTCTTTTTCCTGAATCAATGTAAACAGAGCCCAGATGGCCGTATAGAAGTCAAAGGGCAGCATGGAAAATCGTCACTGCATATTAAAGATGTGAAGTTGTCAGATTCAGGGAGATATGACTGTGAAGCTGCAAGTAGAATTGGTGGGCACCAAAAGAGCATGTACCTTGATATTGAATGTAAGTTCTAATATTTTGTTTTCTCTTTTAAATTTGTTTTTTTTTTTAAAAAAAAAAAAAAATTACATTCTTAATGGAAAGTCAGTTTTTCCTGGTAACTTATGTTTAAACTAGCATAATTTAAGAAAGTATGTCCTTCAGTGATACTGAGATCTGTGGAGGAACCCTGTCTTTCCTGAAGTTGACAAGACAAAATTTCATCTGAAATAACACTGGTATTACCCACTAACTTAAGGCTAAGCTTCAAATCTTCAGGCTAGTGGAGACTGCTATGGGGGAAAAGTATTCAGTGGGATAACATAAGGACTGATTTGAGCAACATCTCAGTTCTTGGCTTAACCTTCTAAGAATCAGCAAAGTCTTCTGGTTTTGTTTTTGTTTGGTTTTGTGTGTGTGTGTGTGTGGGGGGGGGTTGTTTGTTTGGTTTTGGTTTTTTTTTATGATTCTCTGATTTAGTAATCCCCAGCATGCCTCTAGACCCTATTATAACCCCTCCTGGAGTTCACAACTTTGTGACAGTCCCTTTAGAGATTGTCTTTATTCAAAGCTCTTGAATTTTATCCAGGAGAAAAGAGTTTACTTTTTGCTTAGAGAAGAGTCTGATGCTTTAGAAGCCAACTGGAGGATATAAACTTGAAATATAAAAAAATTCATTGGAAAATTGTCTCCTCAAACTGTTCTTCAAATTCATAAAGCAAAGGTCTTCAAAAATGAGGAAAAAAAATCCTTATCTTGTATTTTACTGCTGTTCTATTTTGCTAGAGATTTTCTAGATACATTTTTTATACATTTCCAATATAGCTTGAGTGAGCCTGTTTGAGACTGAGACTCTAAATGGAAAAAGTCTTTCCAGTGATTAGATAGAAGTTGGAATAAGATATATGGCATAGAAAGATAAGTAACAGTTGCATATCGCTGAGTGATTTCCTGAGTTCTGCAAGTGACTTCACCATACAGTTGCATGTTCCTTCTTTTTGGCAGGCAAGCAATGCATTATGACATAGGAAATAAATCTGAAAGGAAAATGAGAAATGGTCAAAACTGTAATTACATGTTAGGAATAGAGAGATTTGCCATCCCAGAAGACCTAAGAAATAAATACAGTATTTATTAATAGCTTTAACATAGCTACTCTTCAATATAATAGACATTTGAAGGGATTTGAAACTTTACAAAATAGTATGCTTTTGGGAACATACTAATTTACTATATTTGTTCCTTTAATGAGTGCATTGGTGTACTCATAGTTATTTATTCTATATGTATATAAAGAAAAAAAAATATTTTACTATATAGTAATGCAAGTTCAGTGAAATTCCTGTAAATTTTCTGTAAAATCCTATTCTACTGTACACATAGTGATGTGAAATAAATTGTTTGATTAAGGTTATGCAGCTGTTATGTTTTAAACTTAAGTATTAATACCTTTTGTATTCAGAAGAGAGAGAAAGGATGCAGCCCATTTTATGAAGCATGGGCAATTGAAATTTAAGAGTTTATTAGCAGCACAGAATTCATTTTAAAGGGCATAACAAAATCTCTGCATTGTTACAATGCATTAATACAGTATAAGACACCTTTCAGGGTGAAAGTTTTAAAACAAAATTTAAAAGTAACATATTCTCGTTGTGGTATGGCAGACTTAATTTTGAGAATGTATGGGAACAATCAAATATAACATGAGAAAATAGAACAGCATATTAAGTCTGGATTTGTGCCTTGGTAGATACACTATATGATACAACAAAACTTTGTACAGTTCAGAAATCTTCTGAGAAAACTCAATTTTTAAAGGAACAATAGAAATATTATTCTGTTATCAGGAATATCAGACATAATGATTTTTAATGCATAACACCATTTTTATTTTGTCTAGCATAGAATTATGACATTTCTAAAACTGGAGTTTTCAGTTTTAAATATTTTAACTGATAATGAGGTTTAAACCAAATATATTTTTTTCCAGTGCAGGTGTTCTTTGAATAACAGCAGTACAACTTTCTCTATATCCTTTATGTGTCAGCTTGCAATGGAAAGCAAATATCTTTGGGGTTCTGCACTATAGTTTTGTCTCCATTCATATTCTGATTAATGAATTGGAGAAGTTTTTTGCTTGTCTTGGATGTAACTTTTCACTGGTATCTATATGTCATGTATAGCTTATTTGTCTTGTCTTGGAAAGAAAGCACTTGTCTAACGGTGAAGACTTCTTCTGTTCTTTAAAACAGCGTCCCAAGAAGGAAGTGTCGTCTTTCCAGCTTCATTTCCCATTAGTCTAATCTCTGTCATAATCTTCAGTAATTAAGCAGTCCCTTCAAAGAATCTGTCAGTACCTCATTACCACCATTTCCATAAAATGCTCCGTTGTCATAAGTGCTAACAGTCTTTTCTCAACTACAAATAGGTTCTTTTATGAAGCAGGTGTCATAGTTATCCTTCATTCCAGTTATTTCACTTTGTAAGTTGTAGGCTAGAGACTTTCAGCAAAAGGTACAGGTTCAAAAACTAGACAACTAATTTCTACCTTTGTAGCAAAATGGGAGGAATTGTTGTGAGATTCTCTGAAGTCAGTACTGAATAAATGTTTTAACTCTCCTTGTATTATTTTCCAAGTCATAATTTTTAGCATGTTAATTGTAATTACAGATGTTGCTGTATGGGTTTTTTACATTTTTTTGCCAAATATTAATTTACCAAATTCCTTAAAATCCTTAAAAACATTTTCAATTTTAGTTCAATTATTTTGGTTTTATTGTCTCCAAAAACAGTTTTGAGAAGAATTTTTTCAGGTATGACTGGCTCTTTACTTAATTGTTAGTGAGCCATTTTAGCAGAATGTCTATTAATTTAATAATATTCTAGTATAAACCTCAATAACTATTTTAAAATAAAAATATAAATAAATAAATAAGCAAGACTTAATTGTTTATATTCTTCCATAGTTCCTAGATAGGACTAATTAATGTACCAGTGCTATTCTGTAGGTTAATAACAAAACTGCAGCAGTTTTCTTTGCATGGTTTAATACATCTGACAGTTTGTGTACTCAGGAGAGGAGCACGCTCCCATCACATCCTTAAATGTTAGAGCAGTTAAAGAGGCCTAATGGCAACACAGAGCACATGGGTGTCACTGTCTCATCCTTTTACTTACTGACCCCTATCACAGATTTAAACCGATGGTAGGATTGCACAGAGTTTCTGTACTTTATCCTTGTTCTCTCTTGGGGTTGCTCTTGATGATAAGAGCAGTTCTTCAGGACAGGAAGAGATTATCAGGTTTGATACCAATTGGGCATAGTTAACCCTGCCTTTTATCTGAACTAAATACTAGGCAAACCTGAATTGTAGGGAACCCAGAGGCATTTATAAGATTTATAAGATTTTCTTTCTTTTCTTTATTTCTTTCTTTTCTTTTCTTCTCTTATTTCTTTATTTCTTTTATTTTATTTCTTTTACTTCTTTATTTTATTTTTTCTTTTCTTTATAAGATTTATAAGATTTTCTTTATAAGATTTATAAGATTTTTATTTATTTATAATATTTTCTTTCATCTTTGAGTTTAATTATGTTTAGTTTTCCTTATATTAAGTATGAAAAATAAGTCCAAATTACATAAAAAAAATAAAGATAACCATTCTAAATATTATCTATTAATAGATTTCATTAACTGCAAAATTTTATTATACATGTGAAGCCTAGTGTGTATTGCGTAATAATAATAAAAATAATAATAGAAGTAACTGATTGAAAAGTTCCTGTGTGATGGCATAAATGATGTATCCTAGGTATTGCATATTAAGATGTGTCTGTAGAGTTTATCTATATATTTATCATAAATAAATAACATTTTTTTAAACAAAAAGCATCGTAGAAAGAGATAAAAAATAGATAAAGCAGGAGGTATTCTAAGATCAGGTTTTCTGAAGGGCCCGAGGAAGTTAAAATGACAAATCCCAGTGAATTACAATTTGATTTGTACATAAAATACTGTCAGGTGCCTTCCAAAGTTACAGTTTTCCTATCTGGATGTTTACATTTCTATATGTTATTTTTTTGTCTTTTTAGCTAAGACATAATTATTCTAAGAAATACATGCTAGAGTTATAAAGACATCTTAAAAGGCATAATACAAACCTGACTAAAAGAAGAAAAATTCTGGTGAGAGAACAAGAACACAGTATTTCTGAGGTTCCACAAATTATTCACTGCAATGCTTAGCATTGGAGAATGAACGAACATGATTTTGACATGTTCTGTATGGATCATCTTTCTTCATAGCATTATTCTTAGTTATGAGGCACTGATGGATGGCATTACTAAGTTGGAAAGGATTTAAACAAGCCAGTAATAATCAGCAGTCTGAGATCCTTAAAAGTAGATCTCTAGTTGTCCTTACAGTTTTTCATTCATTGTGTTCAAACTGTCATTAACACAGCCAGAAATATTCACAGCACTTAATTGTGTACTCCTAGGTGCACGCATTGTGTAAGATACTGGTGTCTCAAATTGCTCTCTATCACCAAGTACAGATTCCTTTGGAGACTCTTCCTGTTACTGGAGAAAATGTATTAAGCCACATTCTTTGGAAAATTCTGTTTTCCCTTGTACTACTCAGAAAACATTCTAACTCACAGTCTTTTGTAGCTGCAATTACCAGTTTCCACACCAGTCTATTTCACTTAAAACACCCCAGTTTCAGTATTGATACTGCAGTTACTAGATATGCTGGATGGTCCAAAAAAGCCTACTTCCACACTACACAGAGACTAGTGTTTTGGGATATAATCATCAAAAACATACTACATTCAGTATTTTTTTATGATACCAGCTACGAGTGGTTGACAAATATGATTTCTTTGAAAGCAACTTCTAAAACAAAACCAAAAACAAACAAAAAAAATTTAAAGTATCTCCCAAAATGAGAGGTTTTTCTTACTACTGGTTTTCATCCAAACTTTAATTTTGTAGTTATATTCCTTATTAGTAAAGTACCAGCATGCAGGTGGTATTAAAAAAATAAAAATAAAAAAATTGTATAGCATGTACAACACAGCCTTTACCTTTAAAGAAACTTGTGAAGTATTTATTATACTACTGTATTACTTATCAGAAACTGTCTTTTTTCTTTTTTTTTTTTCCTGCCACAATTTGAAATCAGCCTCATTACTGTTACATTATTGAACTTTTTTTTTTTTTTTTTTTCCTGAGCTGATTAGTATTTTGGCTTTTCACTTTGGTTTATGTTAGTTACCTGAATTGCACTGTGGTTAATGCAGATGCTTTGGATTCATGCTATTTGATACTATATCTTTGCAAAAATATACAGCAATATTTAAAAGTAGGTTGAACAAATTGAGCTGCAAATTCTATTTACGTTCAAAGAAGCAAGACTTTGAATCAGTGAAAATACTGCTACTGTGTGCAGGATGTCACACATATTTCAGCTACATACTACTATCATAATAAATGATAATAAATGTAGATAGTTAATACTTTGAATTCAGTTTCTGTTAAAATAAGTCAGTGTAGCAACATCTCATCACTACTCACAGGATCACAGAATGGTTGAGATTGGAAGGGATCGCCTCTTGTCCTGTCACTGGACACCACTGAAAAGAGCCTGTCTCAGTCTTCTTTATATCCTCCTTTCAGCTATTAATGAGCGCCCAGCCCTATCTTGTTATCACAGACAGAAAACAAACTGATAAACACAATGATATGGCCTAAGAAAGTGACAAATGACAGGAAAAGCAATCAAGAGAAACAAAATTTTGAAATATTCTGGAAAAATTCGCATCTTTTCCATTAAAATACTACTGGCTTTAGTTACATTTCTTCCTGTCAAATTTATAGCCTAAAATGAGAAAACAAAGATGGAAAAGGTCAGTCTTTAGAATCATGAAATACATGTCATAATTTTGACATGACCTTGGAGCTCACTAATGTCACTTGTCAGATTAAAATTTTCCTTCTTTGGCTACCTTGTGCAGTTGTATAGAAGCAAATTTGTAATTCCACTGCAGTAACTTAAAAGGGATAAGAATGTTAAATTCTGAAGAAAATATATTTATTGCATAAAGTCGCTTTGCAGAAACCATTTCACCAAAACCCCCTGTACTGAAGCGGAGATGAATGCATCTGTTTTCTCATGTTGCAAAAGTAAGTGTGGCAAAGTACCTAAATTATACTTTATTAATCTGTATAGTAAATCTAACTATTCTTAGCCCAAAAGAGTGGAAAAATACTTTAGAACAGCAATTTCATCTTAAAAACTTTTGGCCTGTATATGTTAATGAATTGTTAAAATGCAATATTCATGTTAGGAATCTCTCTAAATTTTTACTTAACAGAGCTTTATACTTCATGTTTATGTTGACCTTGAAATGAGCTTGATGTCATTTTAAGTAGATTTTTAATAGCATGCTGGGTATTTTTCTTTTAATAAAGAAGACTGAATAAAATATTTTAGATTTTGCTCTATTTCTTTTCCAGTAACTTATTCATTTTATTAATACTTATATATGCCTCAGCATATTTTCTTGCTGACATAATTTTTCACATATGCAATTGTGGAAAAAAAAAAAAAAATAAAAATCTGATATTTCCTTTGAAGATTGTTCTTCTTCATGAGTTGACCTTACAGGCTAAAAATGTGATATGTTTACATTGATAATTAGTGCATAAACTGGTTTTCATACTTACAAATTTCGAGTTTTGCAAGTCATTTCATACTATGTTAAGTGTAATTTATATTATACAATGATGACCTGTGAATAAAAAACAACACGGCCTTTGTCCTTCTCCATACCTCCAAGACAGATGCAGCAGAGCAGAAGCAACACATCTGATAATCATGAAGAAAGTGATCAGGTGGTATGTTAAGTGTTATGTTGAAACTTTGAAATTTGAACAAAACAGAATACCTTGAATTGAGATATGTAACCTTAACAGGTTTTTTTCCCAATTAACTTCCCTTAACTGCAGAATGCTTGGTGATACTTGAAGTTGGTATCTTTAAATAGTCTTCAGTTATGTCAGAGCATCCTGAAGTCACTAGGTTAGCACATGCTTGAAAGAGAGAGCTCCAGTACTGCTTGCAGTAGACCTGAAGCACATAGCTTTGGTTGCAGGATCTGAGGCCAGGTCCCTCTGCACCACATAGCCTGCCTCTGGGCTACTGGTTTTGGACACACTGGGAGCAGCATATGGCTAATGTAAAGAGGGAAGTACCAGGTGAGTTTGAACGCACTGCACTGGAGGTCTGAGGGATATAAGATAAACGTTTAGAGGGACCACATCTTGGAAATGGATGTACAAAGTAATCTCAGGAATGCTGGTTGGATTTTCCTTAAAGTTTGTGAGAGATTTTTGTTGTTTTCTGGACAAACAGCAATTGGATGGGGGGTATTAGGAAATGAAAGGAAGTAATCAATAAGCACGTTGTGGAGGTAAGAGTGACAAGTAGGAAAATACGGAAGGTGAAAATATGAAGCTGGATTTTCTTCTGTAATTGCGACGAGTAGGACAGGAAGGGAGATGGAGGTTAGAATCCTGGTTTGAGAAAGGCATTGCAGTTTTTCACTTTTGGCTATAAGAGAATTAGGTAACCTAATACATGATGTCAGATGTCTGACAATTCCAGTCCTGGAATAGATGTATCAATTGAAATTTGGATACAAATTGGTGCCATCCAAGAAAATGTGTCAGTAATTGGCAACACCTGATCATTTTATTACTGAAATAAAAATTACTGCTAGTGTGAGAGACCTGTAGGGGGATTCTAGTTCTGAAGGCCAGTGTCCTTGGTGATTTACTGACATTTAAAATGACTGATAGATATATGTGGATAGTTTCTTTTAAACATCACTATTGACATACTTAGGTGATTTTACCTAGCTGTGATTTCTTCCTAGTTTCTTCTATTTTCAGCAGGTTTAGATAATTTTAGACAGATTCATCCATTCACAACAGATGTTTCTATGAAGCTAAAATTTCTTGGGGTTTGGTTTGGTTTGGTTTGTGGTTTGGTTTTTTGGGGTTTTTTTTAAGAGATCAACCAAATACAACTCCTTAATGTCAAGTGTAATTCAAAGAAAAAGGGACACATTGAATTTCTGAGATTCTGACTGCACCAAGCACCAGAGCCATGTGTGTATTAATTGCCCACCATTTGTTAAGGTTGAAGGTGCCATTATCAATAACATATTATGCATCTAGCAGACACATAGCTTATTTTCATAATAACTATTTTTTGTCTATATTTATGGAAATTGAGAAATTAGTGTTGTGTTCAGATATATTAAAAATAATATCATATTCAAAGTTATCAGGGACTAGTACTGCTTGCCAGTAAGAGGGTCTCTTACTCTTGCATAAACTGTATAATTAGTAGGTAGTCCATCATGCTATTAAATATCAGTGTTTTATTGTAGTGTACTTTGAGAGGAACCAAGAGAATGGGGCAGAGGAAAGAAAACATTAATGAGTGGTGTTTCCTGTCACTTGCTCTGAAAGAAATACATACCTCTACAAAACTACTGACCTCAGACTTTCAAAATGATGAGCTGGATTCTTAAAAAAAGGCTGTTTTTAACTAATAATCATGGCAATTTAAAACCTAGTATGTGATAAGTTTCATTTCCTTTTCTGTTTGTAAACTTCACATGCAGATCTTGCCAGCTTTTTCTTGCAGCCACATTATCATGACAATTACAGTAAAATTGTGAAAGTTAGTAACTGTGAAGCTCTGTAGTTCCTATCTTCCTTTTAAGTATGATTATATATTAAAATCTCATCACCTAGCCTTATCTGTTAAGTCTTTCTAATATTATTTTTTGTTACAAGGAATATGTGGCAGTTATTTTACCTGTCTGGGGAGGTTCTTCTACTTTATCTCCAAGGAAAGACCATTCATTCCAAAATCTTAACTATTGCAAAAGGTATGAGGGAGAAATTACAAGAGAAAAATAGGTCTGTTAACCAGATTATGGCAAAGTTACAAAAAAAAATAATGTAATTTTACAGGATGGATTGCAAGGAAAGTACTAGATTTGCTAGAGGATGTGGTTTATTAAAGTCCTTGATGATGAGAAACTTATGCTGGTATTAACCATCTAAAAGAGAGGCTTCCAATAATATACTACACAAAATGTCCTGGCATCTTAACCTCACATTTGGTCATGTATTTTCATTGTAGGATCCAGGAAAACAAATTATTTGAGGACAAATAGCCAAAAGTTTGAAAACCTATGTTCTTAAATTAAGAAGTACAAATCTGATTCTGTACACTAGATTTCTATTATAGTGGTCTGGACACATGTGCTGACTCAGATAATTTGCCATCTCCAATTTTGTGTATAAAACCAAAGATACACCAGAGCTGGATCCTTGAAGTCCTTAATTGAATTACTTTCTGGATGAGACAGATGATGTATTAGGCTGTTCTTAATCACTTTCTCAGCCATTATACCTAACAAGGATATCTAAATGCTAGAGACAGTTTTCAGGTCAGAGTTTGCTTCTTTTACATAGTCTTCTCGAGCAGGTTATCCAGAACCACTACTAACTGGAGTGCTGACCTGTCAATTTCTTTCTGTTTTGAAAAATTAACGGCTTGAGTTTAGCTGATGCTGGTGCCATAATGTTCTAAAATAATAATCGTCTAAAATACCATTCCAAAACTATAATTGCTTATCAAATCCTCTCATAGAATAGTTTTCTTTAATTCTGTACATTTTTTATATAGTCTTTGTTTCTTCTAGGTGTATTTTTCATTTGGATTGCTTCATCTATCCAAAATAATACTCGATCTTTCACCATTCAAGCTTATAACAGTATTTATAAGCTTTATCGTATCCAGGGCTGCATAAAAAGGTGTGTCCAGCAGGTCAACGGAGGTAATTCTCAGCCTCCGCTCACCTTTTGTGAGATGCCACCTGGAATACTGCGTCCATCTCTGGGGTGCCTAGCAGAAGAAAGACATGGTCCTGTTAGAGTGAGTCCAGAGGAGAGCCTCAAAAATGATCAGAGGGCTGGAACATGTCTCCTGTGAAGAAAGACTAAGAGCGTGGGGGTTGTTCAGCCTGGAGAAAAGAAGGCTCCAAGGAGATTTTATTGCAGCCTTTCAATATGTAAAGGGGTCTTATAAAAAAGATGGAGAGAGGCTTTTTACCAGAGTCTGTAGTGATAGGACAAGGGGCAATGGTTTTAAACTAAAGGACGGTAATTTCAGATAAGAAATATTTTATTATGAGGGTGGTGAGACCCTGCAATGGGGGGGGGGGGGCGGGG
>NW_020799091.1:103441548-103610130 GCF_003259725.1 Athene cunicularia | reverse complement strand
GATTTTACCTAGCTGTGATTTCTTCCTAGTTTCTTCTATTTTCAGCAGGTTTAGATAATTTTAGACAGATTCATCCATTCACAACAGATGTTTCTATGAAGCTAAAATTTCTTGGGGTTTGGTTTGGTTTGGTTTGTGGTTTGGTTTTTTGGGGTTTTTTTTAAGAGATCAACCAAATACAACTCCTTAATGTCAAGTGTAATTCAAAGAAAAAGGGACACATTGAATTTCTGAGATTCTGACTGCACCAAGCACCAGAGCCATGTGTGTATTAATTGCCCACCATTTGTTAAGGTTGAAGGTGCCATTATCAATAACATATTATGCATCTAGCAGACACATAGCTTATTTTCATAATAACTATTTTTTGTCTATATTTATGGAAATTGAGAAATTAGTGTTGTGTTCAGATATATTAAAAATAATATCATATTCAAAGTTATCAGGGACTAGTACTGCTTGCCAGTAAGAGGGTCTCTTACTCTTGCATAAACTGTATAATTAGTAGGTAGTCCATCATGCTATTAAATATCAGTGTTTTATTGTAGTGTACTTTGAGAGGAACCAAGAGAATGGGGCAGAGGAAAGAAAACATTAATGAGTGGTGTTTCCTGTCACTTGCTCTGAAAGAAATACATACCTCTACAAAACTACTGACCTCAGACTTTCAAAATGATGAGCTGGATTCTTAAAAAAAGGCTGTTTTTAACTAATAATCATGGCAATTTAAAACCTAGTATGTGATAAGTTTCATTTCCTTTTCTGTTTGTAAACTTCACATGCAGATCTTGCCAGCTTTTTCTTGCAGCCACATTATCATGACAATTACAGTAAAATTGTGAAAGTTAGTAACTGTGAAGCTCTGTAGTTCCTATCTTCCTTTTAAGTATGATTATATATTAAAATCTCATCACCTAGCCTTATCTGTTAAGTCTTTCTAATATTATTTTTTGTTACAAGGAATATGTGGCAGTTATTTTACCTGTCTGGGGAGGTTCTTCTACTTTATCTCCAAGGAAAGACCATTCATTCCAAAATCTTAACTGGGGCGGAGCCCAAAGAATCTGTGGATGCCCCATTCCTGGCAGTGTTCAAGGCCAGGTCGGACGGCGCTTTGAGCAACTTGGACTAGTGGAAGGTGTTCCTGCCCATGGCAGGGGGGTTGGAACTAGATGAACTTTAAGGTCCCTTCCAACCCAAACCATTCCATGATTCTATGATTTACTGTGTGCAGATAGTCACTAAAATGAACACTAGCATTTATACTTCTCTGCAGGTAGTGGTTGTTTGGTGTTGGGTTTTTTGTTGTTTTTTGTTGTTGTTGTTGTTGTTGTTGTTTTCTTCAGTAGAGCACCATAAGATTCAGATACAATAAATACCATCAGGGTGGCTTTTTTAAAAAAATGAAGTGTGTTCAAGCTCCTAGTTCTGTATTTAGCCATTTAGAAGTCCAGTACATTGTCTTAACTGTTAGTATTTTATGTGCAAAACCTTAAGAAGAACAGTTCATTTACACCATAAATTGATTTTTTTTTTTTTGGTTAGGCATAAATTAATCCTGAATTACATAGAAAATAAGCAGAACATATTTTTACTAATGGCTTTAACTTTCTCACTGATCTGCAGAGAAGCTTTTTTGCATTTTATACAGTACATATATTGCATTTATGTATCCTTAACATATGGTAAGATATGAGAAGGTCCACATTCTCTTTTTTTCTTGTTAATACTTCAATTTCAGTTGATAGAATTTCTTGATAAATGTTCTGTTTATTAACTTAATTTGTTTCTTAGTTATTCTAGAAAACTGGAGGGATCAGATTTTGTAGACATATAAAATAGTCAATGTCAACCTTAAGTTTTCAAAGCCTTGGCTTTAAGGTTTGTTACTTTTTCATGCTCTATTTGTTATTAAACATTGTGTGTTTCTGTTTAATAAATACTAATTCTGTAACCATTTAAGTATAATATACTACAGTTAATGATGAACAGTATACAAGAAAAAAACCAAAATCTCTTTATAAAGTTATTCCCTTCAATTTTATTTTTTTTTTAACTTTACTATAAATGTTAAATATCTTTTATTTGTACTTTAAAGATTATTTCCAGAGTTTGTGGAAACATCCATTCCTTTGTGGAAACATCACTCCAGGTATCTGGGGGGAAAAAAAAAAAAAAAATCTGATTTAAGGTAATTTCTCTGAGTCAAGCCATTAGCACAGTCCTCTTCGTTTTGCTATATTGGAGCTTTCAGCTGCTAGGGAAATGGCTGCAAAAGCTTTTTACACAGACTTTTTTGAGAGGGAAAATGTGAAGCTCTTTTTGTTTAAGAATGCTTACTTTTGGGAGCTGTTGATTTTGGGATATATCTTTCTTTGATGGATTATTAGTCCTATTGTGTTTTATGGTGTTAAAACTGTCTGTTAGTACCTGTAGTCATGTACAGATGGCAGTCTGTAACTCACCTATTCTTTTAAAATATAAATGAACAGATAGCATAGGCATCCAAACTCTACCTTTAGAAGAGAGAGCAGTCTGAATTGAAAGTCCCCATTCTCCTAAATGCTTCTACCTTCAGTATAGAAGTGTACACTGCTTTTTCACTTGTAAGCCTTTTAAACAGGCTATGAGTTTGTTGCGTGTATGTAAATCAACAGAGAGCATCAAATCATATGATGTTACCTAGAATGGAAAGTTAGTCAGGTTCAGACAGAACATCTTTCTATCTTCCACGTTCATGCCAGTGTTCGATAACAGAGTGAACTTATTCTGAGAAATTGTGCAGTGGAAGACATTACTTAGCTGAAATGTGTTGTGAAGTAACACATTTTGTGCTTCATGAACACTCTGATGAGATTTCTGATCTATATGTTGAACACATTAGATGCAAAACCTGTCTGCCAGGCAGAATTCAGTTCTTGCAGTTTTCCTTCAAGTGGCGCTCACCACTAATTTCTTTTCCAGATGAAAACCTCGTCTGAAGCTAAATTTTGCTACTTAGTGAAATGTGCTCAGTTCTGGTCTCTGATAGACCTATTAGAAGTTTTCTAGCCTAAAGTTAAACTATTTGTGAGAAGACTAGAGTAGAATTTCCAGAGACACATCTAGAAACATTTAGGAAGTATTTATCAAAAGAAAAGTATAAACATATGTCTTTTAAATATTAAAAAGAGATACCATGACACCAGTTGTAATTGATAATTCTCTTTTGGAATTAAAGCACTAGAGAGTTTCCTTGACCTTAGTAATATAAAGAATATTTTCTTAATACTCTTAAAATATGAGTGGGATTAAAGTAAAAAAAAAAAATATTCAATAGACAAAAAACATTATTTACCCAAGACATAAGTAGAAGAGCAGGGAAAGAGCTATCCAGAGAAACAGTGAGTGGGACAGATAATTCTTGTCGCTGCTGGTATTGTGATGTGAAAATCATAGGTAGTTTGCAAACCAGCAATTTCCTCTGTGTCAGACTCAGTGTTTGGCTACATGTTTAACATACCCATTTATAGACAGGTTTGTAAGACGCACCATCTTTTTGCTTGTCTGCAGTTTCATGATTTCATAAGGAACTGCTATAAAGATTATCCTATATAGTGTGCTGATACACACAATATTTTTTCTGAAGTAGGTAGAATACATTGCAACATTTTAAGTATTCTTTTATTATTTTTTCTTCTACATTGTTCACACAACCAAATATCTCTCTTTAGAAAGATTTCATAAAGTGTAAGTGTTCCAGTGAGAAATGGGGGAAGCTCTTACACATCCATGAAAATTTGGAGAGTGAATGTAATTTCTCTATAGCAAAAGACAACACTATAAAATCAGCAAATTAACAGATTATATATATATAAATTTCATAGATTACCTCTCTTTGTCATACAAGGGTCTGGCTAAAGAGTGTCTCATCCTCAGGAAGACATGTTCTTTGTCATTTCTGAGATAATGTCTTTGAAGGGGCTGATATTGCCTAATGCTGAGTATAATTAGTTATTCTCTTCCTGAGAGTTTCAGCTGAAATA
The DNA here is from genome assembly GCF_003259725.1 of Athene cunicularia. Taxonomy (NCBI): domain Eukaryota; kingdom Metazoa; phylum Chordata; class Aves; order Strigiformes; family Strigidae; genus Athene; species Athene cunicularia. The sequence goes on along the minus strand of NW_020799091.1, from coordinate 103,606,105 downwards.
GTTTCAGGAGAGGAGAAAGCTACCAAAGACTCAAGAAACTCAAGGTTGAATATTGGATATTTTCATGCTCTGTAATAAATTGATACAGCAATCATAAATACCTATGTGAACATGAATGCCTGGATAGTGATATATGGCTTGTTTTACTAAAACAGTTAATACAATTGTGTATTACTTCCTTTTCCTAGATGCTCCAACATTTGTGTCAAATCAAACCATGTATTACTCTTGGGAAGGCAATCCTATCAATATAAGCTGTGAAGTGCTAGCAAATCCATCTGCCTCAGTTCAGTGGAGAAGAGGAAAATTAGTTTTACCAGTAAAAAATACAACACATCTAAAGACCTACAGCACAGGAAGAAAGCTGATTCTAGAGGTAAGGCTTAAAATGGAAATCAATGTGGTGACATTTTATTTCTTCCTCAGTTTGGCACCATTGCAAGCACTATAGAGTGCATTTAAGTGTATGACAATTTAATAAGTAAAGCTCTCTCTCAAAAAAAAAAAAAACAAAAAACCAAAAAAACTGGTTTATCTCCACATTTCTTGTGACCAGTTAAAAAAACTCATTTGTGTGGCTCATGCTCAGATTTCCATCTGCAAGGAACAAAAATGCAACTTGAGTTACTTGCAACTAAATAAATATATAAATATAAACCTAACCCATCAGGTTAATACTAAAAGTGATTACCTCATAGGTGCTTGGTATATACAAAAAAAAATTGTGTGGCTTCAGTCAAGAACAGAGCAGAAGGGTAAAGTGATAATAAGCTGCAGTTGGCTTTGATAATAACTGTTTCCTCACAGAGGTGTTGGAAAAGTAAGAACTAAGCTCCCTTCTGTTATCTAAAAGGTACATGTAAACAAAACCTGAGGAAGACAGAAGACAAAGAGTGCACCTTAATCATCCATTTACTTTATTAACTTGACTAAACACTGAATGACTCAACCACAGTGTATAGCAAATTATGGTCCTTGAATCATTTAACAGCAAAGTGTAACCAGTGTCTCCAGCCCTGGTCTCACCTGTTACAGGGATGACATACCGTCTTCCTCCACAGGTGTGGAAGAAGTTAATATTCTCCATTTTTGTCTAGTTTCAGGCTTATGTCTGAGCATAAGCTGCTCAGTTGCCATGGTAAAAAATGTTGAAAAGCTATAGAGCTAATCAGAGTGGGGGACCTACCTCAGATCTCAAGCAAGATGTTGTGCAGTGCACTGAAAAAAACTATGTTTTTTTTCTAAAGTTCAAAGTAGTAACCTTGTTTCTTATAGTAGAGGATATATATTTAAAGTGACACAGACTTACTCATATTTGAAGGTCATATTTAGGGTTTTGTTTATTTTAAGTAAAACTTAACAACACAAAATATGCTTTCCAGTCTGCAGTTCTCTTAAGTGCTTTCATTCTGTTGTCACCTGAACAGTTGGCCAGGCAAGCTGAGTTCCAATAAGGCAGTATCTCCCTGTGACATCTATTATCTGTTCTCTTAAAACCTTATTCACCTGAATTTACAATTGAGCCACATCTCTTACATTTTCTTCCTGCCCCCAAATGTCTGCTGTATCGTGAATCCTGCAAACAATAAAAGCAAAATATTATTCTTGTATCATCTATAGGAATCAGCAATTTTCAGTCCTTTCAGTGCTTATTTCAGTCAAAATACTAGTTTGTGCAAAAAACATTTGTGAAAAAAATATGAAGTTGATTAGATTTTTTTCTTGTTTAAAAGTGAAATTTTAAAGATGAACAATGTCACCATTTCCATTATTTGATTTCTGCATTTGAATCTGAGAAGGGGGAATCTAACATGAAAAAGAATGTATTTAGATCTGTATTTGGAGAATGTACTAGATAAGGCTGAAATAAGAACACTTCTGCATATTGGTTAAGGAGAACATATTTGCATTTCTGATTTTTTTAAAGAACTTTCATATTTGATTAAAAGCTAATATTTACAAACTATATTCATTTTAAAGATTGCTCCCACATCTGACAGTGATTTTGGACGGTATAATTGTACAGCCACAAACAGAATAGGAACAAGATATCAGGAGTATACTCTTGGTCAAGCTGGTAAGTTAAAAAGATGTTTCATTTTCTTTAAATATTTTTTCTTTTCTAATCAAAATTAAGCTCAGGCACACTTTTCTCTATTTATTTTATACCAACTGAACGTTTGCAGTTAATTTTAATTTTCTAAAGGTTGAGTTGCAATATAAAATAAAATAAACCAGTTCCCTCAGAATCTTCTTTGGATATAATTTTGAGGCCTACTGAAATTTGAAAAAAGTTAAATTAGTCTAACTTTTTCTTCCTTTGCCCTTACTACGTCCTGCATCTATAACAGTGTATATTCATTACTTCAGTGGAGAGACATAGAGTTGTGCAGGCAGTAAAAATAATAAAGAATTAAGAAAGTCCTTTTTCCTTTATCTCCCTGGTATTTTCTTGATAAAGCAAGGATGACAAAAGACTGAAATACTTCAGCAAAGAAATTCTGTCTTCATTTGCACTTTTAGTTATTTAAAAGCAGAATTTGACCCAGAGTGTTAGACTGAATTAGATTAACCTCTGTGATGTTCTGTGAGCAACTGTTACAGAATTTCGAAATATTTTTAGGTCCATCTATTGTTGTTTAGGCAAATACAAAATATGACTGTATGTTTGTTCTTTGGCAGAAATAACTATTAACTGAGAATAAGTTAGAGTTTCTTAGTATTTGTTTCCATTATATTTTCCTTTGGATTGGGTTAACACTTGTCAGCAAGCTTTGAGGTCTCCCACATTTAAATCTACATACTTAGATGATGCAAATTTTTCCAGCTTTAATGAAGTCTATGGAGTTGTAATGCAGTTTCAAGTACCAAAGGTACAGCCATAATGCAAGCTGTACACCCCTTGTGATGTGTTGTTTTGGACCATTTTCATCATGTAACATATGTGTGGTCATAGCATACTGCCAGACTGGCTGATAGATATTGAAGGGGACAGGTAGAAATAAGGTCTTTTATAAATCTTTTTTTAAAAGTAGGACTTGAATTTTTCAGCTGTAACTTCTGGTTATATTTTATTTTAATTAGAAAATAAACTCTTGAGACCTACTAGGAGGACTTTTGGAGGTGCAGTGCTGAAATGTGCACATCCAGTCATAGGGAGTCTCTCTTATGTAGCCTGGTATTTTTGTTTTTTATAGTTTTGCTCGATAAAGGTAAATATTTTCTTTTGGTGTCTCAGGATTTATAAAAACCAGTTGCTTATTAAGAATTCTTAGAGGCTGTACACAGCATTGAAAGTTTTTCCCATTACCTCTGGAAGGATGTATTACTAGCACACACATTTACCATGAGTACTATTTTTTTGTCAGTGAACAATGATAAAAAAGCTGAGCTTACTAAAATAGGAAAATGTGGGGTTTTATTGAGAAAACAGCAGATTTCTGTTTTACAATTTTACATCACCTGGGATATCCATTCCCCTTCATTTTACTACTTTTTTTGGTTGTATTAGCTATGTTGCAAATCTGATCTTCCTTTGATAGCTACATGTGACTAATGAGAAATATATTACCTTTTCCTTTTGCATGTAGCCATCCTTAGTCCCAGCTAAGTCCTTAACAATATAATGTTTACTTTCCACCTTAACTCTCCACAATATAAGGAAACACACAGTCTTAATTCATATCTAAAATAATTTTATTTTCTGTGAAAAGAAATTCCAGGAGAGAACAGTTTTTAGAATCTTCAATCATGTTCAGCATCATTTACATGGTTGATCCCACTTATTTCAATGGAATTACTTGAAATACTGAGTTTCTGTCATAGGGCAAAATTATGCCTATAGCAGCTCATCAGTACTACCTATGACATTAAATATGAAAAGCAAATACTCCCTGTGATGTTCAAAATCGAGGTAGTAATAGAAAAGCTCTAAACTTTCAGAAAAAACAGTATCTGTACCAACTATTCTGTCTTTAATTAAGAAATCTCAAAACGTGTACAAAGTTAACATTGATTTGAATAGGTAAACTCTATCTTTTATGTGTATATTAATTTTGCCATCATTTAAAAGTCTAAAAAAATCTCAGGACTTGATTCTCTGAATATTCATGACTGGAATAGGATACTCAGGGTTACATTAAATTAATCAAACAAAAGGACTGCACGTAACCCTCTGATTTTGGTCAGTTAGTCTATGTCTCTTCAACAGCATGCTTTCTTTTGGGGGCAATACATACATCTGTTAATTCAACAGCGGCACTGGTTCTGCCTGTCCTGCTGGGTTAGGTGCTACAGTTGTCTCTGGAGTGTTGCCTCAGATTTGTTACATGTGAGGCTTCACTGGAACGTAAAAGCAGTAGAAGTACAATGTGAAAGCTGCTAGAATAATTTCTCAATTTCTCTCAAAAACCAGAAGACTTGCTGCTAGAAGTCTTTCTCAATAGCTATGAACCTAAATGAGAGGAAAGGGAAAGAAAAATCCCACTTGCATACCTATAGTGCCTTGCCTCCCAGGACAGAAAAAGACTGGAAAATAAAACAATTATATCAGTGAACACAGAGAAATTCAGGTTGTGGTTATTGCTGTGCACTTTTTTTTCATAAAGATGTACATACTTTTGCGAGCATCTCAGCAGATATAGAATATCTGCTGATTTTTCTCTTAGATTTGCCAAACAGTATCCCATCACAATGAATGGTACTGCATGATGATTATTTTGGCTATGTGTTTCTCTCCAGCTTTTTAAAATAAATAATTAATTTAAACACAAAGTAATTCTTATTATGAATTGAAAAAGGACATGATATTTTGATTATGCAATGTATTTCAGCAAACTCTCACATGAGAGCCACCAGAAATGCAAGTGAGAGCAAATAACTCCATGCAAGCTATAATCCTGTATTGGCTTTTTCATACAAGTATATCAGAGACATTACTGATACCAGTTTGTGTCAAACAGCTTACTAGTCTCTACTTTTGCAACAGTTTGCTTAATATTTTTCAGTCAATTCTTCAAAAAACTTGATAAACACTTTTCATATTAGGATTATAAACAGAAAAAAGTAAATCAGGGTTTATTTAGTAAATATGTAATCAAAAAAGAATTATGAGAAGTTATTATGTAAAGCATGAGCTATATATGGAATTTCTATATAATAATATGAAATGCAGAAAGTACAATACACTCAAATTTTGTAGTAATGATAATGAACAGGTACCCTTAACATAAGCCATTGGTAGTGTAGTATTTATGTGGGGCTGGAAACACTGGGTGTCAGGCCTTCATTATAGCATAATATAATATAGTACTACTTACAGTAGTGTAATCCATAATATTCAGTATCCTGAAAGATTGACATTCTTAGTATTTACATCTAAATAGACGTTTTCTGGGGGAAAAAAAAAAAACAAAAAACAGCAAATAGCAAATGTACTTCACTGTTACAAGTTTTGCACTTAAACCAGCATCAGCTGGAAATGGAAAACAACTGAGGTGGTAGAAGATAAAACCATTGTAATAATAACAGGTTAAAAATGTCAAATGCAGATTTCTTCCTAGTTCTACTACTTCTGTTCCTTTGATAAAGCCCTAATGATTGATATTTTCCCTATTAAAGCCAATAAAATTTTTTCATGCACTTCAATAAAGCCTGGATTTCCTTCTGTCTTCAATTGTACATACTAATGCTGGGGCGTAGCAATGGCTCTGTCAGGGAAAAATAAATACTATTTCTAACTGAGAGACAATATTAAGCAAAGTATGCTGCTAGGGTAAATTTCACAAATAATGATAATTTTACTGAATACTTTTCTCTTAAAATTCTGAAGTAATAACCTGTTGCTTCATGTTTCATTCTTTTTTTTTTTCCTTTGCTGGTTTTCAGCAGAATTGGACTGTTTTTTTTTTTTTTTCATTTTACTGCTAGTTTACTGCTAGTGATCATACTGTCACAATGCCATTATCTTTACTTCTGTTGCCCTCCTTAAGAAATTAGACTTACTGATGATAAAAAAAAAAAAAAAGATTTTTTTTCAGAATTTAGATGCAATTTGCAACCATACTATTTTGTATGACAAGAAAACTATACTTATTCACTCAGATTATACAGAGCGACTCAATCAGCCTGAATTCCAGACACTTTCATTTAAACGTTTCAAAACAATTGAAGAACTGCATCCTATTTAAGGTTTCACACTGAAAGGTGCTGGCTGTTTCTGGTAAATACTGAGAAACTTCAATACTTTTTGAAAGTTAAATCAGATGTTCTCACCACCTGACTTATGGTGATGAACTCTTAAAAATACAACATGGTTGACATCCTCCTTTTTCATTGCTTAATCATTTAAATTGCTGTGCGAGTAACATGTAGAATATAGAAAGAACCACAGCCTTTTTCATTTCGCGCCACTGCAAATTAATTGCTTTACATCAGAACCACAACTTTTATTTTAGAAGTCTACTTATACTCTGTTTTTTCTCTATGACAGGCTTAGGCTTTGGCAAGCCAGGTGAGCTTGGCAGATTGTCCCAATGGCTTTCACAGCCTGAGGTGAGCACAGATATTCCTAGATTTGCCCAGATCTAGTTTAGTCATAGTTTATGTGAAATATCTGTATGCAGAGGGGCGATATTAACTAGCACAGCATTTTTCATTATTGTTGAGATCTCAGTATCATTATTTTAAGTGTTTTTGTATAGATAAATGGAAAATCACATGGCCATCAGTAGTCGAGGACTATGTTGTTTGAATAGATAATTTATTATCTTAAATTGGTAAATGTTAAGGTTGTAGCACAGAGAACTAAATTGGATTTTTCAAGTATTTTTTTTCCTTAAATATTAATATGTATTTTCCACATAGCAGTGTACAGCTGGACTGAATACAGAGCCCCCAAAAAGAAAATCATGATTCACCTCTAAGGCTCTCATGGCCTTACTCATCCTAGACATCCCTTTGCCCATCTTTCTTCTGTTCTAGGATGGCAAAGGAGTTAACAGTTCAGACAAATAGTCTGATTCACCATTTTGCCTCAGTCTTTCTTTCAGTCTTTGCATCTAGAAGGATACTTTCAGTTTTGATCCAAGCTGATAAAATCAAGGAAGTAGGACTTAATTTTCCCTGGAGAATAATGTAATAAAAAGGACAATCGTATTCTGTTCCAAGGTGTTCTGGGATTTCATTGATTTTTTTTTCTGTTATGATCATTAGGTTGCTTTCTCTGTACAGCTTTTCCCTTGCTGCTGCCAAAATCCCATTTACCTCCACAAAAATATGGGCAGATCTTATATCTAGTTCTCTGTCCTAAAACTTGTCATTCACATCTTTAGCAGCATCAGCTAAAGGATTTTACTAAAAAAAAAAAAAAACCAAAAAAAAAACACCAAACAAAAAGAGCAACATATTTTCAATAAACTTATGTGTGAAACTATCAACACAGCACAACAGTGTTTTGCTTTGTGTGCATGTATCTTATTTTCATTTATTATTTATGTATTTATTTTCTAGCTGTGGTCCTTTTCCTAATTAATTCCTTATTTTTCCAGAACTCCCATGATTTGGTAAAATAAATGTATTGCAGTTTTTCCCAAGCAAGGGCATCAAAGCAAGACTGAGCCTAACCTGTAGATTCAATATTGAAATTTTTCTCCATTCTAAGGATGTACAAGCATAAACTATTTCATGTAGATCTTTGACTCCAAAAGTCCACTCCCCAGCCCCATGTCTTTCCCTGCCACAGTCCTGATACTACTTACATTCAGCATTTAGGCATAGTTACTTTCAGTCAATATATATGGCAGATATACAGCAACAGGAAAAGCTGCAGAAATGCACTAGGAATGTACTGATAGGAGACAGGAGACAAGAGCTAACTGGAAGATAAATCTGTCACCCTACTATTTACTCTCACACCATCACTTCCTTTTCTCCATTTACACCAAGACTGCTAAATTCTTACAAGGAAAATTATTTTCTTCCATAAAACTATCCAAAAAATAGCTTGAAAATCATTTCTCTAGGGATAAATTTTGGTCATTTATTGAACAGGTTGGGTAATAATAGTAATAGACTGGAAAGAGCATTTACATATCAGTGGAGATAAATATGTACTCATAATTTTGTGTGTACTTCTCTACCAGCTGCAATAATGTTTTTGGAACCAAACCAATGCTACTTAATTTACGTCAATGTATCACAAAGTTCATTTGTGCTAACTGGCTTTATGTGCTGAGTATGAAATACATCTAGTAAAATTTTACACATTATTCGGGGAACTTTATTTTATTTTCAAGGATATCTTTAACACCATACATTTATATTATGTCACATACTGAACAGAGGAGTAGACACTGTGGAAAGAAGATGAAGCTGACTAGATGTCTGACACTTGTTGGGGCTTTTTTTTAATGACTTACTTTAATTTAAAGGCTGAACTTTTGGTAGTTTATCTCTTGTTTTGACAGTAGTATAATGACGAGATAGCAGTGGAACTTCTAAGAAAGTATACCAGAATCTGTGCGACCACTAAGTAATCTTTAGATCACAGAAAAGAAATCCCATACTTTTTCTACTATATAGTCCTTCAACTTATATCTGTAACAGTATGTAAGAGAGTAATCACTTCCTATAGCTAAACTTCTCCAGGATTCATGTGTTTGGTTGGCTTCCAAAGGAAAAAGAACAAGAAGCATCCTCAGTTCTATCCTTCCCTTCAGAATACACAACTTTGCAAATTATTCTTCACTCCTGCTAAACATTGAGCCAAAAGCCTTGCAATTCTAACATGAAAATCATGGCAATGCTCCAGATAATTTCGGCTGACAGGGGACAGCTCAAATGCTGGAATGTTTTGCTAGATCAGGACCAGAGGGCTGTTTACTGTGCATGATCAAATTCATACTCATTAGAGAAATACAGAATTAGATTCAGTTCATTATGCTGCTAATGATCTTCTTTGGGAAAAAGTTATAGATTGGCCTAGTCTGAGAGAGATAGTAGGCATTTTATTCAATCTTAATGGAATTGCTAGTATTTGTTTCTGATTTGACTAGGAACATGTCTCTTGTATTTTCTTCAGGTGACTCACTTTTTTCTTAAGAACTGATATAGCTCAAATCTGAAAACTCCAAAGAAGTTACCTACACATGTATGTTGCTTGGATTGTGGGATACATATTTAATTAGTATTGTGGATGTATTTCACACTTAAATGAGTTTTAAATATATTTCATTGTGCTAGTTATGCAAAATATTTTACTAGGTTTTCATAGGAGTTTCATTCTATGTTTATTACCAAATGGAATCATATCTTCATTTGGCAGAAGTTATACTTGAATCTGCCACAGAGAACATAAGGTTCTCCCTGAAGGATGTCTTCTTTCCTGTGTCATGTTTAATATAGTTAATCATACGCAGACGTAAACACACAAGAAAGAGATCTTAACATTTTGAAAGTCAAGAACAGAGTGGATATGTAAATAACACATTTTTGTTTCATACCATTGAGTAAATAATTGTTTTGATCTAAACTGAAGTAGCAGTGAATTTCCTTCTAAAAAGAGCATACATACAAAAAACAAACATAAAAATAGCCTGAAATAAAAAATTCATTCAACCTTTTTGTTTTGTTTTGTTTCATTTCGAACCCTTTTAATAACAGAAAAGGAATAAAAGTGTTTAGAAACTATTTGTAACATTATAGGTATCCATAGCAGCTTTTAACTTGCAGTTAAATCCAAATAATATTCATCTTCAGTACTGCAGTTAAATTCATCTTCCTAAGTGATTGGTGTCCATATCACTCATACAGTACTCTGCTACTTTACTTTGCCTATCCTAGATTGCTTTGCTGACATTCTTATGTTGTATTTTCCCAACCTCTCTCAGAACAGTCATTTGAGCTAGAGAATCTGTACACAGAATGGTGCTTAAGGTACTGTTGCTATCGGGGGGGAATAAAAAAATATTGCTCTCAGCTGTAATGAGAATCTGTAGGAGAGGGGTCACAAGCTGGTTCTAATCTTCATTGTCTTCTGATTTGGGGATCAATGCTTACTTAGCAAGCAACTCCTATAACTAATTCTTTTTCTGAGTGATCACAGAAAAAAAAAAAAAAGTGGGGTTTTTTGAACATTTTTTTTCCTAAAAAACCTCAACTTTTTAATTAATTTAAAGAAAGATTTAAAACCCAGGGTCTGTGTTCTCCTGGATTCGTAGGATACTGGTTACATTTGGTCACGTTCTGTTTGACTGTGAATCTTTAATTCCTTTCTGTAGAGTAATACAGCTTCACTAAGAAGGATGAAAGTTCCCTGCAATATCCCATATCTTGATGAAATGAATGTTTCCTGGAATAAGAAAGAATTTGAGGGTTTGAATCCCTTAAGCTGAGATTTGCATTATACTCAAATCTTTAATGTCATGGATTCATACAGTTGTGACTTTAAGTAGAAGATATTAAAATTGTTCGCCCATGTAAATAAATCTATTCTGGTTTTAATTCAATGAGCAGCGAGCATTGGAGGTTTCAGGAGACCTGTATTCAGAAATGCTAACTGTAAGAAGTCACAGAGGTATGATACTAACATTAAGACACTCAACTCTGACAACTGTTAGAGAATTTTTCTGGAAATATTTAGGTGTCTGGTTATTAATAGGTTATACAAATCAGCCCCTTTAGAGCAGCTTTGGCAGGTGTCCTTTCCCTGAGAATTTGTGGCTATGTCCTTAAACCCATAATTTCATATTGTATAGAAACCTTTGGCTCATTTTCATTCAAGTACAAATACCAGGTGAAGCTCAGATTGATTCTCTTTTTATTCCCAACTGTCTGCAGCCCTTGAATAAAGACTATATTTTATGTAAATGGTTGAGTACTCACTAAACAAATGATATGCTTTGACTCAAATTCTTGGATGTCCATATAAAAACATCTTCCATACCATGGAGACAAAAGCAATGTAAGCAGGTATGCAAGTAATTGTCAGACCTATCAGAAGAAAAATTTTTAAAGGTGTTTCAAATCTCTGGTATTTGGTCCACAGAACTAAAATTCCTCCTAGTATTTTCAATACAATTTTTTGTGATTATAACACTCTAAAATGTAAGATAATTAGAAAAGTTAGTCTTTCGTCTTCTATGTGTTAGTTTGGTCGTACATTGTGAAAGTAAAATAATGTTTCTATTTTTAAAGATGTACTTACCCCAAGATTAATTTTTTGCTTTTGTTTCATACCTAGCATCTGAACACTTACAGACACCTGCTTTATTTTCATAGTTCTTTTCTACTTTGAAAGATATGCACTTGCTTTTGATTTCAGGGAAAATGTTTCTTTCAACCTATTGCCTAAAATATTTTGTAAACTGAAAAGAGAATAGAAAGCTTCTATTAATGTTCCTTTCTAGTAGCTTGGAATTCAGTCTTTCGAAAAAGGAATAAAAAGGATTCATGTTTTCAGGTGTATTTCAGAGTTTTCTAAAAGCAGACAAATTATTTCTACAGTTTTTTGTCATAATCTCATTTAGAAGAATTCAGATGCTGAATGATCTATTTAGGCATAACTATTTCTCTTGTTAAATTTGATTTAAAGTTTGTTATTCTCTTTTACAGATATATAAAGAAAATAAACTAATCTCTTACATCTGCCTATGACAAATTAGCTGTTAAAAAAAATAAAAGAAAGGCAGAAATGGAAAATCATTTTGAATAAGTTTAGCATACAGGAAAATAAATGTGATTTTCTTACAGTTCGGTAATAGAAAGCTTAAACTATTTATCTAATGCAAACATTATTACATCATATTCTATATGTATTTTTTCTTCCTTCAAAATGCTAAGGAGACTTTCTGGGCTAGATTATCAACTGTTTAAGTCTGTCTAGTTGCTGCTGATTATTAAATTGATGTTTTTACTTTTTTAGATGTGCCATCAAATCCCTATGGAGTACGAGTTTTAGAGTTGTCACAAACCACTGCCAAAGTTTCATTCAATAAGCCGGATTCACATGGAGGTGTGCCCATTCATCATTACCAAGTGGATGTAAAAGAGGTAGCCTCAGAAACCTGGAAAATAGTTCGCTCCCATGGAGTTCAAAGTAAGTATACAAAAAAATTAATGCAAGTGTTGTAACTGAAAGAATATCAAGGGAGAATAATGCAACTATATGTTAACCAATTCTTTCTTTTTCCGTTAGTCTTACTCCAGTAGCTGCATCTTCAGTTAATGCAAACCTCTCTACACCTATTAGAAATCTTACTGTAATCTTGTAAAACTCAACCATTACTTTTTAGCCTTAAAAAAGTTTGGTGAACAAATTTACAATTGTTTTGCATTTTCGCATCAAACAGATATGAAGAATATTTTTTGAAGCTATAAATTTCAGAGAGTAGAAGTCACAGAAAATTTTGAGAATGTGCTTTACGTATGCAGTTAACTTAAAAATTTTAAGTAAGCTATTTTATTATATTTAATCCTGGGCATTAGTTACTGATTTTGAGCTACTTTTTGAAAGCATATCTATAAATATTGTGCAACAAACATTAAATGCCTTCTTTTCACTTCTCTAAATGCAGAAGAGTGTAAGCCTCCCCAAACAGACAAGAGTTCTTCAAGTACATGCCAAAGTGGAATGTTTTTACAGACTAATGTTAACGAAATACATTCAACAAATCAGTAATCCCTTGTATCCATATTTACCCTTTGGTATTTTTAATAGGTAGTGCAAGTTAAAGCAGTCCCAAAGGCTGTATTAGTTCCTACATGCTGTCATGTTATTTCCCTGCATATTCCTTCTGTGCAATTTGACTTACTTCTTTCAGTTTATTCTCCCTTCTCACTTGGAAGTTTTCAGGGGGTTTACCTTCTTTCAAGCATGTATTTTCCACTTCGTTTCATTATCCCCCAACTGTAACACTGAGAGGCTTTGTTGAAAAAACAAAATAGGTCACACTGGTTTTGGACATCTTAAATGTACCTCTTAATAGCATGTATTATCAAAGACTACTCTGAATAATGACAAAAACTAGTAAGTATGAAAACAACCTGGAAAGTCATCTTGGTATACAAATAAATATACTTAGAAAACATATAATATTGGGAAGGTAAACCTTACTGAGTGTACAGTGGAAAATATTAAAAGTTAATGCTAAAGCCACAATTAATTCATGCTATTTGCTGAAGTCTCTATTTGTATACCCCTGCATAGAAAGGTTGAGATTGTATATCCTATATTTCTGTGAATTTATCTCTGAACTACTTTAGAAATCAAACTACTTCAGAATTTCAAATTATTTTCTAAGCAGGAGGCATCTTGGTTTTGTAAATCTTGTTGGTGCTATACTATGTAATTTGATAGAGAAATCAAAAGGGACCTGGTTGCATTTACCGTAAGTTCTTGAAGATATTCTATATTGAGTTAAAAATTTCTTCTATTTGTGAGGTACTATAGGGCCAAACCAGAAAAACAAAACGTGTTACCAAAACACAGACTGCAGAGCCCAGAGCAGAAAAAGTCTTAGTAGATAGAGATGTCAAAAAACAGTTTTAGTGTCCTTTTTGTTTTAAATGAAAATACTGCTAAATGTAACTGGAATCTTTCTAAATATTTGGCCTTTGCTTGTTTCCTAAACATTCAGAGGGTTTCTAAAAAATCTGTTTAAACTTCTCTCCATATATGTTTTAGCCTACTAAACAACATTGAGATATCCTATTCTAAATCTCTATCTTCAGTTCCTGAAAAAAAAAATTAAAGAAGCTTTTCTTCAGTGTGAAGGATTTTCTCCTTTTTTTTTTCTTTTTTCTTTTTTCTTTTTTCTTTTTTCTTTTTTCTTTTTTCTTTTTTCTTTTTTCTTTTTTCTTTTTTCTTTTTTCTTTTTTCTTTTTTCTTTTTTCTTTTTTCTTTTTTCTTTTTTCTTTTTTCTTTTTTCTTTTTTCTTTTTTCTTTTTTCTTTTTTCTTTTTTCTTTTTTCTTTTTTCTTTTTTCTTTTTTCTTTTTTCTTTTTTCTTTTTTCTTTTTTCTTTTTTCTTTTTTCTTTTTTCTTTTTTCTTTTTTCTTTTTTCTTTTTTCTTTTTTCTTTTTTCTTTTTTCTTTTTTCTTTTTTCTTTTTTCTTTTTTCTTTTTTCTTTTTTCTTTTTTCTTTTTTCTTTTTTCTTTTTTCTTTTTTCTTTTTTCTTTTTTCTTTTTTCTTTTTTCTTTTTTCTTTTTTCTTTTTTCTTTTTTCTTTTTTCTTTTTTCTTTTTTCTTTTTTCTTTTTTCTTTTTTCTTTTTTCTTTTTTCTTTTTTCTTTTTTCTTTTTTCTTTTTTCTTTTTTCTTTTTTCTTTTTTCTTTTTTTTTCTTTCTTCTTTCTTCTCTTCTCTCTTCTCTCTTCTCTCTTCTCTATCCTCTATCCTCTCTCCTCTCCCTTCCTCTTCCCTCCCTTCCTCTCCCCTCCTTTCCCTTCCCAAGTCTTTTGAAAACAAATTTACATGTTTTTGAGGCAGTTTCTCATTTTGCTTGGGTAACTAAGGACCATTTTTCTACTGTGGCTCAACATCATCTCAGCTGAGTGAGGGGGATGTTTAGACTACACAGTCAGTATTCTGTATTACAATTTGTAGTTGGGTCATCATAATTTCCATACTTGCTCAATATGCCTTAATGGAAACAAAATTGCTTATTTCATCTGTTCACATTTGAGGGACAGGTTTATGGCTAAGATTCAGCATAAATGCTGTTTACACAGGGACAGTTAACTGCTTGCACATCTCAAGTAATGATGCATACATAATTCATGAGTCATGATTTTTTCCCAGCAGCCAGTGATAAACAATGCTGAAATTTTACAGGATGTCTTTTTATCAGGTTGATTTAATTCAGGTGTGATAAAACAGCACTGCAGCCCTTTCTTGCCACAATGTAAGTAACATGTAAATTCCAAGACCATCTTTTAAGGGAAAGAGGCAGAAAAACCTACATACAGGAGAAAGTTGTGCCTGGAAGACTGTTAGCCTTCCAATACAGAAACTGTCAAAGCTAAATCAGGTCTTCTGGTCCCTCTCTGCTATGATAAGAAGCAGTAGTAAAGTTGTCTTCATACAGTGACAGAGAACAGCCATAAACTCACAGAATGGATAAAAACTGTATTTTTAAATTAAATGCGTAATGGAAATGTGCCTACAGAAGTTAGTTTATAAAGCATTAATAAATCATTAATAGAAGTTTCAAAAAGTTCTTGAAAGGAATTGCTACTAATGTTAACAAGTAATTAATTTTCCTATGATTATGACCCAATAACTATGTATAAAACCTTTTACGAGTAGGATTATAATTGTCTGGTTTTATTTATATAAAAAATAGATGCTTACCAAATTTGTTAGGCATTCTTATAATCAATCATCCAGTAAATACAAATAAGTTTAATCAGAAAATTAAGCAGTATGAACAGAATTCTATGCCAGTCTATTCAAACAGCCTGCAATTCTCTTCATCTAGGAAGAATGCTGCTAGTTTCTCAAAGAATCCCTCAAAAAATGGCTTTTGTCTCAAACTGTACTAGTTTGAGCTGTTTTCAGATCAAATTAAGGAGAAATTCCCAGAGTCTTGCAGCTGTAGCCAAGAATATCTGTTTCCCAATTCCCTCCGCTTTGTTTTTTATAATGAAGAAGATTCCATTTGTAAGTCTGTGCTGATTGCAGCTATTGAAGGAGAGCACAGAAAGGGAAGCAATCATCCTGATACACCAGCTTCAGACTATTAAGGGGTTTAAAAGTCATAATCAACACTATCATAGTTCACCAAGAGATCAGTTGGCAAATGGTAACCAGTTTTTTTCTGCACTTTTAGGTTCTTTTCTAACATGGAAATTCTTGTGTTGCAGACTAGCTGCAAACCTCTCTATAGCTTCACTTTAGTCAGAGTGCAGTGGGGGTCCCTGTGGGCTGGAGTCCCTAGGGGTGGTGGGTGGACAGGGACAGTCCAGGCTAATAGTGCCCTCAGGGCCCAGATAATTATGACCCTGTCGGTAGTGCAAAGCAACACACTAATCTTGAAGTAACAGAACTGTGGATAGTAGCCACAAGGTTCATTCTTCAAGGAGTTTGCATTCTTTCAGCCAAACAGCTGATAAATCCCCAGGTATGGAACATTGCCCACCCACTGTCAGGAAGGGGATAACAACTGGTGAAGAGCATTTGCCATGCTCTCTGTAGACACAAAGAAACCAGTGACAAGGTGTAAGATACCTGTGCTGGGAAAAATTGTCTTACCACAATCTTTTGTGCAATTGTATTTTTTAAAAAATCAAATTCACCGATCAGTTTCTGAGTAATAAGCAATGACTTCATAAGAAAAAGCCTGCATTATTTTTCCCTTTCAAGCAGTATTGAGTTTTCCAAGGAAGAAACAGAATGGACTCAGACACTGTGAGATTCAATTCTTCAGGTCTCTTCAGAAAACACCACTGGTATAACGAATAGAGAAGCCATCAAGGTCTTGTTTTGTCTTAATAGCAAACACTAGTAAGACACAGGCCAGACAGTCCAGATTCTTTTTCAGTATTTACAGCATCAGGGTCTAAAAGATTATCACACCATTCTGATTCTTCAAACAATAAATTGGCTCCTTAAAGTGTCCCTTAGCCTTGCCCAGACCAATCAGTGCAGCTAAGACTTTTATCGGACTTATTCCCCGCTTTTCTAAAAAGCAAAAAGTTTTTGGGCTACCTCACGTGTAATATTCCTGCACGGGCAAAAATTCCTCAAATTCCTCAAAATTCCTAATTCCTTAAATTGCTGGATCGTGTAGCTTGACGACTTTCTTTAATATCTGATCAAGTAGCCAACGACCAGGTTCCTTAATTCCTTATTCCTTAAATCCTTATTCCTTAGCCTTTCCTGGGTAAGTCCCTACTGCGGCCTTTCCGGGGTAGCCCTTCTCGGAGTGAACTCCTGCAGCAATAGTTTGGATGAGCTGCTCCGATGTCAGTCTTATGATCCTGGCGCTTAGGAGTTGGCACTGTCGCCTTCCTGCTCGGAGTCCGTCCGCCACTTCCTGGGTTCGGTTCCATGGAAAAGCAGAGTTCGGGTAACCCTGTTCGGTGCGCTACTTGCGGCGGGTGGAGGAAGCAAGCAGCCAATTCAATGTGAATGATAGAGCAATTTCAACTTTATTGAAAGAAATCACACCTTATATTAGCACTCCAATAATCATGCATGCTACTCACAAATCTATTGGATACATCTAAAAGGTTACATTATAGTATCCCAGCCCCTTGTGGCATTTCAGGTATGTCACAACATCTTCCTTCTTCTGGCCTGCCTTTTTTCCCAAGGTTGTTTTCCATTATAATCAAGGCCACTCTGTACCTCAGTTTCTCTCTTTGTTAGCATAACAGTCCTTTGTTAGCATAACTGTGCCCTGTTTTTTTCCCTTTGTTTACCTCAGATGGCTGTAATCAGCTCCTGCACAGATCCATGACCTTGCTCTGTAAGCCATTCTCCAACAAAAAAGTACTTTTCATTCATATTTTTCTTTAAAAGTGTAAATTTCTTAAAAAAATGGTAGAAGAATATACAGAACCTATTTTGAATGAGTTTGCATTTTTTACATAAGGTATTTTTTTTTTCCTTAAAGCATTTTCCTACTGGTATATTAATATAACATTAGGCATAGTCATGTTAGAGAATGATGATTCTGAGGTTGTTAATCTGTAGAAATACCCTAAAAATAATTTACACAAAGAATGCCTATTCTGACATTGGTTTTAATGCACTAAGCTCAGGTAGCTATTCAGCATGACAATAGAATCACAGAATCATGAAGGTTGGAAAAGACCCTTGGGATCATCAAGTCCAACCATCAGCCCTACTCTACAAAGTTCTCCCCTACACCATATCCCCCAACAGCTCATCCAACTGACCCTTAAACACACCAGGGGATGGTGACTCCACCACCTCCCTGGGAAGCCCATTCCACTGTCTGACCACTCTTTCTGTGAAATTTTTTTCCTAATGTCCAGTCTGAACATCCCCTGTTGTAGTTTAAAGCCATTCCCTCTTGATCTGTCACTAATCACCTGTGAGAAGAGACCAGCACCAACCTCCCTACCATGTCCTTTCAGGTAGCTGTAGAGAGTGATGAGGTCTCCCCTCAGCCTTCTCTTCCTCAAACTGAACAGTCCCAGCTCCTTCAATTGCTCTTCACAGGATCTGTTCTCCAGGCCCTTCACCACCTTGTTGCCCTCCTCTGCATTCGCTCCAGCACCTCGATATCTCTCTCGTACTGAGGTGCCCAAAACTGGACACAACACTCCAGGCGTGGCCTCACCAGTGCAGAGCACAGGGGGACTGTCACCTCCCTACTTCTGCTGGCCACACTATTTCTAATACAAGCCAGGATGCCGTTGGATTTCTTGGCCACCTGGGCACACTGCTGGCTCATGTTCAGCTGCCTGTCAATGAGAACCCCCAGATCCTTCTCTCCCAGACAGCTCCCCAGCCACACCTCCCCAAGCCTGTAGCAATGCAGGGGGGTGCTGTGGCCCAAGTGCAGGACCTGGCACTTGGCCTGGTTGAAGCCCATCCCGTTAACTTTGGCCACCAATCCAATCTATCCAGGTCTCTCTGTAGTGCCTCCCTGTCTTCATGCAGATCAACACTCCCACTTAACTTGGTGTCATCTGCGAACTTACTGATGATACACTCTATGTCCTTATCAAGATCATCAATAAAGATGTTGAACAGAAATGGTCCCAACACCGATCCCTGAGGAACCCCATTTGTGACCGGCCACCAGCTGGATTTAGCTCCACTGACCACCACTCTCTGGGACCCTCCAGCCAGCCAGTGCTTGACCCAGCAGACCGTTCACTCACCCAGGCCATGGGCAGACAGTTTTTCTATGGGAATTCTATGGGGAACTGTCTCAAATACTTTTTGAACATCCAGGTAGACAATATCCACAGCTTTTCCCTCGTCAAATAGTCAGGTTATCTTGTCATAGAACGAGATCAGGTTTGTCAGGCAGGACAGCCTTACAGTCTTCTTAACTTTGGATCTTAAAACCCAAAAATGCATTGTGTTGTATATTTTTTCTGAAACAAACAAACAAACAAACAAAACAAAATGTCTGGGCTGTAGTAGTGTCTCTAGGTCTTTTTTTTTCAGTAGATATTTTATTGAGTCTCAAGTCTTTTAACCAAATTATTGTACTTAATTATGGACTTAGAATTTAGCATTTGTAGGACGTTAACATAGAAAGTTTTCTACAATGGAAAAATTACATAAGCTAAAGTTATACCTACATTTCCAAAATTAGATAATAGAAGAAAAAATACAGAAGATTAACATGTTATAAAAGCTGCACTTTTTAATATTTATGTGTTTTGAATTTTAATGGTCATGAATGTTTTTTCTTTTGACATTTGAGATTCTTATTTGGATGGCAGAAAGCAGCTTTATGAAATAATGTGCCAAATATAATTCAATAATTAATGTATTACTTGTAAATATATTTCATGCAGTAATATCACAACACAACAGAAATGCTTTATCAATGTATGCTTATACATTTTTATTAAATGTTTTATTGAAGGAGACAATCATATTTAAACTCGTGGTAGCATAATCATGCTGTGTACAAAAAGCAGTTAAATATTTCTTTAAATATAAGTGTTTTTACAACTTTCCATTATAATGCAAAATGAAATGGTGAAAAATACTACAACCTAAGAAATAATGAAACGGTTATTCTTTGTACAAGAAATCCATTGACAGGTGGACTACAAGTGATATTATGTTACATATCTGAGAAATAACATACAGAAAGAATCAGAGGCACTTTTTTAAAGAAAAAAAATACTAAGGAAGTTTATACAGCAAATTGAAGACCAATAAATTTAGTATTTTAGTTTTAGCTATTAAGGAGTTCACAAACTTCGAGCACTACTGCTAGTATTTGCTTTCAACGTAACTTTTTGTTCTCTCTCTGGTTCTTCATAAGTTGGAGATCAAATCTGAAATAAGTAATTCTTTGTAATTTCACATTCAAATCTCAACAGGTACAGTTCATTTTTTTTCATGTAAGTGCATTAAATTTTACATATTTTATGTATCAGAATGATTTAGAAAGAAAGGGAACTTGTGACCGTTGGCACCAATCCCCCCAGGTCACAGCACGGCCAGCTTCAAACTTTTGTTAGGGCTTTGTCCTGAGTTTTGAATCTATCTATGAATGGAAATTCTGTATTTAGCAATTTGTTTGTGAAATGAGGGTTTTTTTAAAAAAAGTCCTGTCTGTACTATTTTTTCATATTAATTTAACTCTATTTTTAGGCACATTAGAGAAAGGATTTTCTGTTAGCCAAGATAAGCTTTTAAGCTTCTGTGCTGCATGTTATGCCTGGTACTGATGCTCTTTTTCATGTGTCCTTAAAGTTAGAGGAAGTTATGTACATGCCAGTGTTGTTGAGGTAATTAAAAATTGAAGTTTTCTATTGCTGTGTTACTTTTTTTTTACTTTTGAATTGGCTATACCAGTGAGAAAGCATGCATATATGTAGGCAAATCTTAATCAAATCCTTCTGGTCAAAAATATCCAGTAAATTTAAAATAAGGTCATTCCATTTTCTCTTTTACTTTTTGTAATATGTATAAAGTTCCAAGCAATGAAACGGTGATTTTTTTTGTGTGTCTGCACAGTTCAAGTTTTTTGGGTAAAGCTACTGAATTTCATTTTCTGTCTTTTAAGCAAGACATTTTGATAGACATCACATGAACAGACATTCTTTCAGAAGACTTTAGAACTTTATAGTGCATGGTTTTCCACTGATTTCAGAAACACCATTATGCAAAAAGATATTCTTTCATAGCAATTACTGTTCCTTGTTATTGTCATGGGGAGGAAACCTAATAGACCAGTTAGAATTCTCATGTATTACATCTTACAGTGTAGGTTTTGTACTTCCTACTCCTTTTGTACTGAAGCATGAAAGTATGTGCCCCATTATTGAAACACTTTCCCAGTGTGACAATACTTCCCGATTAAACTGGGCAGACTTTCAAATAGATTCCTGAGAGATATAAACCCTATATAATTCAATAATTTTCTTAATGCATTTAATGATTAAGTAGAATATATCTGTATAATTTGTAGATCAAATGGAAATAAAGTGCAAATATTTTGTTAGGCTAAATCAGCATTCTAAATTATTTTAATAGTTGAAAATCTTCAAGGCAGAGTTCATTAATGTCTAATGCAAACTGCTAAAGTAGAAGTAAAAATGCATTCATTAGCCTGTTCCAGTGGGAAAATACCTTTTTAGTAAGTATTTGAGGTATTGAATATCTTGGCATATCTGTCAGATTTGGCTCCTTATGACATGAATTATGATCACATGCAGTTCTAAAATGACACTTCCTATTTCTGAGGAGTGTTTCTGCATTTCTGGAATATCATGTATGTACTCCAGAAATTTAAAAGTACCTGAAGTCAAAGATTTTTGAACACGTTAAATGATGCCATAAGTAATTCAGAAAACATTTCTGGGTTGTGAATTCAGCTTTAGAATCTGGTTCTCCATTTAGCAGACTGTTAGGCAGGCAGTTTAAGACCAGTGAAATCATGGATTAAAAAAACCCAACCCAAAATATGTGTTGTCACATCATACACAACTTATACCACAGCAATTGATTCACCATATGGAGAATCTTAAAATGTCACATAGATTGTCACACTGTCAAATTGACTTAAATTAGTGCTTTAATTTAAGAATTTGTCTGTTGTCAATAGGCAGTAATTAATAATACTGTAAAAAAATTTCATGGATCATTCCTGATATCAGTTAATATACTTGTAACACTATTGCTAAGCCTAAACTCATGGGATTTGTTTTTTTCAAAAGAAACTGGATATTTAGCTTAAACTGAATTTAAAACAGCTTTGAAATTACAAGAATGGGGGTCTTGCATATATATGTTAATAGCCTATAGTGATGTAAGATGCAATATAAATAACAAAAAAGTCCTTAATTTCAATAAATCTAAATTTGGGGGGAAAATAGCATGATACAATTTGCAACATGTCATACAATTAAAAAAAAAAAAAAAAAGAAAGAAAAATCAAAGAATGGATACAATTTACATCCAATACAGATTACTATTAAATGGTAGGGAAAAGGCCACTTTTTATCCAAATTTATTTGTGTATATACCTACATGTAAGGAAGTTATTCAGCCCTCTAATTCTGTCTCTATACTATTCTTGGCCTTCATCCAGCTTAATCTTTGCTGTAAAAGTCTCATGTGGATGGAAAGGTTGGACTGTAAATAAATGTCTTAAACTAAATTACATTGATGGATTAGAGACTGGAAAGTGAGAAGTGTAAAGGGAAATCTAGGTTTAAATATTACAGGTTTTTATACAAACCTAAAACATTGGGAGAATGAAATGTACTTTTCACATTCAAAGGTGAATAAAATGTCATGAGAAGTGAAGAAAACCCAGACAATTTACTTCACAGCATGAGTTCATAACTAAAAGCAACTGAGTGTTATGTGGATATAACCACTGCCAATATCTGAGGTTACTCTTCAATAGCTTGTAACTCTGTGTTTGCAATTTTATTTAGTCAAACAGTCAAAGCTCATTGTAAAACATGATTTATGTTCAAGTGCGGTTTTTGTAAGACACAGACTTTAAAATCTGTAAGAACAAATGCAAGATATTTGGATTGCAAGAAGTATGTAGTAAATATTTTATGATAATAAGCAATTGAACGAAGAATCAGTTATTCCAAATATATTCCACCTGGTGTTCCTCTGTTGTGATAACTCCTGGCTACTTCCTATTTAGACCTTCTCAGGCTTTTTATGATGGCACACTCTCAAGTAAATTTGCAGCAAACATGCTGATCTGATATGAAGGTCTTGCTGATCTGGCTTGTAAAGGTAAATCTTGTTGAGTGATGCAATACAATATTGGTTATGAATAACTGATAAATGAGATACATGGTGCAGCTGGAAATTTTGCCTTTTAAACCTGTATTGTATTCATCTGCATTTATTTTACATTGCCAGTCTGCTTACAAAAAGGTAAAGTATGTTTATGGAATATTTATGCATATATAGATTTCTGCTGCATTTTGTAATACAAAACAGAAGGGTGTTCTGGGAGCATAGAGTAGTATTTAAGTATTTTCAAGGTCATTGAATGACAGAGTACTTATGAATGGCTTTTTCCTTCTGCCGCATACAACAATGAGCTGCAGAGAGATAGCATAGCCCTATCTGTATTAAATTTCATGATATCATTAAATGAATCTCCTTTTTATCACATTTTTTCTCTCTCTGTTAGCAAGAAGTATAGTGTGCAAGTGTATGATGGGAATGAGGAAGAAAAAGTTATGAATTAAAATTATCTTTGCATGTAAGAGGCAAAAGAACAGCTGTTGAAGTCATCATTCATGTCAGCCTTGGGGTGTTTGCTTTTTCACAGTAGTGAGTGTCATAAAAGATACATTTGAGATCACGTTTTAGTCCCCTTGCTTGTCACTGTGAGGATGGCTTCTTTGATGATAGCAGTCACCAAGGATGGTTTATTCATTCCTTAAGTTGTGGTGGTTAGGCTTTTGCCAGCTTCTGCATTTGGTAACAGAGAAAGTAGAGTGGAGCAAACATGCTCCAGAGTTGAAAATTTATGGGTTATAGGAAGGAAAGAGAACTCCTGTGTCATGACCTGCTTCCTAGGTAGCTCCAAGACTGCAGCAACATACCTCAGTTCTGGGACAATTAGTATTAATGAGGGCTTCCAGTTTAAAACATCTGGTCAGTAATAATATACCATTCAAGAGAAGCACATAGGAGACCACTTTTGTTGGCATTCAGACTAAGTGTCTTATTTGGAACATAAAATTGAGCAAGTACAGTAAGCAGTTTAGACAAGATAAAATAATAATTTCTAATAATGAAATCAGCGGTATGTTACAGTACATAATTCTCTGTACATAGGTAAAACTGAGAAAAGACATGTAGATTTTATGTATGTGGTTCTGTTTAATACTATTAATATGCAGAAATATAATAAAATTGAAAAGTATTGGAATATTAAATAGCAATCTCAACTGAGATGCAAGACTCACATATATTAATTTGACTCTGTACTTAACTGAGCACAGTATTAGAAATTTTCATTCCTTTGTGCTCTGCAGATATTTCTTTTGCTTAGCATTAATTCCTGAATTCTTGACATCTGTCTTGGAGCTTTGTAAGAGTACTGATATATTTGTAGTAATGAGTAAAGCGTAATTAATTTTCTCAGGTATTTTGGGTCCATCTGGTTAAGAAAGGCCATCTCTTATTTGTATCTCTAACATGGTGCAGTTTTGTAACACTGTAAGAAAACTAGTTAATTGCATGAAAACTGATTAATTACGTGAAACATCTTAAATCTGTTGCAAAGTCTCAAAGGAACGAAAAGATTGTAGCTCTGCAGAACTTGGCTGACAATAGGAAGAAGGTGCTGTTCTTAAGAGTAAACTGCTGCCATTATTTTTTTTTTTTTTTTTTTTTTGGTGATAGAAGATATTTGGACCAGTAATCAGTTCTTAGTTAAGGATAAGTTTTTAGTATAGATCTGAGTTATACCCTGCTCTATTAAAAGCAGTCACCAGGAGCTCACCTAGCTTCAAATGGCTGTTTGTTGTATCACACTGAAAGAAACTTGCCTACTCAGCCTTTTGAAAAAGATCTGAGCTCATGTGAACTTATGTGAACTCATGTGAACTGTGAAGTAAGTCAAGCAAAAACCAGCTCTAACTAAAGCTGTGCACCTGGGCACAGTTCTGCCCTCATATTGGCAAGCCCCATTTGCCAGTGACTGTGGTGATGAAGAAGTGTGGAGTCAGCCTCAAATCAAATGGCAGGGCTCACGGATCCACCAAATGTCAATGTATTGCAAGAATATATACCAACATCTTCCATACCTACCTTTCTCTAACAGTAATATGGTCCACAAAACTAGGTGAACTTGCTACACCATTAGCCAACGTATACATGTTCAACCTAACACATTCCAGATGCACCATGGAAACTACTGTGGACTTCATGCATAGAAGATAAAAGTTTATCTGCTGTGAATTCAAGTGAGGCCTATCTCACTTGATTTTATCAAGATCTCTCTGTAGCAAAGAACTCACGGATGGAGTTTTGAATGTAGGAGACCCTTTTCAACTCCACCTTTGTGTTGCAAATTTCAAATGGGATATTAGCTCACAACACGGATCTCCAGTGTAGAAACAGCAGAAAAATGGGCATAAAAAATTAAATAGAAGTAATGCTTTCTGCTCTATAAGGGACTGTAAGATATATATGAGATTGACTGGGATAAGTTACAGTTTGATTTAGACAATTGAAGAATGAGAGAAAGGAGCGTAACTGTAGCAAGTATATAAAACAGAGAATTCATAGCCATGTTAGCTAAAATCTAACAACCAGCATAATATTTGTAGTCTCCTAATAAATGGAATCCCAGTTCACTTTAAAATACCCTGTTGTATTTTCTGGGTCATCTCCCAAAAAGCATTGTTTTTAGCCTTGACGGGTTTTCAAAAGTAGAAAAAGAAAAAAAAAAAAAAAAAAAAAAAAAAAAAAAAAAAAGAAACAGCAGAAATTATCTTAATGAGGGCCTTAATTGCCTTTCTGCAATGAGATTACCACAGTTATTCCATAACTAAATATTGTAGTATTCTACATTCACTCAATAACGTATTACTTAGAAGACTTAATTCTATTGTCTTTATGTGTTTATATTGTCAATGGAGGTTCAGGTGCATTCTGTGCCCTAGAAATTTTTGTTATAGAATTTTAAAACTGATGTCTACAGAAAATAAATTTGATGTATGGAAAGGTTTAACTTCATCAGATTTCATATTTAACAGTGTAATTTCTACTATTAAAATTGCAGCAATTATAGTCACATAAATATTTAACAATGAACCCTCATGCTGCCATACTGAGAACATTAGTCATATGTTAGAAAGCATTTAGAACAATACCTTCTTTTTGTATGGTTGGGGGAGTATCTGGTAGCAGTCCAAATTGCCATTGATTTTACTGTATTATTTTATTGTTTCATAAAAAGTTTCAAATGTAGCCCTTTTCAAGTGGCTGGCTGTTTCTTCAGGCAGTAGACTTTAAAACTGTTGCATTAAGAAGTGCACAATAGTTTTATAGCAGAGGAGAAAATGGGATTCCAAGAACCCAGGTAGTAGTCTGCTTTAATTTATGGAATCATAGAAAGATTGGTTGGAAGGAGCATCTGGAGTTTATCTGGTCTAACCTACTGCTTAAAGCAGGACTTGTGCCTAGATCAGGTCAGGCATGACTTGGTCTAATTCAGTCTCAACCCCCAAAGCTGGAGATTCCTCACCCTCTTGTCTTGGTGTAACCTGTTTCAGTGCTTCATTTCTCTCCCAATGTCTAAGTGCTTCTAATATCTGGTATGAACATGCCAAGCTGAGCTTGTGACTTGCCCTTGTTATGCTATTTGCCACTATTGAGAAGAGTCTCACACCATTGTTCCTGTCTTCACTGTGAAGCAATGGCAGGTGAGTCTTCAATCACCCCTTGGCATTCTCTTCGTCAGACTAAATAATCCTCAGCATCTATGTATTATTCATGTGCGCTATGCTTCTCTTGGTAGCTCTCTGCTGGACCCTGTCTGGTTTCTTTTTGTTCCTGGACACACAATCCCAGATTTGGCCCTACCAGCACTAACTTGAATGTGACAATAAACTTAAATCTACACAAATCTACTACAATCCAAACAGGCAGTTTGCCATGCGATGGCATTGAGCTATGCCGCCTTGTCTGGATGTGTTGGCCTGCGGCACATGTCTGCTTTCATGTAATCTTTTCAGCCTGACCAGAAAGAACATTTCACCCTTGCCCCGAAGACCTACAGTTGTCTTTGATCTAATTGAGGTTTCTATTTTGCATCTTCTTGGTGCCTTCATGGGTGAACATCAGTAAATATGGTTAGACAGATGAGACTGCAGACTCTGCTGCTGCAACTGTTTTTCCTTCAGTTGAATTAGACAACTGGTATTGAGTGTGATTAGTTCTTCTAAGGACTGAGCCAAAGTTCACCAGTATACATGAGATTCATTTCCGTAATTTTGATTGACTAAAGTTAATGCTTCTAAATTTTAGGGTAACAAAAGATTAGCCATCGGTGAAAGTTGTTCAATTTATCATCAAATAAATTTTAATGCTTCAGAACACCCACAATCCTAGGCACAAAAAAAATTTGGAAAAAAATATTTCTTAAAAGCTAGTTCTAAAATAATTATTTATTCAAAGTAAAATAAAGGTCTAATGAGTACTTGGAGGACACCTGACATTTTAAACATTAGGTTATTCAAAGGGCATTTGGTTTTGGAATGCTTTTAAATTACATAGTTTTAAAGCTCAAGTATTTCCATTTTAGTTTATTGAGTTGTGTGAAGAATTGCTTAATTAAGTATGTCTTTGTTTAGCTTAACAAGATCTTCTTACAGGGAATATCAACTGTTTCAAACACTTTCTCTCCCAAATTTTAAATATAGTGGTATCTAGTAAGTTTTTAATTATCCATTCTTTCTTTCTCCTCTACTTTTCCCCTTCTGTTCCCTTCTCTCTCCTCCCTTTCCTATTCACTCTTCTCCATTTCCCTTACCCTTAAGATATACAAGTACCTTTTATGGAAGTTAACTGCATTTTTAAAGATTTGGCACTAACAGTTAGCTTTGGTCATCATAAAGGTAGTATAGGAAAATTAAAAACTAAAAACTTGGAGAACCAAAAGAAAGGGAGTTTTTTTGATTTAGTTTTGTTCTGTTGCAAAAAAGATCTCATCCCAATACTCAGTAAAGCTTTGAGTATCTGTGTATTTTAATGTGTGTTATGACAGTTGAGGAAAAGAAGCATATCTTGTTAACATGATAAAAAACACGTTGGCCTTGTTCTCCGCTGCTAAAAATATAATTTTGTAAGCAAGATACTTCTTACTAAAACTAAGTAAACACCTAATGTGTTTGTGTACATTACAGTTAAATGGAATGTAATCAAAATAGCAACATATTTATAAATTAACAATGCAGAAACAGTTGAATAAAAGTACTGTTGTGTCAAACCTGAAGAAACAGAAGCTAACTTGTGGAGCCACCTGTTCAGTTATGTAAGAATATAACTAAATTAAAGGAATTAAAATTTGGAAAATTCGCCTACAGCAGTTTTAGTGCTGATGATATGAAAAATCAGGAAAGTTAGGACAAAAAAAATATTATTTTATGGATAATCAGTATATCCATTACATGCTCTCACATATTCTCATTGTATATTTAGAAATTCTCATTTTGTACTATTAGAAGGTTTCTGTACAGAAAGGAAGAACTGCAAGTTGGAATAAATAGTGATAGCTCACATTCTCCTAAAAATTTTGGCAATTTTTATTTATGGAAAGTTAGTTTTTGGTAAAAGTGCATGAAAACCATTAGCATTAAAATAATACAGTTTGTAATAAGGATCTCATCTCCTGACCTACCCTACCTTGCACACACATCACACTAATTATGTAGAAATGTCTTTAAACCTTTTCCAAGAAAAGGACCAAGTATAAGAACAGGAAGAATAGAGCTTGGTTGTGGTAGGCAGACTTAATAACAGAAGCAGATTTACTATACTGGAAGTTGAAATTGAAGGGATAGAAAGCAAGAAAACTCTCTTGGGATTTACACTGTATTGGAGTACTGTAAACCAGGAAAATTGGCTGTATACTCTCCTGTCCTTTGGGTTAGGGTATGAGATACTGTTATGCAACTTCAGTGAGATAGAGAAAATAGCAGCTAAGAAAACTTTGGTAACAAAGAAGTGAACTACAGATACAGGAAGGAATTACTTTGAATTCACAAGAAATATTTTTATAGTAGTCTAAAAGGATTTTGTCATACATTGAAAGCAGTGGAGAAGTACAAAGCGTTTTAGACATCTATATGGTAAAAGTAAAATTAACATCGTTTTGATTAGTAAGTTAAAATGTGTGTTTGAAAGGTAACTTCCATTGTGATGGTGATAAGAACCAAAATCTACCAAAGCTAGATCCGGGATTGTTGATAAGAGACTAACCAATACAAGTGGCAGAATTTGTTCATAAAATATTCTGTTATTGTCAAATTGATAAAAATGTGAATAAGATATGATAATATGGGCTCTTTTATCAATGGGAGTACAAGTATCTTTTGTAAGCCTTTAGCCTAAAAATATTACATACAATTAATAATTTTTCATTTTTATTAACACTAGTTTGTGTAAATTAATTATTTGATATGCAGTTCATGCAGGTGTGTTTCTGTTCTGAATAAGGTTATGGGAACAATCTACTGATACAATGATCCATCTCAGCAAATTGCTTTTGTTCCCGGAATGTTTTTCCTAGAATTTGTTGGAGGGTTTTTTTCTCACCTGTGTGCTATGCTGTGATTTAGATTAAATACAGGTTGAATTAAGTGTGCTTTTAAAATAAATAAACTAGAAAATGAATTTGTAAAGAAAATCTTTTCATTGTTACATCCTAAGTAAGTTAAATGACAAAACCCACTTTCTGCATTCATGCTGATACATTATATTATAAACTCTGTTGTCAATCCACAAATTTGCTCTTTTCTAGGGGCTTTGGATTGCACTCTTGCTTCCTTTATTTTCATTAATTTATAGCACTGCACATGTTGTAATTGTCTCATAAATTACCTCATCTTTTCTTATAAGGTTTTTTTCAATAAAAATAGGTATCGAAGATAAGCCACTGAATTACTTTAGGGTGGTGATACTACTTCTGGTTCAGTCTGTATACTGACATCTCAGAATCCTACCCAATTAATATATGAAGAAAAGGAGCTTTACAGGGCAACCTTGTTTTGGGGGCTGTACACAAAATATTAAAGCAATTTTTCCCAAGTGCATTTTTATATCAACTACTGAAAATTATTTTATAAGGAAATTATTCATGTTAGTGAACATTATAATATATTAATTATCTCTGATATACCACAGTATATATCTTTATTCACAGGTAATTGTTTATATTCACAGTTACTTTAGCAACTACAACTTTTATTCCAAAATAATACAGTAACTATACATTATACTGCAAAGAATTATGGAAATTCCTGACAGAGACATTCTCTCTGATTTTTAAAATGATTACATTTGTTTCTCTGTATGCATTTTAGGTAATGACTTAAGGCTTGATATTGTCTCCATATATATTAATGGGAGTCATGCTAATGATTTCACTGGAGAACAATTACCATTATTTTTTCCATATCATTATTTTTTTTCACATAATGTGCAACTTGATATATTTTATTAAAGTTAATTTATTCATGTTAGTTGAGTTCTGACAGTTATAGCCAGATGCTTGAATCAGTATTTATGAAATTAATTGTTATTTGGGCAAGGCAGACAGATGGAACTGAGGCAGTGTGGCTGTTTCTGCATATGAATAAACATTTCACATCTTGTGTAGCAAAAGCCTTTTTTTATTTTTCTCCTCTATTTTTTGTCCATGGCAATTTCTAACTTCATTTTGTCAACACTTCTGTGAGCTAACTATGTGAAGCTCAGCTAGAAAAAGAGGGTTTATACTATTCCTCCTACTATGCAAAGAGATTAAAGAAAACAGTGTTGCTTATCCCAGGAAGACGGAGGTTTTGGGAGAAGTTCGTCAGATTGCTCAACATCTACAAAAGTCTGAGACATTTGTACAGAACCTTAAATGCTATGCTGCCATAGGGGCCTCACCATTCTCAAATGTCCTACTATTATACCATAGGTTCCTCACTGCTCTCTTCCCATGTGTTTTACTTCTGTCCTGAAAAGAACATGAGTCATCACAAAGAGAAATCTGTTTAAGCCTTATAAAAATGCTATTTGTCTTTACCTCTGAAAGGAATTCAAGTATTTCCAGGGGACTCAGTTTTTCCTTGAGATTAGTAAAATAATGAGTAAAAGGTGCAGCAAGATGCTGCTAAATCAAAGCACTCCACTTACTAACCTGCACTTTATTCAATATGCATTCAGTCTGAATAGTAATAGAGAATCAGACTAGAGGGAAAGAAATAGGAAAAAAAATATCCTAAAATTTGTAATTCTACTTTGACAGAAACTTCACACTGCTGCCACTATCTCATATATATGAGTGAAGGTGATATTTCAGCAAGGATATGTCTCAGCTACTTTGTTTCAAAATAAATTTATATCCTACTTTAGTTAGATATGACATCCTCAAGGGATTGAATTTGGAACTGGAAGAACATTGTTCTGTGCAACAGATATATCTCCAATGAGAACAATGCATTGATGTGGTATGTCTGTTAATTAACCTCATACAAGATCTATTTTGGGATTAATGTAGTGTAACTGTATTATTAGTTCCCCTAACCTTCCTTGCTTTGGTGATGGTTTCTGTAATATATCACACTCCTTAGAAGATTTCTGAGGTGGGTTTCCTTTGGTGAAAAGACAATTTAATATGCCAGACACTTCCTTTCTCGTTCTACTGTAATAAGGTAATACAAACAACCTGCCTCTGGACCAGAAAAGTGGCTGGGGATTTTTGTTTTGTTTTTACTGACTTGGATTCATAGTACAATTTATTTCACAGCAAATCTTGTGTCAGATGTTGTTTTCCAGTGGCTCATCTTGACAGCAGTTAAAATTCTGCAATAATAAATTAAACTTCTCTAGCTGAAATGCTTATACTCTGTATTTAGAATAGTATGGATTGCTGCTTTTTTGTCTAATATATATTTTTTGTGGATTTTTTTCTGTTCTGTGTTCATTCTCTAATGCTGTAGATTTGCTTGCAAATCATAAGAATTTGTATAATAAAAAAAAATAATTTATTTTTACTGTTTTAATTTTAATGCTAATCTTTAGGATTCTTGCCAAAAAATAGGTTAAACTGAATTTTGCTATTCAGTAAGGTTTAGGTTTTGTTGGTTGTTGTGTTTCTTTTTAAATTCTGGTCTACAAAATTTTAAAAAATCTTCCTTGAATACCCTGTCAAAAAAAAATATTGATAAATTTGTTTTAAACTCTCTATGCAGTTTATTAAACCAAAACCAAAATAACTGGTAAGTTCTTGTGTCATGATCTCCTCCAAGGGTACAAGACTTGCAGCCTCCCTGTCTAACTTCTTATAAGTGGAAAACACCAAGGTCTGGGCTGTTGTGCATCATGTTAATTAACATCAGAAATACCTGCAGAGTTCACAGAAGAATCTTCTCTTTTTTTCCTCTTTAGAGTAGTTCTCTGAAGTCTCTTTATTGTAACCAGTCAAGATGTGAATAATCCCAGCAAAATCAATTAGTCTACAAAACAATTCTTCAGATAAAGCATGCAGATACTGTGATTAGAAAGACAATATAAAAACAGCAGTAGATAGATTGGACAGTTAGAAAAAACCTGAAAAATGTCAAATCATATTCTGAAATAAATAAAATAATTTCACTTTCTGTATATTTGGACTTGATATGTGCATATATATGAATACCAATGGCATAATTCACACCTTACAGTATACAGTTCACCAGTTGTTTCACATTCTTATACTGAAAGGCCTATATTTCTTTCAGAATATGAGTTGAAATTTTACAGCTAATTGCTTCAGTGATAATTGAAATTTGTAGTCAAAATATCCATTGTGGCCAGGGCTATGAGCTATGGACTCCTGTAAGAAAAGTTTTTATTTGTATATGGAAAGAATAATAAGGTGATTTTATACTTAAATGACAGATATGTACCTTGAAAAAATTTAACTAGTTTATAAAGTATCTTCTTTCTTTCTCAACGTATTTCAAAAATGTAAAACACTTAGCAAGCAGTAAAAGCTTCACAATTGTTAGATTACTTTTAAGCCCTGCACTTTTGTTACATACTATGGGACAGTTCCTTAAACGTACTTAATTATTTTATTTTTTTTACAACTGGAATATTTGAAGTATTTTGATCAAGAATGGTTCTTTGCTTAATTTTCCAGGGGGACATAGTTATAATTTTTTCCTATATATAAAATATATTCACATCATACAGTCACTAGTACCAAGTGGTTCCAGGTTTTGAGGACATTTTGCTGTCAGATTTAGTTGGGTTAATTACATAAATGTATTTGTAAGAGTCATTGTATCTAGATACACAGTGCTGTGCAGGGTATTCTAAAGGAGATACTAATTCTTTAAATACTGCATATATAAGTAATTTTATTCATTTCAATAGGCCCCAGGAGTCACTCAAATGTTTATAGAATTGGATTCATAGGTTTTATGTAGTTAACACATTCACGTTTTATTAAGTGTAGACTCATAGTCATGCTTTTATGTTGTTTAAATTTTGAAAACATTTACAGTAACACTAATTTTTAGTGTGCCCTAAGGTTTATTTTCAGTGAAATTAATCAGCCTTGGAAAGTAATCATGGCTGAAAGGCAAGTTAAATATTGCTGTTGCTTAGTTTAGGTTTTAAATTTAATCTCACCGTAACTGAATGTTATATATCATAATCCTTCTCTTCTCCAAATTCTATTCTTATTCTCATGATGGCACTTTATTTTTTCATGTAATGGTTTTACTTTGTAGTTTGATATTTTTAAATCTCATGAAACGAGAAAACTAAAATATGCTGGAAGACGCACAATTCTACTGATTTGTTTACAGGAAAACAGTTATCATGTTTCAATGGCAAATTCATGCAAAATGCTTATAATAGAGTGTGAAATGTAGAAGTTCATTAAATCCCTTTAGCTCCACATGTAATGGGACCTCTGTCTGTCTGCTGCAGAAACTAAAAAAATAGAAATTCTAATAAATGTAGACTTGAATAACAAAGAATACTAACAGAAATAATTATTAAATATATAACTGGAAAAGCAAGCCTAAAGCAACTGTTAAAATGGTGCTCTGTAATGCAAAAAACTAGGCTCCCTCGAGACTGAAAGAATACTGGCTCTTTTTCAGGACATTAGAATTGTATGTTCTCCTGTAAAATAATACAGCAACCGCTTTTCTGAGCAAGACAAATACTGATGTGCTTCAGGTAAAGTCCATCCAGTTTACATCCATTCCCCAGATGAATCTGACATCTGGAGAGCTCATCTCAGAGGTGGCAACCAGCAAGCAAACGATTGCTGTAGAGACAATAAAAGGAAGCTTTCTTGTAAAGGAGGGTAATAGTCCAAGAACTCTGTGGGGATCAAAGTTTCCAAGTGCATATTCAACACTGATATTAGTAATATAAAGTACTGTGGTAATATATAATACTGCATTCCGTAAAGGATCCTTGAATCCTTTTCCTGGATTTTGTTTTTAGATTTATTGCTGTACGTTACAGCAACAATATACTTAACACTCTACAGTATTCTTTTTGGCAAGCTTTTCCCCATGTTTTCTGTTTCTGATGGCATCTCTGGGTAGAATCATAAAGATGGGCTCAGGCTGTGTGAACGATTGCTGCTGGGATTCAGTCTTGATTTCTGAAAGCGTGTCCTAAGTTCAAACCCATTTGCTTGACAAATCACATTTTTATTGGTTGTAATTTAATACACATTTCCGTACACCTCCTCTTAAATTTGTACAGATATGCCTAATTCACTTTCAGGTCCTTAGTAGATTACTCAGAGTAATTACTTTTGTCATCATAGCCATCTGTCATTTTAGGTCCTGACTACGTCGTTGAACTGGCCAAGCATAGCACCGGTAATTCACCACTAATGTGCATGTAGCTGCCTGCATCTAGGAGTGTAGACCAAGGATGGTTGATACTGCTCTCCATGAGGGAAAAATAGCAAGTTATGAACTGCATGAAGGTGGCTTGAATGTGCATCAGATGCTCATTGCCAGCTAGGAGCAAGGAAACTTCCATAATTTTTTGCCAGATTCATGTCTCCTGTGTTCACAATCTGAACACAAAACATCGTTCCCCATCAAGGTCCTTAATTGTTGCCTGTGGCTTCTGTAACACTGACGTTAAATTCCTTTAGAGGCATAACTTGCTTGGTCACAACAGTGATTTTATGCAGATGAAATAAGAAGAGACTATTAGCACTAAACAAGAAAACTAAGTTTGGAAACACTGAATTATTAGAAAACGGGACTCATAAGTTGCAAGTGAAGCAAACAATTATGAAATTGCCTTTTTTAAAAAATTATTGCTTCATCGAATTTTGTTCCCATATTTTTTCTTTCATTTCCTTTAGCAATGGTTGTTCTCAGCAATTTGGAACCAAATACGACATATGAAATCAAAGTAGCTGCTGTAAATGGAAAAGGGCAAGGAGAATATAGCAAAATCGAGATATTTCAGACCTTACCTGTCCGTGAGTAATACTCGTGCTATTAAATATAAATGATTATTAGAATATTTTATCTCCAGATCAGCTAATAATATACTGTGGATAATATGTTTTATATTGATACCCGACATCCCAGTGTATAACATCAGTCTTAACACTGTTTCTTAGAAATCATGTTTTCTTCCTCTTATTCCCCCACCACCCCCAAGTAATATGAATGAAATTAAATTGGAGAATATATCCCATTATTGTATTTTTGATACTTAGACAAATCTTTGTTTTATATTCAAGAGCACAAACCATGAAAGATATTAGATGAAGGACCTTTTCACATTTACACTCAGGGTATTATGGACATATGAGAGAAATGAATTGGCTTTTTCTGGAGACATTCCTTCAGCAAACTATGCTGCCACGTTTTGCCATTAGCATGCCTCAAACAGAAATCTTAAGCTGCTGAAAAATGATAACAAATTCTTTTAACTATGATTACATGCAAATGATAAATGCTGTGAAGCCGATTCTACATTTTAATAACCTTTATAGGCAGAACATTCAGATTTAGATATTAAGGACTCATGAAAAATATTTTTTCTCAAATTATCTTTAAAAAGAAACAATAATAAATAAACACAAGGGAGAAGAAAATTAAAGGAACTACAGACGACACTGTATAGTACTCAGAATACATCAGCAACTATTACTAGAGTAGGTTCTCATAAATCTGTTGCAACTGAACTGTTTTCTGATTAGGGTGTTAGTATAGGTAAGAGTACTGCCCGTAATGGAGTGAACAATGAAAGTCACATGACTACAAAGAACACAAAATATTTCAGTGTTATTATGTTCTTATTGTTACATTTCTTCTGTTCAGAACCAGTAACTTGCCAGCTTTCTAATTTCTTTTTTATTAAAGCATACACATATTCTAAATATATTTAATGACAGATAAAATAATTTCCTATTATTCATATGGAACATTATACCTCATAGAAAAGTGATGGAAACGGATAGAAATTATATATATGTTATCTGCTAGAAAGCTAAGCAAATTCTATGTTGAGATCTAAGTCAATTTATCTTTGCTTTAACAAGGAACATAAATATTACAAATATTTCTAAAGGAACTGTATCTTTCTGGGCAAATTTACAGATATTTTGAAGCCACTTTAGTATGACAACATACATTAATTTAGGATCTGATTTAAAACTTTGTAATAGGCATTGTGTATAGAAATTATAATTAGTCTGTGAATTTCAATTAGTAAAGAGGCTTAAAGTGGCTATTAACCCTTCTGTTCTATATTTAAGGTTATTTTTATCCATTCATTACAGAGAAAATCAGTTTTGCTTTTGGTCATATTATTCTTCACATTTATTCTTAATATAGACTACTCTGAAAGTATCTAATTTTGCCTTGGCACATTTATTGAAGAGTTAGTTTACCTAATATCTGTATTACGATTCAGATCTCACACATGGGACTAAATCTCATGCTTAATGTTAAGAATGCTTTCCTGTAAGACAGTGTTACTCTTAAACTTCAGCGTGAGTAGCATTTAAAAGTCTGACTGAATTGATGGCTAAATAATTTCTGAAGTAAATTACATTTGAAAGCATCAGAAGTCAGAAGGTCTCAAAGAACTGAATACTTCTTTCATACTTTAGAATTTTGTTTCCTTGGGTGAGATAATTAATCTGCATTAGAACATACTTTAAGCAAAATATTTAATGCGCTGATGAAGGATGTTCTGTAGTGCTTGGGAGGATTATTTTGATTTTAAAGATATTGATTAATAATATTGTGGACAAATTTACAACTGTAATTTATGACTTACCTTATTGCTGAATTATTATTATCTACTGCTTTTTTCCTTTTTTAGGGGAGCCAAGCCCCCCTTCAATTCATGGACAACCAGGAAGTGGCAAAAGTTTTAAACTTAGCATAACTAAACAAGATGATGGAGGAGCCCCCATTTTGGAATATATTGTCAAATACAGAAGTGTAAGTATATCAGTGAATCAAATTAAGTGGGTTTTGCTTAGGAATATCTGCTTTTAATGTAGAGAAGCCTGTTGATATTATTTGAAATGTAACAAAATGGCTTGTATACTACAAAAAGAAAAGAAGATATAGTATAATATGTTTTCTTTTGTGCTAGGTTGCTAATGCCAGATTATAAAATAATTAAAAAAAAGAAAAAAAAAAAAAAAAAGAAAAGTTCTAATGAGAAAACTATATTCTTTCTTTTGTTACATGGTAAATGAGGAACCTTCATGTTCAGCTCTCAAAAGTGCAGTAAACTAGTAGGCATTAAAGTTATATAATTAAGGGTTGTTTGAACAGCAAATGATTAACCTGTTATAAATGCATTTGTATTGATAGATAGAATCCTAGAGATAGAAAGCTATGTTCCAGTACTCCATATTATTTTAAAATGAGATTAATTATCTGATCATGTTTCATATTTTCTATCTTCCTATTTTCCAAGGCACAGCTTTAAAAAGCTGAATAATTGACAAATTGTTAGGACTTTCATGAGTTTCAGTGTATGTATCAGTTCTTTAACAGCCATCATGCAGAATTTATTGGCTTTCTGTCAGCTGGAATCTGGATCTGGAATTTAGTGTTCTTTCATGAAATCTGGCAAGTTTAGAAAACAGGCTTTTCTTTCTGCAAGATGCATTATATTTTTCTATGAAAAAAAAAAAAAATCTTTTCCATTATTAAAGTAGCTAAAAATATCCTTCCTTTCCTGATATACTATGTTTAGAAAGGATTGGGTTGAAAAAGTAACTATAGAGTTGGCAAAAGCAATTAATTAAATTCAAAAATGTGCATTTTCAGATAATGTCTTTGTGTTCTTTTATCTGACTAGACCCAGTAAAAAGACATTTTAGCAGTGTAATAGCAGACTTACATGTCTATTTCAAGACACTAAAAGAGATTGGAAGTGTAACGTTGGATATTTAGACATGTTAAACAGAAGGTAGTGAGCACCGTATTTAACAGAATTAAGAAAACTTTGAGAAATTAAACGCAGAACCTGTTTTAGGATTTCTAAAAAGGAAAAGCCAGTGCCTTATTTTGAAATAGTTTTTGTCACATTTCCTAATGTAACTTTTTTGTGATAGTTCTGGTATTATCAATGTGCTAAAACTGGCATATTAAATGATTTTCCTAGGTATAGCCAAAGAAGATTAATAGCTCCAAATCACTTCAGAAAATTTTGGTAGAGCTTTTAAGAATCACCTGAGGGAATAAACAGCAGTTATTCTGATGTCACTGATCCCTAAATCTTAACTGATCTTTGCAAATGACTTTGAGTCGTGTGTACAGTTGGTATAAAAGAAACATAATTGTAAAAGGATAGGATACTAAAATATGCAATACAAGATACAATGCAGGTTTGGGGGATTGAGGTTCCTAGTTAGATTACGATGCCTCAAAGTATTTATATGGAATTTAATCTATTTTTGTAATTTAAGTAAGATCAATGATTTTGGATCTATCTTGAATATTTTTGGAAACCTGATTTTGATCTAGTGTTTTGACTAAAGTACAATATTACAGTATAAAAGATCACTTTTCTTGTGTATTGTTGCAAGATAAATGTACAGTTTAAGCAGTGACTGGAAACTTAATAGGTTACTGAAGAAGACAGCTTTTACTTGGACCTCAAATCCATTTCTCCTTAGGTTTGCAGTTGAAAAAGTGCTTAGACTAAATTAAAGGCCTTCCTGCAACAAAAGAGCACAATATTTTTCTTGTGTTTTAATCAAAATGAATAAATGCTATTTTAAGCTCTTAGTTACCTGTTGACTTCTATCTTCTCAACTGGTTGTATATGATTAGCTTTCCTATAAGTCTTACCAGCCTCATTACTAGCACCTAGACCAATGTATTTGCTTGCATGTTTAAAGAGCATATTAGATAGCAAGCTATACGTGAGTGGCTTTTTTCTTCTCTGTGTGTCATAACAGATTATGCCTTATTAAGAGTCAGTTCCTTCATACTTAAGTTTTCTACGGATTTATTTTTTTTTTTTAAACTAGGAGAAGGACAACCTTTGAGATATTATAGCAATATTATAGCCTGGTTTAGGGCAATTGGTAAGTTTTTCTTTTTCTGGATATCACACGTTTCATTCTGTCAAATATTGCTATCCTAACATCAATTTATTCCTATTATGGGCAGGACTTGCTAGCTATAATCAGCTAATTAGAAGCTTCGCATTTTGTTCTGTATTCCAGAGAAGTAGATACTGTCAATTTTTTATGAGTAGCAGCCTCAAACTGAGTCATGCTGTTGCACAAAGAAAGTCAAGACGGTCTTACAAAGCTTCATTGATGGAGTTTGAAGCTGATGGCATACATTGCCTTAGAAGTTACCTTAGGAAAGAACAGGAGGGAGAGAAAGACAAGGGAAAATTGTTCCCCAGTAGCGAGCTGGGAAATGCAGTGAAGCACCCTGTTCAGTGTGGGAGGTGACTGCCCAATGACATTGCTCATAATAGCTGTGTAATTTTAATGGGGACCAACTCAAGCTCCCCTTTGTTGGTTCCTGCTTATGGCACTGTTAAAGTTGGTTGGGGCACACGTGATGAGGTGCTGGTGTTGCACAATGGATGTTAAGCTTTATGCATGCAAATCATTGGGGAAACGTATACTGAATTTGTAAATGGCTATTATCTGCTGTGTTGTTTACCAAGTACTATAGTAATAAACTAAAAGCTAGAGGGGAGGGTTGAAGAGATGGTACAGACTAAGAGGAAAGTGAGGACATAAGGAGGGCCAGGAGGAAGGAGCACTTTGGATACAGGGAAGA
Organism: Athene cunicularia; assembly: GCF_003259725.1. Lineage (NCBI taxonomy): Eukaryota > Metazoa > Chordata > Aves > Strigiformes > Strigidae > Athene > Athene cunicularia. Next base: position 103,565,923 of record NW_020799091.1, on the reverse strand, counting down.
GACTGTCACAGCAGCTCAGGGCAGGTGGGATACCAGGCACAGACCTGCAGGAAAAGGGCAGGCTACAAAGCAGCCTTTGGAAGGTATTACACAGGTCAAGGTTAGCACCAGAAACAGCATGCAAACAATGAGTAATCAGTCTACAGGAATAATCACTTACACGTGATTCACGTAGTCATAAGCAAAAGTTTGTGCTTACCAATCACGTGCATTTTGACCGTGATGGATATTCTGTAGCTTCACATGTTGCAATTGTGAACCTGTGCTTGGTGCACTGTTCCCTACAAATAGGTATCACTCTATTACTTTGAAGAGATTTGTTCCCAGCCTTCAGTTATGATTTTGGTATCATATCCTGAATTACTTCATAATGCTTAAAAAGCAAGTATTGAAACAGACTTCTTAATGATTGGAAAAGGGAATTATTTTCCAACAATAAGCTATAAAAATAGGGAGGATGGGGTTCTTTTTGTTTTTCTCTAGCAGGCCAAGTTTCAGTCAAAATTTGGAATTAGAATGAAATAATAAAAATCCATCTTTTATGTTTATAAACTTTTAGGCAGAAGCAAGAAAAATTGATTAAAATCTTACTTTGAAAAGCAATAACAGTGTTTAATTTAATTTTTACTTTTACATCCCAAATGATGTTTGGAGGAAATGTTAGAGGAGTGATTTGTTTTTGCAGGACTAAAAGTGGTCCACCATGTTGACCTGTGACAGTGTTTCTATTAATGCTTCGAATTTTGGCAGTGTTTAATTGATAGGTTATGTGCTTCATTCTTGTTTGTCTATGTTGATTGGGGACTGTGTTCATTTTGTTCCTTTATGATAGGTTCTAGAACAAACTTCGGTAAATATGAGTCATTTAAAAAGAGATAATTTCTCATTTGCTCTCACTCTGAGATACCTACCATTAAACACTTAAATGTTTTTTATCAGTAATTCCCAGACCTTACCTGCCAGACCTTTCTGTGCATTTTAACATGATGTATATTATTGTGCATTTTAACATGATGTATATTATTGTCCATTTTGTTCTTTGTTCAGTATTTGTCCTGTATTACCCAGACCTCCAAAGCACCTTTCTAATGTAACGAATTCTTATAAAGTCACTGTCTTAAACTATCAGATTGTCTTCAGTGAGGATTTCTTGATTTTTTTTCCTGCCAACTTTCAAGACAGTGTAGCATCTCCTGCCCTTTTTTTTATCTGAGAAACCACCATAGTAATCAGTCCATTTAAGCTGAACTTTCAGCACTATTTAGAGAGGATGGAGAATAAGGGAAAGGTTTGAAGGGGGTTAATCCCTTTTCCTCACTTTTTATGAGTTCCCAGAGAATATAATCTTCGGTACAATGTAAAATGCCCATTAAAGAGAGAGATGTTATTTTCTAGACTAATAGTCAGGTACCTAAAGAGTGGATTAGCTTTACTTCCACTGTTGTCAGGTGTGCCCTCAGTTTTGAGAAGCAGCCAAGTCATGGTAGACTGAAATTTCATAACTGCTTTGTTTATGCTTTTGGTTTTTTGTCAAGGTATTTAGATGCTTGGGTTACTCACAGCTGTCTTAGAAAACTAACTCTTAGACAGTTCTGAGATAAATTTAAAGCCAATATACATGCAATTAAGAAATAATAATTTTTATTACTTTTTTTTTTTTAGAGCCATTAGTCTGTGTATCATTGGGGCAGGTTTTTTCAACTAAAGACATACTGTGAAGAGAACACTGTGAATATAAGGCTTAACAGTAATGGAAGAGGGCAGTAAGATCCCTTATTTGCTGCTTAGTCTCACAGCATCAGTGACCTTCTGTAAAGTAGTATTTTCTCATTATATGAAACAAAACAAAATGCAAATAAAGGAAATGGTTTAATCTTTGATGATGCAGATCTGATTACAGTTTCTGAAAATGTGCATTTGCTGGTGGATATTAATGCTACAACTGCTAATAGGAGATGATTATTGAAGAGATTTATATTAACTCACACCTCATACTGTACTTTGTAATTTAGAAGTTTCTTTCATTTGTTGTAGAATACTGTGTGTATGTGGAGCTTTCTATAAAATTGAAGCAATATTAAGAATAGAGCAGCCTAATAAGATGTAAAGTGTTCTTTTGTAGTTCTGTTTTCTGCTCCTTAGCTACAAATTAAAGGGTCATAGCATAACAGGGGATCTGTAGGAAGATTTAACTGACACTTGTTTTGTGTTCTCATCCCTCTATTTCCATTTCTACACTAATAATAAAATAAATCTGGACACATCTGAGCTCTGCTTAGTAAAAAGTACTTGAGAATACATGTGAAATAATAGCTATAATGAAGGACATTGCAGGTTTTTTTTGTTTGTTTGGTTGGGTTTTTTTTGGTTTAAGATGCCAAAAGAAGACTGTATTCTGGAAGACTTAATCTGTTTATCTTTAGAAGACGACAATTTGCTTTCCAGATACTGTGTTCATTTTTTAATCTTCCTCCTAACTTCTCCTTGACACTCTTCATAAAATGTTTTGCTGTCTTTTTGCTCAGAGCTTGAACTTTTCATTTATCTCAATCCACCCAGTTGGCTTCCCTTTCAACTCAACTCAGGGTGTCACTTCTCCGGCATAGCGTACAGATACCCTGTTACTTTTCAGCTCTCTCATTTTGACCTGACCAAACTGTGGAATAACTGCCTTTTCACTTATTCTTTTGTCTGCAGAAGAGCAGCCTCGTACAGAAGTCTCTATAGGTTGTTGGTTTTTTTTTTTTCCAAATGTTAAGTTCATTCTATTCATCACATATGATTCTGCAGTTTGTTTTCACAGTATGGTCATATATTTGCAATGCTGTCTTTTCCACCTGCAGGAACCATATTGGCCTGAATTTTTATTTTCCAATTCAGTGTATTTTTATTCCTTCTGTGATTCTGAACCTCTTTGGGATTGCCCAGTGGAATTCAAATAATTGTATGTGCACACACCAAGATAATGTATGGATCTTCTGATTCCTCTCATGTTGATATTCTTTGGAATCTAGGTGGTTTTTGTTTTGTTTTGTTTTGTTTTGTTTTCCTAACTCCTCCTAAACCTCACGAGTTTAAACAACCACTAAAATATGGTGCTAAGTAACATTGCTGTTCCTAAAATTAGTAAGAAATATTTGCATACACATATTGCAATCAGTATTAACTGCTTTTATTTTAGCTGTGCTATACAAAAGTGTATTTTTTTAAAAAGTAGTTTGATATAGTGGTAATACAAGTGGATTCATTCAGTGGAATGTAAATATAGGTGAATTCATTCAGTGGAATGTCAGATGATAGAACAGAAATTATCCACATACATATGGGAAAGTATCTTTGTCAGAAAATACCAGTTTCACTTTATGATGAGTAAACTATTTTTACTCCGGTGTATTAAGTTTTCTTCATGATTTGTAATGTGGCTACCATTCTGTTGTTTTCACTGGTCTACTGCTGCACCAAGTAGGCCTTTTCACCTTTCTGCAAATGTATCTGAAAAGATGTTTTACTGTATTTTAATCATTCCCAGGACTATCATGTGTCAGTACCAATTCGAGTTAGAAGAGGCAAGAAAGAGTTTAAGAAAAGGTGAAGTCAGTGTGGAAAAACCATCCCACTCAGTGCTGACAACAAATAAGTTATTGCAGCAGTGCACATAAGGGATTTAGTCTGTCACTCTATTTTCTGAATACTGGAGACAAAAATAAAACAGGCATAAGAAGCATGACTGGGCCCTGAACTGTCTAATTTAGATGCTACTTTCTTTGACACTTGTGTCAGTCAGGAGCAAGATGCTTCAGCAAAGAGCCTAAATATAAGATGCTGAGAATAGTAGTCTGCAGCAACAAGTTTTGCTTCCCTGTATTTGAAGGTTGTTTTTTGATTTTGTTTTTTTTTTTTTCCCCAGAGAGTTTATATCCACTGATTGGGTCTGTGTTGCTAAATGGGTTGGAGAGCCAGGATTTGTCTCTCAGTCATAGTTTTTGCTACTTTATTGTACCTCAGCATTTAGGACTGCATGGATTCTTACTGACTGTTATTGATAGTCCTCTGAACAAGGTTGCTTTTGTGTTTGAGAGTATATATTGGTTTATCCTTTTACCTATTATTTATTTTGTAATTTTCATTTGTACAAAGAATAATTAAATATATTCTGCAATGAAAGGAGCGATTGCAAAGGTAAGCACTCCAAATTTCTGAAAAGCAAGAATTAAGATTACAAATGAAGTCCTCATTTGTTCCATTTGTATAGGTGTCTTAGATAATTATCTGAATTATAAGAACCCTTTTTTTCTGTAGAACACCATCTTAATGATTTACATTTATCCTCTCACCAGTGTGGACATAGGACTGTATACTTTCTCAACTATGTTTATATTGATGCATACAATATGTTTTGCAAAATGTTACTATAGTACCACGTATTGCTACAGTTAGTGTATTTTCATTATATAACTAATGTACAGGTTAAGCTCAGCTTGCATTCATGAACAATTCAAGTTTGGGTTTAATGGCAAGTTTCGTTTATAGAACATTGATCAAAATGTAATTGAAACATTTATACAAAGTAAACATTTTACAGAATTTATTCTTAGAAGCATTTGTAAATAATTATCCTGCAGTTTCCCAAGATAAACATCAGTATTTGAACAAAGTATAAATTGAAGCCAAAAGGTTAAAAGGGATTGCCTACAATATCCCTAAATTCACATTGTGGAAATATGATTAGGAGTGGTCAAAATTACAAAAAGCCTGAGTAGTCAGAACTCCAGAATTAGGTTATTTGAATGTTCATAACCTTTTTAAATGAAACCCCATATTTTTCATGCATCATGTAGAGATACAGTTTAGACAAATAATGCAAGAGGTTTTTGACAATTTAAACTAATATTCCCATCTTTACAGAAAGATAAGGAAGACCAGTGGCTAGAGAAAAAAGTGCAGGGCAGTAGAGACCACATCATCTTAGAGCACCTTCAGTGGACTATGGGTTATGAAGTACAAATTACAGCTGCCAACAGACTGGGTTATTCTGAACCAACATTGTATGAATTCAGCATGCCACCAAAGCCCAACATTATTACAGGTAAGCTAATTTTAGAGTGGTTTTATCTCTGAATTTTTTGCTACTCATAGTACACTAATGTGTGTAGTTGAACATAAGGTAACTGAAGTCTTCCTTAACTGACAAAGCCCAAGTCCCCATACTCTATTATCAGCAAAGACTTGGATTCAAAACCCTTAAATGGGACCATGCTTCATACTTTTCTCTTAGTGATAAAGTAATTTGTAAGTACAGAACAAACATTGAATCTTCAACTGTGATAACAATTAACAAGAAATACAGTGTTTAAGATACACCTGCTATACACTTTTAAGCTGCCTATTTGTCTGTTGTAAGCAACTTAGTTGTTAGAATTCTTGATTTCAGTCCTATCTCTACAGGTGCTTCAAGCTACACATGTAATAAAGGTACTTATTTTAGTGTCTGATTAGGTTAAGTCTTCAAATTGTTTAGATACCGTCTTACTGATTCACCCTAACATGGTGAGCATACAGCCTTCTAGAAGGCCTGTTTACAAGCTTTGAAATCTGTAGAAATGCTGTTTATATGTTTAAGTCTGTAAATACAAAGGTTTGGAATTTTTTTAATGAAAACAGCATAGTAGTTAAGAGTGAGTGTTTTTCAGTAGCTAATTTATCAAGTTTTAATGCTTCCCAATGTAAAGATATTTTTTGATGCAACATTGCAAAATTATTTAATTCTGAATAAACCTAAAATATAGTGGAAATTTCTGATATAATACGGGTAATTTTAATTTTTGTAAAGCAGGTGATATGAGGAAAAGATTTCAAGCTTCTTTATCTAAATTGTGAGGTGATATCTTTAATAATAAATTCCAAATTGGATCAGTCATCACTAGCATTTTAAAATCAGGTGCTACATCCTCTAACATAGTATTTTCTGTATGCCATATATTAAACTATTACATTATTAGAATTAAATTAAAATCATGACAGATAAATATAATGGCCAGTATCTTAAAATGTAATACTTGTGTTTTAATCTGAATGTCTGACTAGCATTAGTAAAGTGGCAATTAAATGAATCATGGACTAGTGTGTCATTGGAAAAGTTTGAAATAACTGACTTAAATTTTCTGTCTGTTGAAAGTTTTCTTCCAATACATTTTCAGAGAAGATGTCTCTAGATCTCTGCAACGTTTTTTAATACTCCATAGCAATTTGTTGATAGTGGAGGCATTGTTACTTGCATTTATAGAAAGGAATGTGCATTTGTAATTCATAAATAGGTTCAGATCCAGTTCTAGTACAAATATTTGGTTTACGCACTTGAATTGCAATAGTGAGAGTTGGTTTGCATCTTGATCAAAATTCGGGGCCTCAGTAGGCCCTGTGTACTTGTTTTTAAACATAGTGCTCTGGAATTGCCATCATTCAGAAATAAAATTTCACTACATGATCAAAAAAGAAAAGGGAAAAAGAAATGTAGGAAAGCTTATTGTCCCAAGGATATAAAAATATTTATCAAGTAGAAAAAGAAATAAAAGCTTATTTAGGTAAATGGAAGCAATAAGCCATTTTTTAATTTTATATATTTGAAACACAAATATTACTTGTTTTTCAATGCAATCTAACTTTAACCTGTTATAATTGTTTAAAGTATTCCAGAGTAGTGCCACAGCTGCTGTAACTGAGAGAAACATAATACGCTTCCATAAATGATAACGTAGGAGGTCTCTGGACATTCCAGTAAAAAGCGGCTTAGTTCATTTAGTTTAGAATATAGATAGATGGTTTTTCTCTGAACACAGTTTTATAGCTATTTAGGGGCCTTTTCCTATCAGTGCTCTCCTATAACCTCTAAGTAGTTGTAAGAAGTCTGTTACACTGTTTAACATGAGGTCTCCTTTATATAAATCATTATTGCACTTATAGTTGTGGAACTAATCAGTTTCCTTGACAGCTGTTTTTGCAAAGCCTGAAAAGAGTGTGAAAATCCCATCATAAGAACATTCTGTAGGCAATTTTTAAAATTATGTCAAAAGACACTTAGAATCAGTGGAACATTAATATTTGTGTTCATAAGTCAGTATGGTTATCTTGGTTTTGAAATGGCATATTATTGCTATTGTGATATTTTAAATACATAACATTATTGCAAAAGTATGAAACTCTTCTTTTAAAACCTGATAGATAATGTGTATTAAACACTTAACTTTGAACAGAATAATTCTTTCTCATATCAGTTAGTCAACTTAGATGATGCACTGCTTTGAGGCTTAGTTATTTGCAGCCTAGGCATCTACACCCAGGTCCAAAGAAGGACATACACAGCAAGAATGAAATTAGATAGAAATCTACCTCACCTATCCTGAACTTGCTTAGCAGCTTCTGATGACTAAGATTCACTTCCGGATTATTTAAATAATTATTAGAAGTTTCTAATACTCCTGAAGGTTTTAATCTATATATGCCCAGACCTATGGCACTTCACCTGAACTGAGTCTTTCTGTCTTGCTCTAAATGCAATTAAAAAACTAGATATCTGTAGATCCTGTGTATGGAATCTCATGGATATTACTTATCCCAAGAGAATTTTAGGATCCCCTAAGTATCATGTTGGTTAACTATACCTAACATACTATTCTGGTGAAAATCTGTGCAAGCTAATGCAATTAATCTGGGAGCTGCAGAGAGATGGAGGAAAGGATACATGTGTTGTCCTTTGATAGGTGCTTACCAGGGAAATGGGAGTTGTCACAAGAAATGAAACTTAGATTCTGATTGCTGCAGAAGGAACCTGCTTCTGTTTTCAAGAGCCATTTGATATAAGGCAGAAGTAGTAATCCCTGGGGGCAGGGGCTGAAAGCCAAAACTCCACCTACATGAGTACACAACCCCGTCAGGCACTGAATCTACAACTCCTGCTTTCTAGGGAAATGTGAGCAAGTACCAGCTCCTGGCTGGCAGTCAGGTTCTGTAATAACACAATATGATGATCCTCCATTAACAGTTTTAGGTCTAGGAAGTAGCTTGAGGATGCAAATTGCTGTCTGGCATCAGTGAGGTGTATAAATGAGACATTCCTTCAAATTTTCACATGGTTGGCCTCAACAGCCTCCAACTATAGATGTATTTGATTTTGTAATTTCTGTTCTTAGGCCTATAACGGTCTCCATGCACTGAATCACTCAAAATTGTGATTAGTTCCTCAGAATTTGTAATCCTTTAAATAAAAATTTCCAGGTTTTCTGAAGGGTGTACCAATGGAACCTTGCACTGACTTTGAGAAATACTCAGTAAACCAACTTCTTAAAACACTTTCCTTAAATAAATGCATATATAAGTATATTAATTTATGTGATACTTTACTGTATATTATATCTATGTATATCTAATTTTACTTCTTACTTTTTTGAGCTATTTTTTGCAGTCATCAATTCTATCTTTGTATTTCACATTTTCCTCAGGCATATGATCATGTATTTAATAATCATGCTTTGAAGAAAGAGTGGTGTAATCTTAAGTGTAGTATTTTATGTATTCCAGAATCTCAGAGGGATGTTAACTGGCAGTACTTGCAGGCAGGTGCAACTCTAACAATGCTTGACTCTGAGTGAAGTCTATCAGATATTAGGTACTGATTTATGATATTTAAAAAATTTTGTTCTGGCTTCCCTATAGTGTTAAGCTTCTTCTAGCCCTGTGAGGAAAAAAAGGTTATTCTCAAAGGAGCAGTGTGCCTTAGCTCTTTAGCAGTGTTAGGACAACACAGACTTACCTCTGCAGACATAACAAACGCTTTGACTAGGTGTCACTGGGAACTGCCAAACTCCATCAGCTTCCAGAGCTGAAACTACAGCCGATTTATGTGGGTCCATTTACCCTTCCTCAGCAGGGCAGATGTAGGGATCCTATGTTTGTACTGTGCAGCTGGTACACAAGCGTCCAAATCAATTGTCATTCTGAACCATTACTATTGCAGCCTAAAAACACATCTATGGTTTTATATTAAATGAACCTTAAAAGAAGAGAAAACGGAAATTTTTAAAAGAGGATACTTTCTGCGAGTGTTAGATATATTTTCAGAAATTAGTGGCAGAAGGTTTATGCAGGTGCCATCTTCCAAAGGCTTTTATCCAGTCAGTGCTGGTTCTCTGTAAATCCAGTAGATACATTAAAAATGGCTGCAAGTTGTGTTTTTTCGTGAGCTTTTTCTTCTTTATTCTAAATTAATAACTTGGGACAATAGTGGGAAAATGAGAAAAGCATTTGGGGATAATAAGAACCCCTTAGACCTATTTTTCTCACTTTGTGATATTGATTGTTTGGGGTTTTCTTAGTTTGCAGTACTGCATGAACTGTCAGAAATATTTTTTTGTTAACATCCCTGAAAAGTTTTAATCCCTTGTGCATCTCATTTACTTTCTGTTCAATGCATGTCTGCCATGCTTAAAATCATACAGTGACAGGCAAAGAGAGACAACCTAATACGTGGTACTTCCTCTCATTGTCATTCACAGCAAGGATGACACTCTTCATGCCAAACATGATTTTTATCAGTAGTTTTTACAAAAATATCACAGTGATGTCAAAGTGAATGAAAAATAAAAATATCTCTTATCAGTGCTTCAGGTATGTGTGTATATATTTGCATTTCAATTTGTGTATGTGTATTTTTTGATGTATTACATAGACAAAATAGGGCTTTGGAGCTATACACAGTGTTTTATCAGAATAGAAGCTACGAAAATGAACTTTTTCATCTAGACACTGAATATTACTTAAGTACAGAAAACCAGAAATATGTCTCCCTGATGCCCACAATTTCCTATCAGGGCAAGTCTTTTAAAAAAAATTTGTTTTCAGTCAAGCAATTTATTGACTTTTTTGTGTAGAAATAGATTCTATATGATCCTCATCTGTGTAGCTGGGGTAGGTTTTTGTTCCTGTCATGTCTTGCTCTTCCTGTCATGTCTTGCTGCCAAACGTCAGACTTTCTTGCTTCACGTGCTCTCCTTGTGTCCCTCATCCCTTCAACCTTGACCTTGGGCTGCAAGAGACTCCCTGGGGCACAGTCTCCCTAGCTCTGAAGAGTGGCATAACCTGCGTTTTCTCTAGAAGGGTTGACTTTACCTTGTCAATGCGTCAGCTAAGAGAAGCCAAAAAGCAGCATTCTTCATTCTTATTCTGTACCCCACCACAAAAGTATGTAAAATTTGTTGACTTATCGTAACTATGAATGAACTTCCAATCGGAATGGTTCTTGTGTCTTCTGAAGCATTTTCCTTAGATTTCAGATCTGTTTGAAATTAGATTTTACCCAATTACAATCAAGCCTCAAGGTCAGGGTATCACATAAAAGCATGCTTGCACGACCAAGGCTTCTGCTGTCATTACCATTAGCCTTCCTTGCCATAAGAGCACATCGCTGGCTTATGTTCAACTTGGTGTCCACCAGGACCCCCAGGGCCTTTTCTGCAAATTGCTTTTCAGCTGGGTAGTCCTCAGCCGTACAGGGTTGTTTCTCCCCAGGGGCAGGACTTAGTACATCCCCTTGTTGAACTTCATAAGGTTCCTGTCAGTCCATTTCTTCAGACTCCTGACTCCTGAGGTCGCTCTGGATGGCAGCACAACCATCTGATGTATCTCTCCTCTGAGATTTGTCTCATCAGCAAAGTTGTTGAGAGTACATTCTGCCTCATTATCCAAATCATTGATGATGTTGAATGGGATTGGACACAGTATTGACCCCTTGGGTATACCGCTAGTCACTGGTCTCTAACTAGACTTCACATCATTTATCAGTACCCTCTGGGCCCAGCCATTCAGCCAGTTTCCAATTCCACCTTACTGTCTGCTTATCCAGCCCATCTATAAACAACTTCTCTATGAGGATCTTCAGTATCAAAAGACTTACTGAAGTCAACGTACACAATATGCAGAGTTGAGAGGAGCCCTCATCTACCAAGCCAGTCATTTCATCACAGAAGGTAACAGGTTACCTTGGTCAAGCATGGCTTTGCCTTTGTGAATCAATGCTGACTATTTCTGATGCAGTAGTTCTTCATGTGCCTAGAAACAGTTTCCAGGACTAGTTGCTCCACCACCTTCCCAGGGATTGAGGTGAGGCTGAGTGGCCTGTAGATATCTGAACTATCCTTCCTGCCCCTTTTAAAGACAGAAGTGATCTTTGCTTCCCCCCTTCCTCAGGGACCTCTACCAGTGTCCATGATAATTCAAAGATTATTGAGAATAGCCTTGCAATTACAGCTTTCTCAGTGCTCATGAGCACATCCCATCAGAGCCGGTGGACTTAAGTATGTCCAGCTTTCTTAACTATTCCCTGACCTGATCCTTGCTCCAGAATTTCCTCACATCTCCAGCACCTTAGATTTCCAAAGGCAATGATATCTCTGTTACGTTAATTTTCCAGGTTTCTGTTTACAGCCTTTCTTCCCATAAGATATTTTCCTTTCTCACTTTCACTTCAGTAGCAATACCAACATTCTTCAGGCCAGGCTGGGTTTCAGTTATATTTGTGATTATTTTTTGTCTCACTACACAATGAGTAACCCATGTGCTTTTGCAGATATTTTTAACTTTAGTCAACAAAATTATAGGTAGTTAACAAGGAAAAGACTGCAGATATTCCCTCTTGAGCATTTTGCAGAACTTCTGATAACAAAAATTAGTCATTAGTGATCATATGTAGCTCAGCTGAAGAGAAGCCCTATCCAGGTACAATGCATTATTTCAGAACAGAGAAACCTTCTGAGGCAGAGTTAGCTATGGGGTAATGTCATCAATTGGCTTCTGGTACTTGTTCTTAGTTCTAGGAAAATTATGTTGCATCATTAGAAGTTAAATTAGGAGAATTGTGGGGATTTGTAGTAATCTTCTTGTTTTGTACTCTTCTTCCATAGAAAAAGCTAGAAAGGCTGTCAGTAGCTATTTGAGCCAGGACTAAAAGTCATTACTTGTGGCTTTTAAATTGCCTTTTCTCCAGAAAAAGACTGTATAATTGTATTATGTACTGCTTCTTCAAGAAGAACATTTGGCCTGATTTTCAACCTATGGCTTGTGACCACGCTGCTTGTCCATCTATGTGTGTATGTATACCTGCACAAATAGCCATCAATTTGTGTATTCTAATAAATTTTTTATTCATTTGACAATTTCACTGAATTTACCAGAGAACAGAGGCTTAAAAAATAATAAATTCCTGTAAACTTTTTTAAGTATTTGAGCATAGAAGTAAAATTCTTTGTAGCTTAGTAAGGAAATATTGTAGTAGAAGTTTTCACACTTTTAACAATCAGAATTATTGGGGAAAAAATATTTGTAACTTTCTGACCTTTGTGATCCTTGCACCAGCTTAGATAGCAACAATACATTTAAACCAAGAAGGAAAGAGGAAAAAAAAAGCACAGAAGGAGTTTGAAGATATTTTCAAAGGCAAAATTTCCATTCTAAGGATCAGAAATTTTAAGACCATAATGGGTGCCTCTTTTCACAACTTTGTGCATTACAAGATTCCTTAGTCTATCTCTACAGCTTTTAGTAGTTAGGTTTTTAGTTAAATCTGAAATTAAGAACAAAATGCAGCAGTCAAAAGGAAAGGTTTGAGGATATTAGTATCCTTGCAGTTCTGATCATATTCCCAAGGCAAGGAAGAGCTGCAGCATTACTCTTATGAAGTTACCTGCATCCTTTTCTCAGAAGCTGAAGGATATTGTTATTCCAAACAGAACTTGAAAAATGAAGACTTTTGTCCAACATTTTTTGAGATCATAATTCTGACCTAAAAGTCTAAATCAAAGTCTTCAGCATGTATTGTTTTATTGGAAGAATAATTATTTTATTTTCTGAAGTTCTGAAGGGGATAGAGAGATTAAATGCATCTTTGAGATCTCATTGTTTGAGAATAGGAGGTAATAGAAATCACACCAATCTGATAAATTAATATCCAAAACTTCAGAAATGTTACAGCCTCCACAAAACATATTCGCTTTTGTTTTGAAAACCAGTACTAGAAATTTTTAAGTAAAAGCCATTTCTCATCAGATCTTGGACATGAACATTGGTGTAAGTGGGTAGGGCATGTTCTTGCTGTAGACTAAAAACAGCCGTGTTTGCTCCATTCCCTGCAATGACTAATGGATTTTACATGAAAAGAGAGAGACATCAGTTACTAAAATTGATTTAGTACTTATTAGAACTTATTTAATATGAATCAGTGTCAAAAAAATCCTTAAAATACCAGTACCATCAGAGATGTTCATAGGAAAAAAAAAAAAAAAAATTAAAAAAAAAAAAAAAAAAATCCCCCATGAAATGTAATTCTTACAAAACAGCTGCCACAGGAATTAACTAGCGTTGAATACTAGAAAGCAGTGGGAAAAAAAATAGTCAAAAAACTACTCTGTATTCATGGAACTTCTTCTTTAATAGGAATTGATTTTTTTTTTTTTCTTTTACTTCGTGAATTTAAGTTTGCTTATCTCTTTAAATGCTATGAGGAAAAAAAAAGGAAATCATCATAGATGTTGTGTTGGAATGCAGTGGTAGGCCACACATTACAAGTATGGTACTCTTATTCACCTAGAATATTTGTTATAAGTAATTGCTAGCATAATGTTATTTTGTAATTTAAAAACCGCTAAGTGCCAATTAAAAGATTAAATTGTTAGCTTTATTCTCTAAAAAATATTTAAAAGCTGTGTTATTAAAATAACTGTGGAATTGTAATATGTCAAAGATTTTTTGCTATGAATATAAGGACCAAACTATTTAAGTTTTAATAATAAGAACTGGTTTTGAATTTTGAACAGCTTGAACAGTCATAATTTATTTTAAAATGTGTATCATTGAAAACACCACAGTAGAAATATGTGTGAGGATGGGGTAAAGTCCATAATAGCTCTTAGTTTATTTATATTGCTGTCTCTTCTACTTGGTAGTTACGTACACTCAAATGTATATTTGTGAAAAAACAGAGACGTTCGTGTTATAAGATGATAGTGCATTGGTTAAACTTTATGCATCCACATCCCAAAGGCAAATTTCCCACCAGAACATATTGACAAAACAACAGCTCTGTGATTTAAGCTAGATTTGAGGTGCATTGCAAAAAACATCTAAAAGATTAAAATCCTAAAACCTAAAAATCCTTTGATTTTGGATAGCACTTAAATTCTGCATGTCTTGATCACATAATTGTGGAGATAATGATTTATCCACCACTTGCCTTTCTCTTCAGACTGAGCTCTCTAGAATAAGAGGCACACCACAATATACTTGTGCTAAGATGTCACAAATCATCCTCTACACTGATTTTAATATTAAATAAATTATTTTAAAGCTTAAATAATTATAATAAGGAACTGATATAATACAATTTAAATGAAAAATGGGGGGCTTAACATTTTTCATGTACTTCAATTACAATTTCTTAAAATTCACTTTTTAAAATAAATTAAGATGTAACCAAGGTTATTGCTCATACTACACAAGATTTTCTACATTTAAATTTCTTTTGAAGTCTCTTTTGAAACAGTAGCATAACACTGATATTAGTCACTATCCATATAATTACTATGTCACTTTATCTGAAAAAAAAAAAGTCATTAATATCCAGTCAAGGAGATTAAGATGTTTAAACATACGCTGTAATGCATAAACTTGACTGTTTTATCTGCCAACAAGTGAACTTTCAATAATAATATTATAGAAAAAATATATATGCAATCTTCAAATATTGCTCTGGATTGCATCCAGACATACTGTGAGAACTTGCATGTCTAAGAAGTTGCATGTTTTGAAAAGCAAATTTGTTTTGTTCCCACCCTAATTTAAAAGTCTATATCTAATTACCCTGCTGCATGTGCTAATCTCATTGGTCATTCATAATTCAAGTGGAGTTATGTCCACATTATTGATGACGGTTTGGACAGTGGTCTGTGCTGCTCCCCTACAATAATTCAGGAACAAGATAAACTTAGTAAGAAGCAGCAGCTAGTTTATCTCTTCTTTATCTCCAGGCGTGATGGGAACCTTCTTTCTATGTAATTATATTGTAACTGGGTCTTTTTACATTTTCTCCTTTCAGCCTATGGGCTGCTGTTTATTGTTGCTTCGAATATTCAGTATTTTTGATAGATGTTCCGTTGTAGTTTCCTGAGTTTCAAGTATCTCCAGCATGGAAGACACATGAAAGATTGTACTTAGGTTGGGCATGGCTGAATAATTTTGAATCTTGAGGAGAAATAAGAGAGTTGGTTGCACACTTCAGGTTAAGTGCTTAAATAAATTCTTTTAAAGTTAGACCAAAGAGTTTACCATTTTGGCTACTGTGGAGAACCACATGCTGCTGCTATTAAGGTACACCTTTTCTATGATTGGAGTACTTTATTATCCAAATTTGTCCAGAGCACTTCAATGGTTACCATTTCATCCACACTTTAATCAAAATTTGATGTTTCTATTAGAGTAATATCTTTCAAGTGATTGTCTTTGGCACAATGTAAATATTAAATTAATTCTTTTTTTCTCTTTTTTCTTTCTGTCACTTTCCTCCTTTTGATAATTTATTTTTCATGTTTCATCGACTTTTTTACTTTTTTCTCAAATTTAATTCTTTTTCACGCTCTTGATTTTTCTGTAATGATTCTTATCCACACAGATAGATGCTGTGAAGCTACTAGACGTGAAAATGGAGGCCAGTCCCTGCAGCTGAATGCTGCTGATTTCTCTTTCATTGTAGTCATAAGTTTCTGGTGCATGTTTTGATGCTGTTGATAAGGCAAGCAATATGTTTTCTTCATTTCCCTCTTAATTTTATAATTACAGGAAAATAAACACAGGCCTATATAAAAAATTGTCCTTTTTTATAGCTCTTCTAAACTTTCCATTTGTAGTTAAGATCCTAGATAGTGTAATTACTTCAGTCTGTGAATGCAAAATTCTTCATCTGGCTTTCTGGAAACCTTGTAAGTTCTGTGACAAATTCAACAGATGATGCTTGGCTCTTCTGTATGACAGAACTTGGAGAACGTGACTCACTGAATTTGATTAATGTGATTTGATTCTATTTTCTGAACTATATTTTGATTATAAGAAATCTATGCATAGATCTTACCATTGTGAGTCACATGGTTTTCCAGGTGAACCATCAGTTGGTCTTTCACGAAAATATTTTGATTCTGTATTAATCCTTTTCACAGAGCTATGCTTATACTAGCTCCTTCCCTGATGTACTTAAAACTTTATGCTTAATATAGATGTTTTGAATTTTCCAGTGGATTTTACCAAACATTTCTTCCCTAAATTATAATCTATGAATTGCTTTAGTTCATATTTTTCATATACTTTTTCTGTGCCTCTCTGCAGCCAGGCCTCAGAACATAAAATAGGTCCCTGCCCACCAAACTCACTTCTTGTGACTGTAACACTGCCACATTCCATTTAATGGCATTTGGTTTTTGGACGTGAAGCTCTGGGGGGCTCAATTTTGACCTTTAAAAAGAATGGGAAATGTAGTATCCCCTATTTTACATGTTAAAGGAATGGCTTACAAACTCTGCAGCTAGAAGAGTGTATGCAAAACTTCAGAAAAAAAGTTAATTTAGAGCAGGAGTCCAGATAGACATTTTACTGCATATATTTGATTTTAGAATTTATGTAGTTGACTAAGTTTATGATTGATTTCTCTGTTGCATACAGAATAACCCAAGAAGGCTTTAAATATTTATTTAAAGATACTTCTCTTCAGATAGTTACTAAAAATCACAAAGATAATAAATTAACATTATATGTTGATATTTTTTCCCCTTATAATTAATTTCTTTTGGGGTTTAATATCATTATCATATAACTTTGAAATTAAGTGGTAAAGTTTAAGTACTTATGTATCTTCACCCATGTAAGGGATATTCTTATTTCTTAGAAATAGGGATTATGGTCAGTTTTGCCAGTTACAATTTATTCTTGGAATTCTTTAAAACATCAATAACAAAACCTCTTCTCATATTAGAAAACTGGGTTATATAACAATCATATTAGAAAACTGGGTTATGTCACAAGTAAGGTGTCTTCAGAATGCATGTGTGTAAATTTGAAGACTATTTATTAATAGAAATACTTTTTTTTAAAAAAAATCTACATATTTAGCATAACAAAATCGCTGAATTCAAGCAAATGCCGTTCTAAAAAAGTTGGCTTCATTGTGATCTGCAGAAAATCTCTCACTGTGTTAAGTGGGGCCACTATTTCATCCACATTGTTTGCCACAGTGTTCAATCACTTTAACCTAATACCATGTCATTACTCTGAAATTAATTATATTGACATGTGCCTGGCATAGTATGGTGAAGAAATAGAATTTCTGTTCTACCTTTGGGTTCCCAGTCAGAGTCATTTGGGTGAAAGCCTGTGTTTCTATGCACAAACAATATAAATACATGCACTGAATTTGTTATTTAGTTTTATAAGTGTGATTCTTATAAAAATATTTGTTTAATGCTTAAGTGCTTATTTAACCTACAGACAATAATTGATGAAGGATAGGGATCTACTTACTCTCTACTTATGATCAGAGAACTGACATTTGGCAAATGTATATTATGTAGATGTTGCTTATATTCCTGAGGGGAAAACAAAACCAACCCTGGCTAAGTCTGGCCTCATTCTAAGCCTCTGAAAATTTCAGTTCACATCTGGTCAGCCGTGAATACTTTGGTGTCCACTGGGTGTGCTGCTTGCACAAGCACACCTCAGTCTGCTCCTAGGAGTTCTTTCTTGATTTGCAGGAGCACAGTGGTGCAAAACTCTGAGGCTCCTTGTTGGACCAGGGGAGTAGTAGATTTTTTTGAGAGGCTGTCTGCAGTCATGTCCCTTCTGCATTCTGATCCCATGGTAAAATAGGGACTGGTTGCATATAAGGAAACAGAATTTTCTCTTGTGCACACTAAAGAGATAGAGTGCTCTTATGAAAAATAAAATTAAAACAAAAATAAATTAAAACAAAACAAACAAAACAAAACAAACTCATACCAACAAATTGCAGAAACAAATCACAGCTAGGAAGCACCTGTGACTGTATTAAAAGGTCTTGAGAAAAACTTGGATGATCTCATAGAATGAAACATTAAAATAAGGTGTCATTAAGGTATTCTCTTATTTTGAAGCATTTTCCTAAGTTCCTAAAATTGGAAACCTTAAAGCTGCTCTACTAAACATTTCCTTACATATTTTATCTGTCATACACTAGTCTCTGTTCTTACTTTTTTAATAAAGCAAGACTGAAGACTACTACAGGTATGTATAAATGTAGAAAAATGAAAATTTCTACATAATTTTCCTACTCTGATTAGACATATGAAGTCCTCTTTACCAGTTATAAATTTATTATCTCAGCAAGTCATTCTAACGTTGTAGATAAGTATATAAGAAGACAAGATAGGAACTAGGGCACAGAGAATGATTGACTGTGAACTCTCCAAACATATTGTGAAAGAGCTAATGAAAAGCCTTGAGGAATTTTAGAAGCTAAATATACATTATAAATGACAAGTTGGCTTTTATCCTCAGTGTCACAATGCCAATGGGATAAAGAGAAAAATTCAGATCATTTATCCTTTTTCCAGCTGATAGTAGCTTCAGCTGGAAACTACATAAATTTCCCCTGTTAAATGAGAGAAATTTTAGGTCTGCTCCAAGTTATACTGTTCTGCATTATGCATTTTTGGGGTTATCAGTTACTTTGAATATGATCCTTTTCTTTTGGCCCTACTCTTCCCATCAAAGTCCAAAGAGGATGAGTTAAGCCAGTATTATAGGGATTCTGTGACAGCAGAGCCAGACAGTTCTGGGCAGTGTCCCAAAACCTCTGTAATGAGAAAGAAAAAGAGGAAGATAATAATGTCCTTAGGTTGTCATGTATCTCCTGAGATGAATAACTAATACAGTTTTGTTTGTATTTCTCTTTAAGAAAGTTTCATAATCCTATCTTTAAAAACAATGAGAGCAATATTATGTTAAAATATTTTGTACAATCTGTGGGAAGATACAGAAGATTTTAAAATCCTGTCTTCCTCCAGATGAGAATGAGGAAAAATTGAAAGGAGACATTTGCAAATTAAATTATAATCGGTAGGTAAAGACCGAACAGCTTTAAAATTGTGGTTTAAACTGTATTAAAATGATAAATATGTCTTCATATATTGAATTTAATATTCTGCTGTCATTAGTATTTAAATGTTAGATAAGTAAATTTGTTCTTTAAATGTAGTAATTATAAAAGGGATTTTAGGTCTTGTGATTGACAGTGTAAAATGTTACCATTTTTTCAACATTGTCATATATTTTGAAATGCTAGTATTCAACTGTCTGTAAGACTGAAGTCCTAAAATATTCTATGCTGATCTTATGCCTTAAATCCAAATTGGTGGCACAGAAACTTGAAAGCGGTAATGATTATTCTGTGATATAGCAGTACATCTGTAAGGAACAGTATTTTTTAAATGTTTCAATTTACAACCTTTTGAATCTAAGGCTAGCTTCTTTCCTAATCAGATTTTACTTGTTGTCTTCCTTGTTTCCAGAGTTTTGATAAGTTCCTAACATTTACAAATTATTCATGAATCAAAGTATTTATGTAATACAACCTCAGATGTGTTCCTTCATTTATTACAATAATTAGAATATAAATTGCTATCTAGCTAAACAGGAAAAATATTGCCCTGAAAAAGACACCTATACTACATACATTGGAAATAAAATATATCTATCTGTGTGGTTTTATGAGGTGTACAAAACATATTATTACCAAGCAACAAAATATCATTCCATTTAATCTTGTGATGAAAATATAAGGCCAAGCACTGACATAGAAAATATGATGTGTATATGAAAATAGATATTTAAAAGATAAACAGACATAGTGGTTTGATCGCATAAGTAACTGTATGACCAATACTCAACTGGATTCCTGAGCCATATATTATCTTTCCAGTATGCAAACCTCATCACTAATTTTAATAGCTCCACTCACATGTGTATGCAAATGTAAAGTTAACTAAATAAGCCTAAAAAAACCCTTCTTCTTTTTTTTTTTTTTTTTTTTTTTTTTTTTTGAAAGAGGTAACGGAGATGTATACATTGTTGTATACTCATATATACATGTTGTATACTTGTTGTCATTGTGCTAATAGTCTCCAGTCTTCTACCCATCGTCCAATATGTTGTTGATTTCTAATTGCTCATTTTTCCAGGATTTTTAGAAAAGGAAAAAAAAATATTTTAGGAAGTATTTTCAAGTATATCAAGACAAATGTAGCTTCTGAGGTCCGTAATGACATCACTGAAAACTGCTTCATCTAGAGCTCATTGGAGCTTATCACATTGTACTTCATCCATCCCTTTTCTCCAGGCATATAAGGAATCTCACTTTTCCTTTGGTACACATTTATCGGACATAATGTATAAGTGATGGAAACTCACAGGGAAAATTCTATTCCTTCTAATGCCAGTGAAAACATCCTAATAAAGCCAGTGGTGTCAAATATCAAGTGTAGAGAATCTAGCTCCTTTTCCTGTTTATAAACAGTAGGTGTATGGAAGCTGTATGCTTGAGAGCTATGTTCAGTTTTGATGTTATACAAGAACTAAATCAAGCAACTGAGGTAGGAATATCCATTTTTCTTCATTTAAATATATTCTAGATTCCTGGGAAAATGTAGTAGTAATTCTGCCACCATAGTCACATTGTGTTGTATGATAAACTTATTAATAGCTCTGTATATTTATTTTACATTTAACATTTTTGTACTTGCAATTTCTAGTGAATATTTTCATATCACTTTAATTATAATACATGTTAAATGAGCTGTAATATAAGCAAAGTAAGTCTTACTGAGTGTATGTTTCCAACAGAACTACGTTTGAAAATATATACAATGTACTGAAAACTACTTTTGTGAAAAATATTGCAAGCACTGCAGTTTCTGTAAGGTGTTGTTTTTTTTTAAAAAAAAAAAAAAAAAAGTATGAAAGGCAAGAAAAAAATCTGGGTTTAAACTAGTTTAATTTGTGAAACAATTACATTTTTTTTCATCTCATTCACATTTTACTGTCATTTTGCTCCACTGATTTCTTTCATGCATGCAGTACTTGCTCATATCTCTGCTTTCTCCCTGAAGAATGTGTGCATAGTGTAAATGTAATGTCCCTCGTCATCTTTCCAAAACCAGTGTCAAGAAATGTATGTAACTTTGTGCATCTTTCATCTGTTGTTCAGTTCATTTTAGTTTATGCAAATTCTGTCTTCATTTTTGTAATAAAGAAAACTGACTTAAAGCATTTCTATCTGTATTTTCCTTATTACTGATAAGTGCTGTTTTTCTTGTATTATCTACAATATATATTTTCTAACTGAATGGATTTTTTAATGGATCAATATTTTTGTTTCAACAGTAAACCTCAATGTTTTATCCAATAGTGAATATAAAATAAAAACAAACAAACAAAACAAAACACACAAACCTCCCCCCAAAAAACCCAAACAAACAAACAAAAATCATTAAAATTAGAATTTCTCAATTTTTAGTTTGGTTCATATTAGGTGACCACCCATGGCTGCCATGCTACTCCACTAATGGAGCAAGTATGTAAAATGTTTGTATAAATACACAGCCTGAGCACTTGATCCATACTGATTTAATCTGCCTTCTTGAAACAGTGGCATCACAAAAGGTAGATGTTTTAATACTGGGAAAAACTATATTGGTACACAACACTTTTATACCAAGTGCAACTCTGCTGACACTTGCAGTTGTACCCGTGTAACTGTTTCAAGTAAAATCTTGGTCCGTATACTGGCTGAACTATAATATCCAAATTCTCCTTTTGCAGCTAATGTGATAAAATAGTTATACATTTAAAATATTATTCCAAATAATACTTCTCAAAACTGTTGTGTCTGCTTTTATGCATGTCTTAAAGAGTTAAAAGAAAGTGCTTTCAAACCTATAATATTTTATCAAACCAGACACAATCCCAAGTCTGACTTTTTTTCAGGTCTCCTGACTACAGTACTCTGGTTACAGCTGTCACCCAGTATAAAGATACAAAAATATCTCAAGGTCTCTGTCATGTGTGCAGTGTGATTTTGAATTCTCCTAAATAAAGCAATTGAAATAATTTATCCTTTTATGTAATAACAGTACTAAAGCCACATGTAAGTGTATGTTTTCAATATCTATGTCAATCTTAATTAATGTACACAGGTTCTTAGAAATTCCTCCAGGAGACACGTTCAGTAAATCTGCTGTCAGTTTGAATGGAGGAAACTGAGACACAGAATCGTACTCATTTCCCCAAGGCTTTCTAAAAGCAAGGTGCAGAGCTGTTGCCACAAACTCCACAAAGCTGCCATCATTGCCCAACCTTTCCCCTCTCAATGTACAGGAGGGCTGCCCTTCTCTAGGGCTTCCCATAGAAGTAGGCAATGGTAAAAAATACCCTTTACTATGGTGACTGCGTAGATAGATGAAAGATGGAGCTGTAGCTACCTGATAACTCTTTAGGCAAATTAGAAATACTTCTGAAGGCTGCTAAAGGATATTTTGATGATCCCAGGAATAAGTTCTTAAAACTTTGCTTAAAAAATAATAAACCACGACTCCAAATAACATTTTCACAACCCAGCACACTTTTTCTAGTTAACATGACATTCTTTCCTTTCCCCTCTTAACCCTCAGTGTACATAGACAAGACGTTGACAGAAACACTTGAGCTGCTATTTTTATTACATTTGTTTTATTTAGCTATTTCATTTATGTCTTAAGACACCTTCATATGAAAACTGCTGTAAAGGGCCATAAGAATAAATCAGAAATCAAGTCCTACCTACTCAGTACCCAGAAAAAGTCATAATAAAAGAAATTTTGATGTAAAATTTAGAGGAAAAAAGTAATTTCAGAAAACTTGTTGACAAGAGGATCACTGCCATAATTAAAGAAGCCCCCTCACTCGGATAAGTATCAGAAAAGCATAATATTTCTGATAGATACCATTTTAGACATGGTTATTTCAGTAGCTCCTATCTCAATAATTGATAATCCTGGTGACACTGCAGACTCCCTTGACTCTGAACGCCCAATCCCTCCTGTGTGTCACTGTCTCTGGTATACAGCCACTTCCCTGTGGCTCCTCTTACTGCCAGTGAAACCATTGAAACTCCACTGCAGATTTCATTGAGATGGTAGATAATGATGATGTGTCGTTAATGGGTACAAGAAAGTTAGAGGAAATCCTCTCTTTAGTTAGTTACATCAGGATTACTAATACTGTCCCCCTATTTTTCAAAGCTGTCTGTCAAGCATATGTGTCAGAACACATTACTCGCTTGTGTAGTACAGAACACGTATCCTCATGTGCTTGTACACTCCCCTTCAGCAGTATCTGTCCTAGCAGAAAGTTAGAGGACAAATCACTGGGGAAGAAAATGTTAACATCTTTTTTATATTAAGGAACAGGATAAAAAAGAATATTATTTACTGGCATGGTCTCTTTTGCATCATACATTCCCCCAGTAACTGCTGTACAGAATAATAATTTTTTAAAAGTTGAAGCTGCAACTGTATTGATTTGTTTATTTCATTTGAAGGTAGACATGTAGCTACTGGGCACTTACCTGGCTCAAAAGCCAAGTTTTGTTGGTTTAAGTTGCTAAAAGCAGCTCATGCAGCTCTCACTGTGGCAGCCAAATTATTGGAACTTGTTTGAGTAGGATGGGAGTGATGCCTGCTTATTTACTCCTTTCTGCTTGCCATAATTTTTATGTCAGTAAGGAATAGGATGCTTACTAATCAGAAGCTCTTGTACAAAGCTAAGAAATGATTCATCTACTAATGAATATAGTCTTCCAGCATCATACCATACTCGCTAAAAAAGCTATGTACATGAGACTCAAGATAGGGTTTATTCTGGGTACCTGTAACTTTGTAAGTTTTGGTCGGTGTCACACAGTCCTTGCATTCTGATCACCCACAATAAAGAAGCTGGAGCACACAACAGCTCCATTTAAACACCTATTGGTCATTTCCTGTGGCAGAATAAAGGAGAAGATGCTTGGACAAGCAGTTAGCAAAGTTATACAAATACCACAATTTAGATATATCCATTTTCAATACAAAAAAAATGCAAAGCATTAAAAGGCAGTGAAATACAGATATCAGACATAGTTATTTTTAGAAGAGGAATGACTTTTTTAGTTGACAAATTATTTCCACTTATTATGTACAAATTTAAATGTACTCATATCCCCAAAGGAAAAAAAAAAAAATGCATTTCAAAGCATCTGGAAACAAATGAGTAATTGCAATGATTAAAATTAAGAACCTTCCTTTCAGCATTTGCAATACCCTGCCTCCAAAACTGACCGTATAGTATTTGTATACATTTTTATATCTGAGATGGACCTGTATTATAGATGCATGTTACCTGTCTGGAATTCTATAACATTTCTGGTAGTCCTTTTCATTTTGCCATTGTTGTTTTTTCTCATGATGTGTTTGAATGTGTATCCTTTTTTTTTTCCCCTCTCCCAATCTTTATCTTGGCAGTGCTTGTTCTAGCAATGGTCTTGGCCTTCCACCATTATAGTATTAATTGGCATAAATCCTTGTACAACTGTTTAATTTTTTGGTTCTACATTATGATTGTTTGGCTGCTCATCAGTAGGTACTAAATTTTAAGATCTATGTTTTCTATCTTTTTAGAGGTTTTGAATAAGTATATACATTATGTAAGTCTTTGATTCTAGGAAAAGTTCCAGATCAGATGTAAAATCAAAGGCAACATTCATAGGCAGTGCAGAAATACCCATCATGGTTAGACAGCCTTTCTAAGAGTCCATACAGCAGGGCAAGTTCAAGAAGATAATAACATTATGCTTTCTTTTTTTCTGCCACTACCCAGTGTAGTATTTTCAAATTCATCCTCTAGCTCATCACTTTCAACTACTTTAACTCAAGAGCAGCTCATAGTTTAGCTTTAGACTGACCTGAAAGAAAGGACAAACTTATGCATAATATCCCTGCACACTCATTCGCATCCATTCAAATGTACCTGCCAGGTGCTACCCTATGAACATAGGAAAGTGTTTAATATCACTGCTTTTTCTCCTTAAAAATGTGAATGACTGTAAAAGTTTAAAGGCTATGTGACATTATCTATGTTTCATCTTTTCTTTAATTCGTGACTGCTAAAGAGGAGGGGAAGGGAAGAAAGACACAAAAAGGTGCTAACTTGCCTTTTTTTTTTTTTTTCAACAAAACTTAGAATCACTGAATGGTTGAGGTTGGAAGGGACTGATGAAAGTCATCTTGTCCAAACAGTCTGTTCAAGCAGAGTGCTTTCTATAAAGCTTGCAATTATTATTTATTGTACAAACAACAGAATATATACAATGTGTTTCTGTAAGAGTACAGAGAAATTCTGTCACATCAAAGCACATGCATTCATGTAACTTCAGTCTGAATATATGAATGTTTCATACTAAGTTCCTGTCTCTTTGTGCAGAAGCAATAACTTCAGTTTTCCATGTGCAAAGTTCACCTGTACACTTTGTGTACATATGTAGATGGTGGCTCTCTCTTTAGACCTGCTTCCCTTTAGAGTATCTGATACTGACTTCTTAAAGCAATTCACTCTGAATTTAGATTTGAGGCCCCAGAAAATCTATCTTTCCAGTTAGTTCTCTTCACCGGGAAATTCTGTTTTACTTGCCAAAGCTCTTCATTGCTCTTTCCCATTCAAATAATGATTTGAAAGTTCAATTATTTTATTAGAAGTTACAAATACAACTTATTGAATTAGAGAGAACTCGAAAATTGCCAGTACTTTTCATGACATTTATAGAATTTATATTGCTTCAATTTTTTTATTGTATTTCTGGAAGTTTTGTAAACTTATTTCCATAAGTATGCATTGATAAGCACTTATCTGAAGAAGTGGATGAATGAAGTGACTTTGTTTAAAGTTGACATTTCCCTTCATTATCATAGCAAAGTGTATTATATTATTTATGCCACATTCTATATTAAAAAAGCATATTAGTTTAACTCTAGCATATTTTTGACAAATTATAATTAAAACTTATTCAGAACTATGGCACTTACAATTTCTTTTTTTCAAACAATATTTTTAAAGGCTACACTATGATTAGATTACAATAAAACTTTTCACAAAATTGTAAGAACTAGTTCCCTCACATTAACATTGATTTCTTATGATTTAGAATAAGTGTGTTTTCAACTAGAAAAAAAGATATATAATGTATAAAGTCTTTATTGTTGTAGAGCACAAAGTGGAACTAGTATTTTGAAACTAGTATACAGGAACACTGTAAAAAATATAAATCATTGCTGCTTATAACGTATTTTTTTACACTGTTTAAGAATTGTCACAGTAAAGCTAATCCAAATTTACTTTAGGGCAAAACATTTTGATAATAAAGGTAATTTCCAAAGTTGGTTGAAAGACTATATTAACATTTCTTCCAGTCACAGAATTAGTACTTCTGTTGATGTCATAATAAGACAATATTTCACATTGTTTTAATGCCATAAATATATTATGATATGATTTTTCAAAGCACTCAGGACAGGCCTAAGTCTGCTGTAATAGTAATTTGCATTAGTTTTACAACAGACTTTTGCAGGAGCAGATACACCAGTATCTTAAGAAAGAACAGAATTAAGCCAAAGATGAACTTTAAAAAAAATGAATATTAAAAATAAACCATAACACAGATACTTTTAAGACCCAAGAGGGGCAAGAAAATGGATGACAGCCATGTTCCTCAACCTGCAAGATGTGGCCCTTATGCTTTGGGAGGTAAAGGAGAGAAATGGAAAAGTATTGGCAATCATAAGAAATCAGAAATAAAATTATTGTGAAACAGAAACCTGTATGTACAAATGGGTTGCAAGTAGGAAAAATTGGTCTTGGGCTAAGTAGGGAAGTAGTGAGGATGGAGAATTCTGAATGAAAAGGAAATTATCAATCATAAAGAGATAGAAAAAGATGTAACAGTCAAATAGTTAGGTCTCAGATGTCTCACCAATACCAAGAAGATTAAAAATAAAAACCAAATTCTTCCCCACAACCATGACAAATGAGTATGAATATCATTGTACAAAGGAGCAACACTGTTACTACAAACATTACCTTCACTTGTCAGTAAAAATACTGTGTAGGCTTTTCTGTCACTGAATCCTTCGGGGTGGGAAGCTTGCCACATTACAATGTTCCAGTGACACTGAAAATGCTCTTTATGTCTCTGAAACATGTTTCTCCCTATGATAAGGACTTCTTAACACTGCATTAAAAAAAAAAAAAAAAAATCCTAAAAATAAAACAGCAACAAAACAACCCTGAATCTCTTCAACAGTATGGATTAAAAGATCCTGATTTTTCTCCCCCACATTCTATTCAGTGGTTAAGAAGGTATAGAGAGGAAAACTTTGCTGAATAAGGTCTCTAGAACTGGACTCTATAGAATTTACTGATATGGTATCTGTTGAAACATATAAGCTTTTCAATTACCTTGCATTAAAAATCTCTTTACATCTTCCTGACAATTCAGACGGGTAAGCACAAATGACTGAAGTTTACAAAGGAAGTCATCAAATAGATGGGTGAATGTATGGATAAAGTAAGTTTTGGAAGATGTATGAGTAATTATAATGTTTAACTGGGAATGTTGATGTTAAAAAAAAAAAAAAAAAAAAAAGAAGAAAATTAAGTCATGTGGAATGTTGACTTCCAACATTGCTGTCAGGGTAGTGCGTAAATGATACATCATTTCATTGCTATGCCATTATTTTTGTTATTCATAAAGGGGGGTTTAAGTCTTTCTGAAAAAAAGGAAAATAATTTTGAAGTAATATCTGTCTGTTTATCTGCCTGTCCATCCATGTAATTATATACATTGAATTCTGGCTTATTGCAAAATAACATTGTGAAGAACAGTTCTGTAATAAAACAACCCATACAATAGACAATGAAATCAATTGCATAAGCAAAATGTTCCCCTTCTTTTGAAAAAAGTTTTTACTTTTCCATTTAAGAGTTCTGTCACATAAATTAACAAACCATATATTTCTGTTAGTATGTATTGATTTAGAAGTCCTTAAGAAAATAATTATCAAGTTATGTTTGAAAGAGTAAATAGATATTTTCTTTAAAGTTAGTTAAGCAGAAATATGAAAGCTTTATTTATATTCTTAATCTGAAAACAGTTCACAGTGTATCAGGGAAGTGGAAGGGAAGAAAGAGGAAGAGGATAGTAGGAGCCCCATTAAAACATTTATATCATATTACGTTATATTATGTTTTGTTGTCTGTTACAACAGTATTCAAGTAATCTGTCAAAAAAATCTTGCTCTTCTTTTGGCAACATGCAGAGATACAGCTGCAAATGGAAATCTACCACTGTACTGCTGACTCATGCATCACTCCAAGGCATGGTAACACTAGGTAATCAACGCTGATGTGCAACACCAACGTGCAAAACACCCAGTTCCACTCCCCTGTGGAGTTTGCATAGGACATGACACCAGACAAGGCACTGTCACTAGCCAGTTTCTGAGCTAGAGTGACACGTTCTTGAATTATCTGGGTGCATGAACCATCACTGACGTGGCTTTTTTTTTGCCACAGTTTATTGATCAAACTTCTCTAAGGGTCATCTGAGTTCACAAATACAGTAGGTTTTGCTCTTCTGAGAATCACGCTATTCAAAAATATGTAGCATTCCTGTCTGTTATGGAAATCTCAACTGAGTAAAACTATTAAAATATTTTTTCTGATCTTTGTAATGAAGTAAACTTAGCTAAGCCTCAGCTTTCATAATAAAAATACAGAAAGCAGTATCAGGTGTGGAATATGTTTATTTTGAAGTGTATGAATGTATTTTCAAGGTACAAGACTATACAAAATGAGGTCCTAACCCTATAATTATTTAATAATATGCACAGTTTTCCTCATACTAATTTATTTAAGACTAAGTGTATGCAACTTTGCATATTAAATAGCTTGAATTAACTTCTTTAAAGACTTTTTCATTCTACTTTAATTTAAAAAATTACCTTTACAAGAATAAATAGTATTTTGGCACTCTCTTAAACCTTTCAGTAATTCTACTTAGCACCACTGCTAATTAATTGTATTTGAAATGTGGAAAATGGCAACTTATCTCAACTATTACTATGTTCAACATTTAAATGTTTTTCTTAGGTTGCATACTTATACTTTCAATCTCTGAATGTTAAGAAAATGATGTTGTTTGTTGTTAAATAATGTCACATGCTCTGTGACCATTGTGAAAATTTGGCAATGGGAAAATATTATATAGAAAAGATGGATTACATTATTTTTTTATTCAGGTTGTATACATGCTTAATCTTCGGAACTGTTCCATTTACTTCTGAGTGGTTAATATCTAAACATCCTTAAACCTCCTGATCTACATATTAAAAACTTTATAAAAAGCTATTCTTTTGGATTAACTTTATTAATAAATTTTAATTTTCTTTCCTTCAAGACACTCTTTTTAATGGTCTTGGCCTTGGTGCTGTTATTGGCCTGGGAGTGGCAGCCCTGTTGTTAATCCTGGTTGTGACTGATGTTAGCTGCTTCTTTGTACGACAATGTGGATTGCTAATGTGCATCACCAGGAGGATCTGTGGGAAAAAGAGTGGTTCAAGTGGAAAAAGTAAAGAACTGGAAGAAGGAAAGGCTGCTTACTTGTGAGTATTAATTGCACATATTGGAAACTTCATTAAAAGAAAAAGTTGGCTGCCCATCTTATATTAACTTTGTGGCCATTTTATGGTGTGGCAAAGGGAATTATAAAATGTTTCTGTTACTTGGAAAAATGATCCTCTGAAATATATAGAATTGTTTGTGTTCAAATGTTACCTTAAAAGAAAAATGGACACAAATAATGCATTTGCAACACCTCATTTAAGATGGCCTTTTTGTGCAGCATGACACAGAGGAAATCAATCATAATTTGGTAATAGTTATAGACACATTTCTGGTCCATGAGGAACAGGTAACAGATCTTTATAAATCAATTTCTACAACTCCATCTTTGAACTCCTAATACCCAAGGTTGTGGCATCTTTGAACTCCTAATACCCAACCCAATGGTTGTGGCATTGCCAGTAAATCTGGGAGTGAAGTATTCTAGAAAATCCATGACAGTTTCTCTTCTCAGATATAGCACTTCATGGAAGGTCTTGTTTCTTGACCATACACTTTAGAAATAAAAAGTATTGTTGATTTTAAAAACACAGAACTGCTTAGTTGGATGTGGGTGAAATGCTGGTGAGCACGGTTGTTCTTCATACAACAGTCAATGACTGCTAAACATAAATGGGGAATAAACAATCCTGATTCTCACAAATACCCTTGTGTAGTGGCTACTTCATCAAACAAATGTGAATGAACTGATCGTTTATGTGCAAATATGTTCCCTCAAATGCTAAGAGTGGATAGTGAGATCTCTGGCAAAACAGTTCAAGTACAGATTACATAAAATAATAGTGCATTAAAGACGTTTACAGGGTTTGCAAAAGGTAAACTGGAGAGGGGATTATTTATGGTCCCTCCTTTAGGCAGTTACTTTTTTTATTAATTAAAGAAATGTGTAATTTCTTCATTATCATAGAATGGTTTGGGTGGGAAGGAACCTTCAATGTCATCTAGCTCCAACCCCCCTGCCATGGGCAGGGACACCTTACACTAGACCAGGTTGCTTAAAGCCCCGTCCAACCTGGCCTTGAACACTGCCAGGGAGGGGGCAGCCACAGCTTCTCTGGGCAACCTGTGCCAGTGTCTCACCACCCTCACAGTAAAGAATTTCTTCCTTATATTTAATCTAAATCTACCCTCTTTCAGTTTAAAACCACTACCCCCATCCTATCACTGCACTCCCTGATAAGGCAACCCCATCTTTCCTGTAGCCCCCTTTAAGTACTGGAAGGCCACTATAAAGCCTCCCCTGGAGCCTTCTCTTCTCCAGGCTGAACAACCCCAACTCTCTCAGCCTGTCCTCATAAGGGAGGTGCTCCAGCCCCCTGATCATCTTCATGGTCTCCTCTGAACCCACTTGAGCAGGTCCATATCCTTCTTATGCTGGACACAGCACTGCAGGTGGGGTCTCACCAGAGCAGAGTAGAGGGGGAGGATCACCTCCCTTGACCTGCTGGCTACACTTGTCTTGATGCAGCCCAGGATACAATTGGATTTCTGGGCTGCAAGTACACATTGCTGGCTCATAGTCAGTTTTCCAGCCATTACAACTCCCAGGTCCTTCTCCACAGGGCTGCTGTCAATCCACTCATCACCCAGCCTGTATTTGTGCATGGGATTGACCCAACCCGTGTGCAGGACCTTGCACTTGGCCTTGTTTCAAGAACTTCATGAGGTTTGCATGGTCCCACCTCTCAAGCTTGTCAAGGTCCCTCTGGATGGCATCCCTTCCCTCCAGCATGTCAGTCACACCACATAGCTTGGTGTCCTCAGCAAACTTGCTGAAGGTGCACTCAATGCCACTGTTTGTGTCACCAACAACCAACAAAGATGTTAAACACCACTGGTCCCAATACCAACACCTTAGGAATGCCTCTCATCACTGCTGTTGCCCGCAACTCCTTGAGTGCGACCATCCAGACATTTCCTTATCCACCATGTGGTCCGTCCATCAAACTCATGTCTTTCCAATTTAGTGACAAGGATGTTGTGTGGGACAGGGTCAAATGCTTTGCACAAGGCCAAGTAGATGACGTCAGTTGCTTTACCTTTAACCAGTAACAGTAACCCCATTGTAGAAGGCCACCAATTTTTTTCAGGCGTGATTTGCCCTTAGTGAAGCCATGTTGGCTGTCACCAATCACCTCCTTATTTTCCTTGTGCCCTAGCATAGTTTCCAGGAGAATCCCCTCCATGATCTTGCTGGACACAGAGGTGAGACTATCTGGCCTGTGGTTCCCCAAGTCTTTTTGTTTCCCTTTTTAAAAATGAGAGTTATTGTTTCTCCTTTTCCAGTCAACAGGAACTTCGCCAGACAACTGTGACTTCTCAAATGTGATGAACAGTGGCTTAGCCGCTTCATCTGCCAGTTCCCTCAAGTTCTACAGATGCAGCTCATCAGGCCCTATGGACTTGTGTAACTTCAGGTTCCTTAGATGGTCATCTGATAGACTTCTTATGCATACAATATAATATTTGAGAGAATGCTGTCTTTTTGTGGTTTAACATTTACTGGTCCAGTTCCTGTGTGCTGTAGCTTTCCTGGTAGTCAGGCCTTGCAATTCATTCTCCTGCAGCTTCCCAGATTGCATCCTTCCCCAGATGCCTGCAGAGCAGAGCAGATTTTGCAGCCTTCATTATTCATAGCTGTATTGGGCTTCTTCACTGTCAGTAGTGGAGATCTAAGTGACTTTTTTGGTTTTAGTTCTGACTATTGGGATTCAGAGATGGTGTCTTTCCTATGTAACGATTACATTTCTTGTCTGAGTTTTCAAGCCTTTTGGAAACACCTCTGCAGAACAAAACCAGTCAGAGGAAGATCCAGAGTATTTACATCAAATAATGTTTCTGAACAGAAGTTATGCCGTAAAATACCTCTTTCCTAATTCTTCACAGCTGACAGCTAAATAAGGAATAACAGCATTTTTTCTATTGTGCAGAGCCAGCATGTCCGGGTCAGTAGAATCAAGATGCAAACCTTCTTATTCTGACTCAGCTGTCCTTTCCTATTGAGCACAACAGTTCAGTTTATGCTTTAGTTTTCCACTCAAGAAATGACCAAGTACGAATTGGTGTGCAGACCCTCCTGAATAGGAAGACCTTAGGGAGCAGTAGTTGCAAATGTCAGTTGACAACAGTTTATACCTTCCTATCAATATCTCAAACCCAAATGCCAGTCTGTGCTGTCCCAGGAAAGCATAAAGCTGGACACTTAATACTAATTCGTCCATGACACTTCTTTTGCAAGAACAACTATCTTACTTAATTGTATTTCTTTTCTTGGGATGATCTTCAGTCAGCCAGATCTTAAAATATTTGGGACTGTTCTTATTTTAGACTGTTCTCTGAATAAATAAATTGTGAGGCTAAAATTTCAAGACAGGCTTGAAGAGTCAAATTTTGAATTTATTTCATGCCAACTGTCATTCACTAAAAGACACTGACATTTCCCTGTTTAAAATATGTCAGTTCACATTCTGGATTTTTGAGTGAGTTTATGGTAAGGTTCTTTTTTAGATTTTGATTGTAAGAGATATATATAGCCATTAATTATGTTCCATATTTGATTAATATAGATAATAAATGTAACATACACACAGCCACCTGGAACAGAACTTACATAATTTGTTTCCTACAAATCACTTTCCCTTCTGTGGAATTTTTAATTGTTATGCAGTGTGTACTTTCTGTACAGATCAGTTCCTCAATCCTATATGATTGTTGTTCTTTAACAACGTCTTGTTTATGCTTCTGGTCATACAATAATGTATCTTTGTCCCTAAGACTGTAGATGTACAGACAGCAAGTAGAACTTACAACTCCCTCCACCAGTCCTACTACGATCCATAATCTTTTCACAGTATGACGTAGCTGTGACATTTATTTGCATCATCTAGAGACATGAGCATTGTATCCATTTGTTTATCTTAAAGTAGAATCTTACTTGCAGAGGTGAATAAAAATATGCAGGTTTGGGGTTTTTTTTAATAACCAGAATATTTTAGACTTCTATCAATTAATTCTTCCCTAGTATTTTCTTGACTACACATTTATCTGTGCTGTACTTTTCTTAACCTACAAAGATTTTCCTTGAGGATCCTAATTTACCTAATCCTCTTTACCAGAGGATGGTAAAGTTTTCCAGGTTCTTCCTAAAGAGATGGATTATTGTAGTTATAACAGCCTGTTAAACAATTAGCTTCTCAGGAACAATATGAAAATGTAGTCTATGTATTAGGCAAGAATTTAACTAGGTCTTTGTTATGGCACATAGCAGTCTGACTCTCTAGAACATCACAGGTCCAGAAAATAGTCTGCTAAATGTATAAGTGATTGCTATCTGTAACTCAGTTACTCTGTGTTTCCAGACTGTGGCTAATAAAGCTCCAGGATACATTTCCTAATGTGATGACAGGAATAGGGATGAAATATTTAAATGTAATATTTACATTTCATTATTTTGAAAATATCAAATATCTTCAGTATTCCTTTATCTGCCTTTTGAGAGTAAAATTGTATGCACGTTAATTAGTATTAATATTAATACTTCTGTAGCACTGAGCAGCCATTTCCATATCTTCACTATATTATTGAGAAGCAGCCCTGCAGAGAAGGGCTTGGGGGTGCTGGTGGATGAAAAGCTGGATGTGAACTGGCAATGTGTGGTTGCAGCCCAGAAGGCCAACCATATCCTGGGCTGCATCAAAAGGAGTGTGGCCAGCAGGTCGAGGGAGGTGATTCTACCTCTCTGCTCTGCTCTCATGAGACCCTACCTGGAGTCCTGCATCTGGCTCTGCTGTCTGCAGCACAGGGAAGACATGGACCTGTTGAAACAGGTCCAAAGGAAGGCTACAAAAATGATCAGAGAGTTGGAACACCTCTCCTATGAAGAAAGGTGAGACAGTTAGGGTTGTTCAGCGTGGAGAAGAGAGGGCTCTGGGGAGACCTTGCTGTACCCTTCAGTACTTAAAAGGAGCTTTTAAGAAAGATGGAGAAGGATTTTTTAGCAAGACCTGTTGCAATAGGACAAGGGGTAATGGTTTAAAATGAAAGGGGGTAGATTTAAATTAGATGTCAGGAAGAAGTTCTTTACTGTGAGGGTGGTGAATCACTGGAACAGGTCGTCCAGAGAAGAGGTAGATGTCCCATCCCTGGAAACATTCAAGATCAGGTTGTACAGGGCTCTGAGCAACCTGATCTAGCTGAAGATGTCACTACTTGTTGCAGGGGGGGTTGGACTAAACCTTTAAAGGTCCCTTCCAACCCAAACTGTTCTATAATTCTATGATTGTCAACAAAAGCATAATACTCTCTGCTCCAACTTCCTTAGAATTTATTGTCCAATTAGCACAAAGGTTATTCATTTACTTAGATGTGAGAGATTAGCATTTGTTCCTAAAATGGACAAAATATGACATAGAAACAAAGAGTTTCTTCTACCAGTGAAAGCAGAAGGGGCTAGATTCTTATCACACAAGGGCTCTTTACACCATTCTGGCAGCTGGAATTGTCACGATCTCAGGAAATTAATGTACACTTCTGCAGTGTGTGTACTAACATAAAGGCTCTTTACACTGCTAGAAAAGTTCAAGCAGAACTAGGAATCAAGTCCTATATTTATTATACTAGATTAGGAAAGTTTACATCTCATGAAGAGGCCATTTTCTTATTATTTAGTCATAAACAAAATGCTCTTTTGAGATGCTAATCCATGATGTTTGCGGAGTTAGGTAAGTAACCATGGATACAGGATGCTTTGAAGACTTCAAGGAATTGGGAACACGCTGTTAAATGTGTCTCGGTGGTGTTAGTCACTGGTAATTAGTTCTGCCTTTGCCGACTTTTGAGAGAAAAGATCTTGGTAATTAGTTATGTGCAATGTATGTGGTTAATATGATGTAATGAGACTAAGACTCTTAATATTTTTTAGGAAAGATGGATCAAAAGAGCCGATAGTGGAAATGAGAACAGAGGATGAAAGAATTACCAATCATGAAGACGGGAGCCCAGTAAATGAGCCAAATGAGACAACTCCCCTCACAGAACCAGAGTAAGTAGCCTGACATTCCTTGGAGTTTCACATAACCTCCTCCTGGCTGCAATGATGGACTGGGCTTCCTGCACTCTGGGAGGGAGATCAGCATCACCAGAATGATGTATTGAAGCAATGCAGTATGCAAGTGTGGGATTGTTTTGGGTTTTTTTTACACTAATCAGTCTAAACCATGCTACCCGACATACAATAGCTGAGGTTATCACTAGTCATTTTTCTTTTCTTCCTGTGACCCAGAGTACAAGCACATCTGGCATTATCCAGCCCTTGGATGGCAACACCACGATAGCAGCAGTCTTGCAGCATATCTTTACACCACCACCTGTTTGGAGATTAATGCGTATCCAGGGAAATTTTCTTGCCCTTCCTGCTGCCCTGACTCCCGAGGTCTCCTCCTGTAGTCTTGGTGAAAACAGATGTAGTGTCAGGGCAGGGGTAGCCTCAGTCAGCCCTGCCATGCTCTCCCCAGCCCACTAGTCCCCCTGCTGAGGACCAGGAGCCCTACAACAGCTCCAGCCTCATCAGCAGTCCATGCCCAGCCCTGGCCCCAGTGGGACA
This sequence comes from Athene cunicularia, assembly GCF_003259725.1. Taxonomy (NCBI): domain Eukaryota; kingdom Metazoa; phylum Chordata; class Aves; order Strigiformes; family Strigidae; genus Athene; species Athene cunicularia. The sequence goes on along the minus strand of NW_020799091.1, from coordinate 103,529,463 downwards.
TGAACCTGCACCCTGCTGCTGCCCTCAGCTCTTACCACAGCATTCAGAGACTGGAGGGTGAGGGGAAGGCTTTGCCTGCACTCTCTGATTCTCAGGCTACACCAGAGCTTGCCCCTAATGCTCCCCTGTCACTCCTGGCTAACTCCGAAGCCCTGTGGGGAACCACATCTGGCAGAAGCAGGTCACAGCCCTGCCACATTCTCTCTCAGCCCTGGCACCTGCAGTCACCTCACACACACACCCCCCAGCCCACCTAACCCTGCAGTGGTGGCTGAACAGGAGTACAAGGATTTTTTTAGTCTAGTGCAGCTGATCTTTAATACCTACCCAGCAATTTTTTAACCACTATTCTGTGGGAATAAGCTCCTGACACTCAGGAATGGCCTTAGATTGAGTCACACACACATCCCCACAAACACACTGTGTGTAGGGCACAATTATCCTGTCCTCCAGAAACCCAGGTCCTCATGGGGTGCTCCCCTCCTGCTTTCATTCACATAACTGAGAGCTTAGCTCAGTATTTAAGTCCACATGGTGTAATTGGATTAATAGCACTGAAGGGCAGCTGCTTCACTTGGTTCCCTCATGTCCCCTTCCCATTCCTGTAAGCTGCTCTCAGCACAGAAACTGTGGTGATTCTTGCCCAGGTTTGCAAGCTCCAACTGCCTCCTGAGTCATGGGGACCAGCCTTGGGCTCAGGGAACTTGGGTGAGGGCGGTCAGGTCCTCTCCTCTGTTTTGTTGCTGCAGCCCCTGGAACAAATTAATCTGGATAGAGTGGCTGTTGTGTGTACCTGAATAGCACTTTTCAAAACCTCTGTGGTGGATAAAGTAACGTTTGTGATAAGACACAATCAAGCTGGTAATTTGCTAAGCTTACTATTACAATAAGTGCTTCTGATATGCCTTTCTTTTTTCCTGAAAAATTAGTTTGAAGATAAACTAATATTTGAACAAAAGTGATGACAGTACCATTCCTTCTGTTGAGAGCCCACCCGGTTTTGTTAAAGGACATGAACTTATTGTTCAAGTTTCATTTCTGAGCCTCAAAAGTTGAATGGTTTGAAATTGTTAAAGAAAGCTCCAAGTTTCTTTGGTTTGAGCCCAAAGCTTTTTATGTGTTGTGAAAATCTCCTGCTTCATGAGATCTTAAACCTGTCAGGGCTAAGAAGACACTTCTGTAGTAACTATAGAATCTCACCTGTTAATTATTTGATGGAGTCACAGTTGTTTTTTAAAAGGAGAGGATATTCTTATAAAACAGTCTTTTTCTGAAAATACAACAAAATTGCCTTCCTTGCCATTATCAAGAACTGCAAAAGCCAGAACCTTTAATAAGAAAAAAATCCTGGTTTATTGGCTGTCATAGGCATTTGTAGTAAATGCTGGGTTTTGATAAGTAACTGCACATTAAGCTATACACTAAAGAAACTGTACCCGAAGACTTCAGACTTGTGTTAATTCAATAATTATGGAATTTGTTGAATGACTACTGATATGCTTCCTTTTCATATTAGAATTTATGAGGGGCACTGTAGAGAACCCACAGTTATCTAAGGAGTCAGGTGAATGTAGTTGTAAACATTCTACAAGTTCAGTGGGCCTTGGATGCACCAGTGTTAAGGCACCAGAGCCAGTTTTTCATGCTTCAAGACTATTTGTAGCCCCAGATCTTGCAAACACAAATGAGATGCATCTAGTAAGGGACATGATACCAAGAAAGATTAGGTTCAGTTCTTCCTGTTTGTCCCAGTCATTAGAACTGGAGTGAAATATGAGAAAGTTAAAATCAAAAATGTTTTATTATCTTAGGGGAGGAGGAAAGAATCAGTCACTGGTAGCACACACACACACAAAAAAAAACCTGATGAGGAGTTTGATGGGTATTATGTCCTTGGAAGAACAGGACTGCTAAGAGATATTAATAATGAGATGACAGTTTCCTTCTCAGTAATTTCTTCTCCCACAACCAATAGCAAAAGGCAGCAGTTCAAGGTATAGCTGGACAGAGGTCAGCTAAAGATTTGGGGCAGTGACACTTAGGAAACCAAAACTGAATAGAGCATCATGCAGTCAGGACATCTGAAGAGACACTGGTACTAAGGGAGCATGGAAAGACCTGCTTAGACCCAGGTGATAACTGATGAAACAGAGAAGCAATATAAAGTATGGGTGAGATGCCAGTAAAGGAAAAGGAGGATGAGATAAGGTAGAAGTGAGTCTCTCAGTAGGAATAACACAAAAACACATTGTCAACAGGTGCTATCGGCCAGAAAGGCACAAACTGGGCAGTGTGAGGATGACCAGCAGGGATCTTGGAGGGAAGACCTTAGTTTGCAGAAAGGAAAAGTTTCAAGGACATTCCACACAGGCAATGTTCATACAAGATGGGATTCATTCTGACTAAATATGGCTATCTTAAAGGTATACAGGATGAGTCTTTAGTTTAAATTAGATTAAATATTTTTAATAATTAGTTGAATTATTTTGAATAATACCAAATTATACTCAGAACTTCAAATGCAATTTAAGCATTTGTGGGAAATAATTAATAACGATATTAGTTCCTCTTACAATCATAATTTTCTTGTCAAAGCCAGATTTGGGATCCATGCATGACAGATGAGCACAAAGCATTTTCACCTGCAAGTCAACAAATTTAATAATGCTGGCAGGAAATAAATTTAAGCTGTGCATTTCATATCACATTTCTGTAATATGACTAAAATACCACATGCAATGTGGTACTGTAATTACATTCCAAGTCTGACATTACTGTGTCTCTAGTATTGGTTGAGTTTTTCTTAGTATTAATGAAGGTGGGTGAATTCTAGTATAAAAATAGCTAGGAGTCATTTTCCTATAAAACAGAAAAGTGCATATTCTCCTTAAAGTTTTGTATGGCTAATATCAGCACACCATTGCAGTTAGGCCACATGGAGTGCTAGAGGAAGTCAATATTATTAATGACTGGTAACAGCCAGAATCTGATAAAAGCAAAAGAACCTTTTAAAGTTCTCTAGTTGTTTGTTTTTTGTTTTTTTTTTTTTTTCAAAAAAAGCTTTTATTATAATATGCTTTAAGATTTGAAAAGATTAGTCTGCCCAGATGAAAAATATAAAATTATTGCAAATAGATGTAGCTAAAGAAAAGGTAGGTCTAGGAAAACTGATGTAATTAGAACATTTAAAATTGAGGGAAATTATTTAATCTTAATAGAGTTTAAATATGAATTAATATTTGAAAAAAAAATTGAGACAAAAGTTCTGAAATAACAAAAATGTCACACTCAAAAAGGATAATATCTTAACGATAACTGAAGTGGTAACATCACATTATATCAATAAAAACCTACAAATTTTTAAAGACAATAAGGTCAAAGAATAGTGGATGGACTGTTTGATAAAGAAAACTTGTAAAACATTGTCGTTATTTCTAGTTCTTTTACTTTTTTTTTTTTTTTTTTTTTTTTTTTTTTTTTCCTTGCATTGGAAGCAAGGCTAATTTTATCACGCTGCATGAACATGGATTTCATTAATATTTAGCATCTTTCAACAGGGTTCAACCAAATCGTCCTATTTCAAATAATTTGAAATTATTTGTAAAATGCTCTTAATCCACTACTCCAAAATCAATTTATTAAATTTTCTACACAGTAGATTCTGTCAATTGCCCAGTTTTTATTTTGCCTAAGTATTTAATCCCTTTCAGCACCATTTTTGGAGAAATTACTGTGCCCTTATGTAACACTAGATTAAATTAGGTCTTTTTTTAATACAAGTTTAAACATTTTGCATTATCAGGCCTTTAACACAGGTACCTGCTTACCTAAAATGCATCTCATGAGCCACACTTTCTCCGCCCCAGTGTTTTATCCTCTTTAAAAATAGATTTGTGTTGATTCTGCTGTTTCCATCCTTTCAGGTGTCACATTATAGGCTGAAGTCTTTCCTTTGGGTGTGCCATGAGAAACAGACAATTACTAGAGACCTTCCTCTGTGCTCAAAGTCAGAGAGCTGATATATATCATATATTTTACTGTGATAAACAAGTTAGTCTTCTCTTTGATTTCTCTCAAATATAGGTTGTGCTCATTGCTTAACCTCTAGATAAATAGCATTTTTCTTAGTTTGTTTCAGACAGCCTAAATTTCCTAACACTGGGAGTTTGGGTATTGCTTTGGTTTATTTGTTGTTATTAAACACTGTTATTACAAGACATTCCTAAGGGATTCCTCAGACGGGTTTTGAACAGTATATTGCTCATTGGGACATCAAAGCAATCACAGTGGAAGTTTACTGAAACATTTAGCAGTTATTATGAATAAAAAAGGCATGCCTATACTATTCCATGGTTAAAAAACAGAAAGCAAACCCAACTGGAGTCACAATTAACAGCTATTATGCCCAGGAGACATCGTTACAGGAACATCTGAGTAAACCATACATATTTCTGACAGCTATATTTTTTGACACTTAACTACTGCCAGTAGGGAATCAATGATTTTCAAGACCTTTTTGAATTAAATCAGTATATTATTTTCCCTGTAAAGTAAGGGTAGAGACCCTTTTGCCATTGGAATTAAGGAGTGTAAAACCCTTCAGAGTTTTCACTATGTCTTAAAAGAGCTAGAAGTTACTAACACAGCTAGATTTTGTGATCTAGCAAAAATAAATTGCAAAAGTTTCTAAATAATGAAATAACTTCCATTACCTTTTGTGCTATAAGAAGTTCTTTCCTTTACCTGTGTCTTGGCATAACCTGCAATGATAGATGTCTTCTTTCATGTACAATTAAATTTACATTCAGAAATAGAAATAAAAAGAGTGTGATCTGGATTCATCAAAAGGCTTGACTGTAAGTGTTTTCCAGTATCCCGGGGAACACATACATACCTCTGTACCGTTCTGGGTCAAGTTCTTTGGCATTCTACTGTTTCTTTTGTCTTATTGAAGAAACTTCGTTTTGGGCAGCAGCAGCAATGTTCTTAACATGTGCCTTTTAGCTTTTTCTGGCTTTATAGAAATTGAAAGAGTTAATATTAATTTCTTTAAAAGCAAAGAACCTCAGAGCTCACAATAAAATAATTTTACATTATTTTTAATAAATTATGGGTTTAGAAACACTGTGAACTCTATAAGCAATGCATATGTTGTAGACTTAAATTCGAGATTATGTGTTATTTATGTGTTACCATGATTGCTCTTTTCTTCTGATAGGAAGCTGCCACTAAAGGAGGAAAATGGGAAAGAAGCTTTAAATCCAGAAACCATAGAAATCAAAGTTGCTAATGACATCATCCAGTCAAAAGAAGATGATAGCAAAGCATAATAAGATAAACTACAGCTGTCTGGATAATGCATTTGGATTGAAGTAACCCCGTGACCAAAACTTTACAGCTGATCTTAATTTCTTGGGAAACTTAAGCTTGGAATAGTTAGTACATGTGTACATATGATGAAACAGTTTCTGTCTACAGTTCCTTTCTATTTTTTTGTTAATGGCTTTAGTATGTAGTTTTGCTGACACCAAGTCCCATGGTATGAATTTGAAAAGTCTTCAGAACAAGAACTGTAATTTATTATATGACAAAGTGTGTCTATTTAGAAGAATAGTTACAAAGCACCCCTGACCACAAACAACACATCAGGTCTCTCCAGTTCTTACAGTGCAAGCTACATACATAAAGTGCCATATACTACTGTATTTTTTTTTCCATTTATGATTAAACAAGTTTAGGTTACCCTTAAAAACAAAACAAAAAAAAAAAAAAAAAAAAAAAAAAAAACACAAACCAGTCTCAGTATAACATTTAAGAATTTAGCACTGGCAGACACTCAGTAGTCATTCCAGCTGTGCTTATCACTTGAAGCAAACAAGAAAAAAGACACTCTTCAACATAGAACCAGCTCCACCTGCAGTTCCACCTGGGTTATTTGGTAAAATAAAAAGTTGATAACCACAGTGTAGAGATTTAAATAAAATTGGCTAAATATTTCATAGCAGTATATTGGCCTCATCATAATTACATGAGTGTGATTCTGAAAGGCTCCAGGGTTTTTCAGCACTTCAGGTTTTCAGTATTAAAGTTTTGGAGGTCCTGTGTGAACTAAAATGTAGCAAAAGTGTGAAAAGAAATCTCTTTTTTGATCATAAACTTGGCTTCAAGTGAAAACTTATGATAAACACAAACTCAAATTATTTGTCCCAACATATTTATACATATACACTATTCATTCTTTTAGTTCTAACCATTTAGTCATGGGATAAAACTGCATTTTAGTGTAGTAGATAAATACATTTTCTCCCCAGATCAGTACATGAGATATTAAAAGTTGGCCTTATTAAAGTAACACTTGTTCCTTTATGATTTCATACCCTTTGTCTTAACAAAAAAAAAAAGTAAGAACAGATGGAAAGGAGGACTTTGGCTAAACAAGAAAAATTTTAAATTGTTAATTGATAGCATTGTGTATTAGACCAAATACATTTTTCCTGTTGAGCATTTCTTAAGATAATAATTTTTATTATTCTGGTTATTATAATCATAGTTATTATTTATAATTATTTTATTATTCTGGTTAACATGCACCACTCTGAAATTTGACTGATTTCTTTGATGAAAAATTAATTCGTATCTGTTAGCATTGATTTAATGGTGTCACTATATTTTTTTTTCCGTTCCAACATAGTGAATCCACACCCATTAAACTTTTCAAAGTCTTGCTTTGGAAGAAGTAGATAAACCATATAGAAAAATAGACTGAAAAATTCTACTTGTCAGGAGTAAATTGCAAAGTACCTTGTGGATTTTTCACATCTAAGTCATACCTGAGGTTTAAGTGTAGCTTTACTCAGCAAATTATGTCCTTTCCATGCTATATCTGAATTTTGCTCATATTTGAAGTCCTTACAGTTCCCAATTTCCCACAGAATGTCATCAACCCGTAGCTGACATTTTGTAGTCATGGCAAAGTGGTTGACTTCTGTGCAGTAAAGCTGAAAGTGAAATGTAAGAGAATGTCCTTAAATTTGAGGAAAATGGCAGGTCAACCTTCTTGTTGACCCAAGCCCTAGTGCATTTGAAAGAGCTGAGGAGGATATATTTAATTCATAGATCTTTCTCTTTTTTTTTTTTTTTTTCAAAACCAAGTCATTTTATGGGTCTTTTTACAATTTTTCCTGACTTTGGGAAATGCCTACAATGAACCAAGTAGTTGAGGACAGAGGCATACCACTGGTGTGGCTAGGAGAATAGGCCACGTTCCCACAAAACCAGTACCAAAGTGAAAAGAATGTGTAAGAAGAAATAGTAATGTGGGATGTAAGTCATAAAAGAGAAGAATTTTAAACTGCTGCAAATAAGTTTCTTTAAATGCTAAAGCACTACTTCTGAGAGAAGGAAAGTTGAAGACATTCCTTTGTGACCTTTCGGGGATGCTTCCATGTACTGAGCAGGCAGTACTACCAAATAGCTACTTGTCTATTAAATTTCTGTCCTGTTTCTAAGTACATAGTGAGCAGGACTGCCCCCTAACCTATAATTAAGCAACCAGTTGTCTCATATATCTGTGAGTATATATTCTTTCTACAAAGTATGTATTTGCAGCTGGGCTTTCTCTCTATATCAAAATGCAAGGAAGGGACCTGGAAAATTCCAGCAGTTGATAATAATGTGGTTGGTGTGGCTTGTACATCTGCAGCCCACATCACACAGTATTTTTACCAGAATGAGGATTAAAGTAGGAAACATCCTTTCTTCTTCTACCTGCCGTCACAAAGTTAGGTGGTGCCATGCATATTCACATAAGTCAAGCTTCACTAGGCAAAGGGTGCTTTTTCTGAAGCCAGCATGATCATTTGCACAAGATTCCTATACAATGTGGGAGGAGCTGACAGTGTCTAGGCTCAACTGTAGATGCATTTCAACTTTTAGTTCTTCTTACAGAGACATACACAAAACCAAAAAACCTTCATGGCCTAACAGCTATATATTTGTTTTTCTGGTTTGGTTTTTTGGGTGTTTTTTTCTTCCTAATATGGCCTCTAATTAAAATGTGAAGGGATTAGAGAATTTAAAAGGTCTTGCCAGTACATTTGTGACTAATACACCTATGCTGCTCTTTACAAGTAAAATAGACTGCAAGATTATTTCAATATTGGAAGCAAAAGCATTTCCCACTATATTGGATTACAAATCAAAAACTATTTCCAGGAGTATTTATTTTCTTCCTGCTGTTAAGTCTCTTGTCAGCTGGGCTATGTGAGGACTGAGAATTAAACAGTTCTAAATTACTGGTGGACTGTTCCAAGCATACCTTTTGGTCTGTGGATTAATAGGTTATCTCTGTGCTTTGACTCTATGCTGTGCAGGAGAAAGCCAAACTATAACAATAAAAGAATGCTTAAAACCACTGATATTTGCAAATATTTCCAAATGAGGGACAGAGCATAGTAATATGTAAGATATGTGTAGAACTGGAATAACATCATTTCTTTATTTTCTTTTCCTATTCTAGACTAAAAAGAAAAAAAAAACAAAACAGGTATCTGTATAAATGTCACTTTTACTGTCTAAAAGTAATTTTAAGTGTTAGTATGAAATGTCAGAAGAGTTGACAAAATATAACTATTTGTAAAAGTAATCTGAATTGTTACACTAACATACTCCAGGGATGAGGGTGGGAGGGAGCCATTGAAATTATTAATGATATGGAATGTGGCAGTGACAATCTCTCTTCACAAAAAATAAGGGGTAAAATTAAGTAAAATGACTCAGTTTCTTCTTATTATTTTTTTTTAGTAGACCTGCATTCTGATTTACCACAATAATTGCAAAATTTTTAATTAATGTTTTAAAATTTGGTATACATATATACTCTGGAGAGTTTTTCCTGGTTTTGTTTGTTTATTTGTTTTTTTGAGACTTCTAAGGTTTTTTTTTGTAGTTTCAGCAATATTTACTATTCCTGTGATGCTAATGCCTAATGTGACAAAGATTAATTTATTTAGGCCTCAGTCTTGCAAGAAATTTTGTGTGTTTGAACCCACCTCTCATATGGCACCCCACTGATATCAGTGGGGACAATGTGAGCAGGAGGATGGATGTACTTTCACAGGAGAGCTTGCAGGATTGGGCCTACTTTCTATCTCTTCATAGATATGTACAACGTAGTTACACAATGACAGTCATCTACAAAGGCTGCTTGACAACGGTCCCTGGTATAGTAAATTCCACCTGCTGTCTTCAGCCTCTGCATTGATGTTCATCAAAAACAATGGCTTTCTTCTTATGATGGTAATTACATTGATTATTTATTTAAGTGCCATTCATCAAACTGTAGTATAATAATCATGCCATTTTTCTGTTTCCTAGACTGGATAATGGAAATGTATTTGTGCCTTTTGATAGCATGCCACTCCACTTTATTAAAGAAAAATCTTCAATAATTTGTCTACAAAGCCTGTTTAAAATATTTGAAAGCTTTACCATGGCATACTTTTCTTCTCAGATATGCTCAAATACTCATCTAAAGTACACTGGAGATAGTATTCTCAAGTCACATAAATATTTTAAACACAAAGTTGCAAAGATCTATTGAGGTCACAATTCTAGTGAGGGTCATAGTAGGTTATATCACTGCTAAAAAGATTCAAGTAGATGGAGCACATAGGGGGTGTGTTGGGGTGTTTTGACCAATTTTTCAAGTTGAAGAGTCAGACAGAAAGTTGCCTTAGTTCTATTTAGGTACTTAGACCTAAATATTAAGATCTTTTCTCAAATCTGAAAGATGCTATGGAGCATCTTCCCACCATTTTACCTCTGGAGTAAAACTGCAGTGAATATTTGTTCCACCATCATTTGTGGCCTCACCAGCTCTGTGTAAGCTGTCATAGGAAGTAATATCTTTGTAGAGTAATTGTTGTGTCTGTTGGGTGACATTCACTCCTGATTAAAGGACCTCCAAAAAGGCCATTTATTGAAAAAGCTCAAGACTTTATTATGAATTATTTATGAAGGGGTGCTGAAAGCACTGCAAGACAGGAATCAGATCTCACTGGGCTTTAAGACACAAATTGACTTCGGTGGGACCTGAATTTCATCCATCCATCTCAGTGGGGCTCTGCATGTCCTCAGCTGATTCAGTCACTTTTGTGGATGAGACTTCTAGGTATAAGTGGAACTTAAATATCCTGCCAGGCTCTTAAAAATTTGCACAGAGGAGGTTTTCCTATCAGGAGTACATACTGATCAGGAAATGTTGTTAAAAATATCTGATCACAGTTTTATCCCATACGTTGTTATATGACCATAAATAAATGAAATATCCCTCTAAATAATTCATTGTGATTTCGATAATTATTTAGGTGAAGATCAAAACATTCTAAGAAGTAATATTTCTTCTTAAATCCCTTTGTTTAATTTCAGATATTTGTGCTGATCAATGCAAACCTACCATGGTTTAATAAAACTTTATTAAAAAGGATCTCCCCCTTTTTCAGATTTTTTCCATATCATTTCCTGGAGTACCCAGTCCACTTGACAGCAGTTCTGTAGTGGTGGGGGGAAACAACTCCCTAAGTTTTAAGTGATCTTCAGTATTTCCACTGGACATTTAAATGTGTTCTTGTATCATTTTATTTGAACCTAAGCCAAAAAGAAGCCTTTCTATTACAAGTTCGGCTTTGGATCAGGTTCTGAGAAATCACAGTTCACCAGTCTGTCTTTCCTCTTAACAGGCATTGTAAGCCTCATGATGTTTGACTTTCAAACTTGAATATTGGCCAATTTTAGCCCAGAGAAATGAAATAGGTATTTATTGCCAAATTTGTATTGGCAGCTTTTAAGTCACAGGTGAGATCAGGAGCGGGCGAAATGACCAGATGCAGTGCCAACAGAGTTCAGGAAAGCCGCCACCAGAGAGAACAGGTGCCAAAAAGTGAGCCAAGAGAGGGCTCGGAGGATACTGGGAGCCTCTCTCATTAGGGGACAAGGGAAATAGGGAACTACTGAAACAAGAGAGACTGCTGGAGGGCATTGCCAAAAGGCAGGGTACTGCAGGCTGTGAAAACCAGAGGAGGTGGAACATTAACCCTGCTGTATCCTTTAACTCGACCATGTAAACAGACTACATTTTCAAACCTAAAATACAGGTTGGGGGAAGGGAAAACAAACCCTCAGAGTCTCTGTATCAGTGACAAATATATAAAGCAGTCAGACCCCCCTCTTCCCCCGGAAGATAATTTCGTTGCTCGTGGTATAGAGTTCTCACTAAGAATTCTGAACTACTTAGACAAAGGTTTTTTATTTTTAAATAGCTTTCCTGCTACAATGAGCACTTGGTATGTATTTGTATGCTGTGTACAGTATAAGCTAAAGCATACCATCTATTGTTTTTGTTATTCCACATGTTGTCAACAGCCCACTTGCGATATATACCACCTGAATTATGTATTGATAAGTTAGCTACCACTGGAACTAGTTTGTTTATTGTTTCAAAATCTTATGTCCCTATGAAATGCTGTGTATATATATATATCTCTATACTGTAAAAAGAAGTAATATCGCAGATGCTGGTTTTGTATTTATGAAAGACATTGAAAGTATGGCTTAAAGTATATCGATTATTTGTCACTCTTCACCATTTGTATATTAATAGTAAAGATACTTTTACTTTAATGAAGTGTTGTAGTTACATTTATTTTTGCTAAGTGTCTTTCTGTCAAGATGTCTGATTCATTAGGAGTCTTATTGCCAAAAAGAAACTTATCAATTATTTTTCCCCCCATTATAGAAGTACTGAATAATGCTCAAGCAACCCTGCAATTTATTATTCTCTTTCCTGTCAAAATACACCACTGCTATTAAAAACTACTATTGTAGCATCCTGATTCTCCAGCTGAGCTTGAGGCCCATTATGATTAGCCCCCTAAATGTTAGTGTCGGAAGATAATATTTTTTTCCAAAGAATATGAGTGCAACATTATAAAGGTATTTAGTATATGCCACCAAAAGATATTAACAGCAGAAGTTAGCTTGTTTTGCCAAACTTTGAGCCTTCTGAAAGTCTATTAACTGTGTTGGCACCACCAGGAACTGGTGATAACAGGTTGGACACATTCTGCAATGAAATGGGATTTTACTGCAGTGCTGGTTTATATTCCACTAAGATGAAAAAAAAAAAAAGAAGCACACCCCAGACAATACAGCTCAGCCCCTTCCCTGGAATATCAGAGGAACATCTATGATCTCTGTTTTAGCACCAGTAAAATGAAGCCTCCTAAGAAACTAAATTCCTGTGGAAACTTGCTATATTGTGTATTTGTGCCTAAGCATTAGCTTTATGAGTGCCACCTAAGCTCTAACAAACCACACCAGCCAAATAATATTTTGCCCAACCAAGTCTTCACAGCTGTATCTTCTTCCTTCCACAGAACCTTAAGCTTGGACCCTGCAGACGTCTTATGCATGTGCTTCCCTAAATGTCAGGGGCAGCATCAACAGATAGCAATAAAGGTCTTTGTGTACTGAAAAAGTGAGCCCAAGGGGATTTGCTCAGTGTCCTGTTAACATCAGTGGTTCACTTGAAGTTTATCATGAAGTCATGTGTCTTGATTGGAAAAAGCCAGACTTCATCAAATGATGCATAACTTTAGTTCAGATATCTTGAGAGTCAATCAATTCAGCATACTGGCCACAAGATAGGTCCCCCTTTAATTTACAGGTGAGCAGTAAGCACATCTATTGCAAATTACTAATAATGCAAAGATAATGTATGACATCTTCAGAAACAGTCTCAACTTTTTAGAATTCAACCTGGCCACTACTATATCATGCTCTGATATAGTTCAGACATGTTACTCAAAATACAATAAAAATTATTGAAAGGTATATTCGTGTAGCTTGTTAAGGTCAATTTATTTACCAGTTGCTAAATTAGACACAGATAACACTGCACTAAAAAATAAACAAAAATGAAAAAAATGTATCACACTTTGCATTCTTGGAAATAGGTAACTAACTCTCTCATTTGATCCCTAGCAGATCCTAATAAACAAATTATTTGTAAGCTCATTCCTATGTGTAAAATACTTATGTTTGGGGATATAGCTAAAGCTTCATTGGTGATGTATTAAACACTCACTAAAAATAAAAAAACAGGTCAGGCAACAAATTTCTAGAATTGATTCAGGCACTCTGATAATAAGTTGATCAAAAAAGTTTTGAATTAAAAATGAAAGATTTTTCTACTAAGTAAATGCCATTTTGTAGGACTTAACTAATGAGGGAGAAATTACGTCTTAATATTTTCACACCAAAAAAGGCATTTCATTTAGTTCATGACATGACAAACATATTTTACTTTGGCACTTGAGTGGGGGAAAAAGTAATCATTCACTTGTATCTGAAGGACTAAATCATCTTTAAGAAAAGATGCTATGTACTGCTATGACACTTTCCAAAGCAATAAAAAAGAAACATTATGGGGTTTTTTTTTTAATACTTGCTTTCAAATAGATTTGTGAATTACAGATATCTTTAAAAATAAAATAATTTGAGAAATGTAATGACTCCTTGAACAGTGTACTGCAAGTTTAATTGACAGGGTGCTTGGAATTAAATTCAAACTCCTGTGTGGTAAGTCAGATTGAAAGTGGTGATGTGTATGAGGTTTCCTATGCAAAGCTCTTCATTACAGGCAAGTTTTGTCATGAGGCCTTTCCCTAATGGGATACAAGTGTTAATTGTTGCACTACAGTAATGGTTCTGTCCTTCTTGGTATTCATGACATGCCCCGCTGCAGTGTTTTGTTCTATCCTTCCCTCTGTAAAGTATATATTCAGTAGAAAGTACTATCTTTTGAAAAATTAAAGGCATTTACTCGGTAAAATATGATTTTTGCTTCTGTGAGTAAAGGAAAACAAACACCCCACTTGCATATATTACACAGCTATATCACTGCTATGTACACTGTCACTTGTATCCTTCACCAAGCAACATAAACTCCTTAAATTGAAACACCCTATGGCCATCTGAAGGATCCATGGGTTTGCCTTATGCTGCAAGATGCAGACCTGAACATGCTGCATATGTGACCAAGGAAAGTGTTTGATTATTTTCTGTGGGTTTGATTCCAGCATCAGCCCAGGATTTCTGAAGATACCACTCTCTATCTCCTAGACTACGGGCATGAGAGGGAAGCAGTAATATAGAGGCATAAAAGTAATTGAAACCACTCTATTGATTACTGATTAATTTACTGCCAAATGCACTAAGTAAAAACAAAACAAAACAAAAAAAACACAACCAACCCCCCCCCCAAAAAAAAAAAAAAAAACCAAAACAAACCAAAACCAAACCAACCAACCAAACAAACAAAAAACCACAAACAAAAAAACCCCACACAAACAAAAAAAAACACAAAACCAACCCAAACCACCACCACAACAACAAACACCCACCAAACACCAAGGGAACTAGAAGTTAGCATTCATTTTCTCTGGTGCTGTTGAAAGATAGGCAGTGTCAAGGTTCCACGAGGGCTGGCAGCTGCCTGGTGCCAGGGTGGTGGAGCACCCATGAAGGGTCTGGTTAGGTTTGGCGGTCAGGGTCTCTCCCATCACCCCCGGCCCAGGAGCAGGCAGCCACAGGGGGCAGTTGGGGCAGGCGCAGTCTCAGCAAGCCTATAGGGGTGATGTAGGACCAGTCCAGCCAGAAAGTCAGGATCAACCTGGTCTGTGGGTGTAGCTGAGATGGGGACAGGCCCACCTACAGTGCTGCTGGGGCAGGGTTTGATGGTCCTGCAAGGCTGACACAAGGTCCTGAGTTGGGGACAGGGTGGGGGGAGATCCAGAGGCGGGCTGGGACAGTGAAGGATGCTGGGTCCTGAAGAATCAGAAAGAAAATTCAGAGACATAAGAAGTTTATATATTTCCAAGTTATATATAACTTAGGTTAAAGGTTTAGAAGGAGAAAAGAAGTTTTGGGAGATGGGAATGGGGTAAGTGGCCATTACAAACATGTTAAAGCAATAAAATGATGATCATACAGGCTATTCATGTTAAACATGTTTCTCAGGTGAGAAATGTATAGTACAACAAGTAGACTAATCATACTTTTTACAGATGGATTTTGTCGTATAATATTTTGAATGAGATCCTTAGGAGATAAACTGCTTGTACTTCTTAATTTAAGTGGGAGAGCAGAAGACTCTCAGAGAGAGTCTGAAGCACTGGATTAGGGATCAGAGGATCCAATTTCCATTTCGGATGCCAGCTGCTTGGATTGAGCAAATCAATTGCCAGGAAAGAGTAATGTTTCTTTTCTCTCCTTGTCTATTCTGTGCTAAAGATTTATGGACCCATTTATCTTACTGATTTCAGTGAGACTACTCACAATAAATATAAGAACAAGCATAAACTGTTTGCAAGATTTAAATTTTAGATTAAAAGTGGGTTTTGTTAAGTCTTGTAGCAGAGAAATCTTTTTGCTGCCATTTCATGAAATGTTGGTATGCTGGTGTTTTAATATATCAGAGCATTTGGTTCTTGCTATACAATTATTACTGATCACAGGTGTAGGACTTGAGTTGTTACCACTGTCGGAGCATGAGGGCAATAGTCATATCCTGGGCAGAGGATGCATTCTCTATATAACATTTCAGTGGAAAGCTAGACAAAGCAAACCTATTATCAATATTCATGATGTTAACTTTACTCCAAACAATTCTGAAATCCTTATCAAATTATGAGAAACTGTCTATGCTTAGCTTCAAAAAATTATGCTGTCTTGACAGAATATGCTGGCTGTTGAGACATATTGCTCAGAAGTGCTGCCAGTTACTTCTATGCAAAAGGGCAATCATGAATTACCTCATTGTTCAGAAAATAGAGACAATTTATTCGCTATACTAGATGACCCAAATTTCCCTAGAAGTACATAAGCAACATAACAGACAACAAAGGAAACACTAACTTAGTAGCAGTATTTCCCACAACATCTTTTTTGAGAATATCCTTGACTATCTACAACAGCAGAATTAACATTTTTTCTAGAATTATTTTTTTTTCTTACTATGCCTTTTTGAGAGCAGCACTATAACTTCAAGGGGGTAAACAAATGCAGGTGAGGTGTGACCATTTTGTAAAGGGCTGATGCTTGCAACTTCATTCTTTCCCAGAGGTAAGTATGTTCAGGTGTTGTTATAGCTTTCTCTCTTGTTTCTAAGAAAAGGAGTTATTGGTAGAGGGACTGCAACAAGCAACCTTTTTGTTTAACAACAAGCTTTGTTGTTTGGATACTGCAGCTTGTATTGCTGGAGTATTTAAAAGCCCCGAGCAGGCTGAGGTGGTGTGGAAACAGAATTACAGTTGCAAAAGTATCAGAAATGAGAAAGTGGAGAAGAGGGAAGAAGGGAAATCTGACATAATAAATCAATAGGAAATCTGTACTGGGGGCAAGAATTATGGATTTAATAATTTTTAATCACATTTTGTTCTGAAGAGGAGTGGGAAGAGTGACAGAATTAACAGAATTACTTTAGTAAAATAATGTAGAGTTAGGCAACAGAGGTATTAGAAGTTTAGTGAGAGATATAAGAATAAAAGGGAATAGGAGAAGTTTAAGTAAAACCAAAAAAGGTAATTTGCTGGTAGAAAATAGGGTTTTATTTAAACAATGAAAACCAAGTGAGAAAGAGAACTACCATGCTGACCTGGAGAAGAGTGAGATGTTAGATGGATACCACAGGAAACTTTAACCTGTTATGCTGTGTTGTTGGGGCGATGGGCAGATGTCATGTGCAAACCATTATTTCTGGAGGATGTGTAGACTTCCTGACCTGATACGTTTCACTGATATCCTCAGTTACTGATTAGGAGAACTTTACCCTAATTCTTAAGTTGCTGGATATATCATGTCACTCTATTATTGAGTGGGAATGGGAAGCTTTCATACTGTGGCTGTATTTCCTGCTTAGCTGTTAATGGCCTTCCTCATTTTGCACATTGAATTCTCAGTGGAGCCTGGTCCTGCCGTACCTTGGTATGCTGGTGAAAACTGATGGCCTACAGCATGATTTATTAAAAACAGATTTTAAAAAAGAAGCAGAGGAGGGTAAACCCTCCTTCTCACGTTTTTTATTCTTTAGTCTTAATTAACAGTGAAACAACTAAAAGGTGTAATTGACTAAACCAAGCTGTTCTTTGTGGAGATCCTTGGTTTTGGTGGGGTTTTAGCTTGTTTGGTTTGGATTTTGTTTGTTTGATGTTTGGGGTTTTTTTTTTCAAATATTCCTTTGGGATTCTGACCTTCATAATAAGGGCCTATTCTTATAGTACTGAACTGTCACTGAAACATTTTCTTTTTTCTTCAAGAAATTAATTCCCTTCCTCTCAGGCTTTATTTCACTAATTTCACCAACAACCATGTAGCATCTAGGTGTGCTGCAAAGCCCTGCCTCAGGTAGAATTTTTGCAGTATTCAGATAAATTATATTCCCTGCATCTTTTCTTTTTATGGATTTTTTTTAAAGTAGCCTTAGAGACAGATTAAGCTAAATTTATGTAATAGGATATTTATCCCACTATTGGTTTTCTCTGTCAAACTTGAATCATAAAAAAGACAAACATGACAAGCATACTGCTGCTTCTTTCTTCCACTTTCTACACAGACACTTTCTTGGGGCTTTGGAACTTTCATGGACCTATTCATTCATGACCCTATTGTGTGACTTACAGTTCTTACCATACTTGTGGTCATAACATCTCTATGGCTTCGACTTCAAAAATATGTCAGGCAGACAGGTTATGTTTGAATGTATGATTTACTTCAGTCATTTACCTGAGCAAGTAGGCAGATCATAGCAGTGCACCAGACAACAGAGGGTATGCGTCATTAGATTTTGGTGGTACCTGCTTTTTTCTTGGCAACTGCTGCCTCAGATATGCCCGCTTAGGTGGACTGGGAAAGAATGTGATGGTGAGCTGCTAGGCTTTGTAAATGTTTACTCAATTTTAATTTTTATGGAAGCATTTTAAGACTACAGTAAGTATTCGTACAGCTGTCTAAGGGTACGGGAATGGTGTCTCACTGTGATAAGGCAGGTGAAGTCTCTCATACCCTCTGTATTGACAATTAATTTTGGCTGAGTGGAATTGTGCTGTATTGTGGTTAGTCAGCAGTGACCATGCGAGCTAGCTGAGCGCTATTTTGAGTTTCTCTAATAATATAGATTAGGCCTCTAATACACACTGGACTACTACTGTGATTGCAGAAAGCCATAATAAAGGAGTTAAATGATTTAATTTGATTTACCATTTCTACTGGAACAAACTTTTCTATTGGAATAGGTTTGATTTATTTTTAAATTGATTTCCATTTACTTGGCTCTTGCTAGACCTGCTTACAGAATGAGCATGTAATACGTGTGTCTTAAAAATCTCTTTACTACAGTAAAATAACAGGTCTCTATTTTAAAAATGGCTAATTTGTGGATCTTTGATTATTCATACACTTTCTTTTCTTAAACATCACTCATATCATTTCAAGTGAGCTTTCTAGAAGCAAAATAGACTATGAATATCTCCCAGTACCCTGAAAGCAATGCAGTAGGTGATTCACAGAAAAAAGACTACAACTCGAACAGAATTATAAAGCAGGTATGTTTACTCCGGTGCCGGGGTGCAAGGGGATTTCTCCACAAAGCTTGCACACCCACCACACATTTTACCAAAACTTATAGAGTGTGGATATCCATATTCACTGGGTTGCATAACACAAACATACATACGCATGAGTAAGGCTGGGTTAGTTCGAAAGGCTGGTGTCAGCAGTTTATGTTCTCTCTGCACCTGCGCATTGCCTCCGGGTGGGCGTCTTCGGGGGTCTTTGGGAGGAAGGCTCCTAGTCTTTCTCACCTTGTACTTTACCCTGAGCATGCGCAGATTCTCTTGGCCAATTTCTTGAGTAACAAGAGTGTTTTTCAGACAGTTTACTTTCTATCTTATCTAAGAGACCCAATGGAACTTCTACCATTCGTATATGTCTATCTTTACTCATTAGCAAGATTCCAACTAGTTAGAGCCACCTGTTACTCAAGGCCAAAAGTATATTTTGCTGAACTCTGTAGTTCTTGGTAGATTTTCCCAGTGAACTGCTTTGTTTTGATGATCACAGTAGTCCTTGGTAAAATTCCACAGAACAGTCTGGGCAAGCAGGATTCTTAGCAATATTTTAAAAAAATACTATAACTCGCTATAAGTAAGTAAATAAGTTGCTAAGCAGTTTTCCATAAGTAAATAAATCTCAAAACAATTAATCATTTCTCTGTATCATAGGTAATACTCTTAAAATAGTAATGGAAGTTGCTGCCTCTCCGTAGCCAACAGTGTTTAGAAAAAATACGGTGCATTTAGTAATACAAAATACTCTCTAATTATTAGTTAAAGCTCACATTAATTTCTGTCCTGTGTCTTTATAGACAAACTGGTCACTATTTATTTGCCCCTTACTAGGACTCTGTTAACAAAAGATTGTCAGTCATGGATGGGTGTTCGCATGTGCTAATCAGGAATATATTAGAATATAGCAGAAACTTACAACAGTTACAGTCTCTTCTCCTTACTACCTTTGTGCCACTGCCCTAGTACACAAGCTGCCATCACATCATACTTCATTTAGACCTGCAGAGAATAATAATTGCCTTTAAAACCAATTTTGGCTTGAAAGTGAAGATATGCCATAAATCTGGATTTTACAGTTTGTTTTGGTTAAGCTTAAAATATAATAGCAATATAATTTAAGGTTTTATTAGATCTAGGTTGGGATGGATGCAGTCTACTTACACATAACCTCTAGGCACAGCTCCACTTCTGTATGTTTATATTCCACTACTTGCTGCTCTGTCATAGTATGAAGAGACAGCATTTTCCCAAAGTGAAGGTTTTCAGCTTGTTGGATACAGACAGATAGATATGGATTGTTTGCTTTGTTCTGTTTTTCGGTTGTTGGGGTGTTTTTTTTGTTTGTTTTTTGTTTTTTTTTTCCTTAACAGTTTAATTTCTTCAGTAAGAAAAATCTGTACTTGCACATGAATTAAGATAGATTCATCCCTTGCTACAATATATTTCAGAAATAAACATCATAACTGCTTCGTTTTCCTCCTCATATTGTACCAACTTGACTTCTTTTGGCAGCCAGCCTCCTCAGACCATTCAGAACTGCCAAAATACCTGAGATAATACACATTCAATTACAGTATTATAAAGATGAACCATCTGTGCTAAAGTTTCCAGTATTGCACGAGAATCAAAATAGGAATATGTGAAATCCCAGATAGGTTATTATAAGTCCCAACATGACATAAGTGAATTGAGTTAAGTCAGCCCCTAGCATTGTTAAATAACCATCACAGATTTAACCACCTACAATTAAAACCAAATTTAGAAAGACTATGTTGGATATGCTGTGGAATCCACTAAGATTGGAGGGTTGTAAATTGCTGCAGTGAATTCAACAACTAGTAGTAATTTTATCAAAG
Organism: Athene cunicularia; assembly: GCF_003259725.1. Taxonomy (NCBI): domain Eukaryota; kingdom Metazoa; phylum Chordata; class Aves; order Strigiformes; family Strigidae; genus Athene; species Athene cunicularia. The sequence goes on along the minus strand of NW_020799091.1, from coordinate 103,508,924 downwards.
CTTAACTTTTCTTATGGAACCAAACTTGATCTACATTTAAGAAATCTGGAAGTGAGCATTCTTTCTGTTATGCCTTACTCTACAGGCATGGAAAGGATAATGAACAGTGTTCACTATCAATATTTTTTCACCATGCATGTTTTCTCCTATGTCTTGCACTTAACTTCAGTAGTTCAGTCTTTATACAGGTATAACCCATTCCTTATACTGCAATCTCTCTGAGGTTCCTCTCGTATTGATAGGAACAAAGCTGTGTGCAGAAGATGAAGTGTTGTATATCCCACAGTTGGTGTTTTATATTCATTGATGGCTTATGAATAGATCTACCTCTCAGTGCAGCTCTTGCCTAAGATTTTTGTGTATATATATTTTGAGCTAGGTGTGTTATATTTGCTAAGCTAAAATAAATTTACTAGGCAAGTGTTAACATAGTATGTGAGTTTAAACCCATTTAGTTTTTCAGTGTTCATTAGAATGATTTATACCTTTTGTTAAAGATAATTAGCATCCTCCACTTGTGCAGCAGCATGGGGGGCTGAATAGAGTGAGAAGAAAAGTTTTTACTGCCTAGTTAGTTATTATCCTAATGACAATCTCAGTTACTTAAATAGAAATGCAATGTATACAAAATTTTAGCTAGAGATACAAACCAATTTCTCTTACATGCATACTGTATTGTGTAAAGATGGAGAAGGAAAAATATGGAGCAGAAAGGCGGAAGGAAAAGCTGGATAGTGAACTGCTGGTAAAGAGTTATTCCATAAGAAAGAAGTTTTGGTTTGGTTTTTTTGGTTGTTTTTTTTTTGGTGTGTTTTTTGTTTGTTTGTTTGTTTGTTTGTTTGTTGTTTGTTGTTTTTTTCTTTCTTTTCCAGTCAGAAAATAACCTCTTCTTCTGTGATCCAATATTGGCCCATGTCAGGGTCTGTTCACTTGGTGTGTGATTTCTGCTGTCAATAAAGAGAGGATGATGAGATGCCAGAGCCATTAATCCATCAGTCTTTGTATGGATAAGAGGACTCTCGATACAGAGTGGGGCTCCCTCAGCTTCTCTCACTGACCCTTGGGTTTAGTTGGAAGCATGACTGATCATCGCCAGGTCTGTCTGAACCCACTGGCTACAAGGTAATCAACAGGACTTCCCTCTCCTTTCATCTATTTATTCAGCACAGCTGCTGCAGGAACACTGGAGAGTACCAAGGTAAGATCTTTGCACTCGCCTGCATTTCAAGGAAGGTGGTTGTTAATAGCTTCATGCTGTCCTGTGATAACACCTCTGAGCAGGAAAGACCCAGCCTCTGAAAAGACTGTGCTGGTCAGAATAGTACAGGCTGAAACTGAAAGAGCTGCTTCCCAATCTGCTGAGCATTTAAGATACAAGTTATTCTCTACACTGGGTACATCTCAAGCTGAAAAACTGTGAACCGTGTATCCCAGATGCTTGTTCTCAACCTGTCTAAAGGAAAGGCTTTCCTCCATCTGCATCTGTGATTTCAGCCCCTGAAAGGACGCTTAAATGTGTAGGGTAGAGAGGTCTGTATTATGCCCTTACCAGACAACCAAGCTGCTGGTGTTGCTGATACTGCCCCACCCAAGTCAATCAGGATTCAGGTGACTGACTTGAAATGTTCACACCTTAGAGTGTGTTAATGGAGGCTTTCTGCTACTCTACCACAAAAATTCATACCTAACTTGCTCCTTCTGTTCCTCTATTGCAGTGAACATAATTTGTGTTTTTCATAGCTGACTAGCTGTCATATATGAAAAGGTAGTTATGATGGTGATGAAACACAAACTTCTTAAATTAGCTTTATATTTGAAAAGGACAGTTTATAATATCTTTTGTTTAATAAGGATTAAAAGATACAGGAGAGGAAGCATCAAACTAGTTTCTTAGCAAGTCACAAGTTGACTCTAGCATGTTAAAGCAAGGATTCTGAATCATTTTATAATTCTTCACTGCTGAGAGACTTGAGGTGAAAACACAGACACAGCTCTGGATAATGACAGAACATTTAGTTCTATTTTATTGCTTTTTTTTTTTTTTTTTTACAACAGAGTTGTTTGTTTTCTTAATGCCTTATCCTGTCCCTTGCTTATTGTATCTAATAAGATTGCAACCTTGGACTTCCAGCTCTTCTGATGTCTGTGCACAGAACCTAACACAATGGGACATGCAGTTCATTTGAGCTATTGCACTGTAGTTCAACAAAATAAACTGAGATGTACATAGTTACAAGTTATTATAGACATGTAAGAATACCCCATATTCAAGAGAGGGACAACTAAGAATTTATTCTTAACCTATCAAAAAATTATAAGACCTAATCAGAGTATGATAGTTGTTACCAGTCCAGCAACACCAACATAGTCCAAATTAGCACAGAAAAGCCTCGTTAATGATGATACCATTAAAATAGTTAAAGAATGTAACTTTTTGGTGTTATGCTTGCCCATCCAATAACTCTCAGGGTTTTAAGGTCAAGTGTTTGAGCCTTCCCCAAGCAAAGACGTGGGTGGTGTCACAGCCATTCATCAGTGTCTTTGCCAGGATGAATGTGATCTTCATGGTCCCTTCCTCATCAGCACTGGGATACACATGGGTTTCTTTTTATGCGTTTACCATCCCCACCTTCTCCATTCCTCCTGGACTCCCAGGGAAGGGGTAAATCTACCCCACAGCCTCCCAATGCCCTTGGGGGGCATTTGTCCCTCAGGGACTGCCTGGGGCTGTCAGCCCCTTCCCTGGGGGCACTCACTGAGCTGGAGCTCAGACAGGCTGGGCAATGGGCACTTGCCCACGGGGCACCTGGTAAACCCAGCTCAGCCCCACTCAGGCCAAGGGCAGCCCAGACACCCCCTGAGATCCGGGCTATGATCAAGTGAACACAGGGTATGTGGAATTTCACTACTAATGACAAAATTATATTTATTCAGCTTAGATATGAAGAAGAATGCTCCTTGTCTGAGTTTCAGGTGGGTATAACCATTATTGCTGCTGTTTTTAAATTGAATTGATTGACCCTTCTCTCCCACTTACTAAAATATTTTTTTTAGCAGGCACACCCACATGCTGGTGATTTAGGAAGCTTTCAAAATGAGACAGTGAGCCTGAATATAAAGATATTTTGAAAGGTGATTTAATCAGCAGTATGACCCTGAGATTTTCACAGACATGCATCAGCATACAATGCTTAATACTAGACTCTGAATCTGCATGAAAATAAAACATTGACTGATAGTTCAGGATAATCATCCACATTTATTACATTTAGATATATATTCTTTGCTGAAACTACTGAACCAAAGCTTCAGCATTATAAAATTCGCACATATTATGGTGTGATAATAAATGCTGAGCTGAGCTGCTTACAAAGTTACTATTTATTTAATAGAAAGTTTAGGGAGGTGAAAGTTCATACTCCATCAAATCATACCAGTTCTGTCTAGGACTAATCATGTAGCATTAATATAATTACTGGTTACTGTAAGTCCTTATTTTTTTCTCAGGTAGTGTTTTGTTTTGCTTCTGTACTCCTATTTATATTTAAGAAAGTATTGCTAATTTTTTTTCATGTCTGTCAACATGCAAAAATTATTTTAAATTCTCTTTATTATTGTTCTGTTCCATAATTAATGACTTTGTTAAGATATTAAGATTGTATTATCATCCACACAAGAAATACTGTCTATCCTACTAATATAATCTGAAACAGAAACCTAAACTATGTATTTTTTTAAAGTTTGTATAGTACAGCAGCTAGCATGGGGTTATGTTTTGGATTTGTGCTAGAAACAGTGTTGATAACAGAGGGGATGTTTTCATTACTTCTGAGCAGTGTTGACACAGAGCCAAGGCCTTTTCGCCTTCTCACCCCACCAGCAAGTAGGGTGGAGGTGCACAAAAAGGTGTGAGCAGACACAGCTGGGACAGCTGACCCCAACTGACCAAAGGGATATCCCATATCTATGATGTCATGCTCAGCTCATAAAGCTGAGGGAAGAAGATGGAAAGGAGGAATCTTCAGAGTGATGACATATATCCTCCCAAGTCACCGTTACATGAGATGGAGCCTTTCTTTCCTGGAGACAGCTGAACACCTGCCTGCCAATAGGAAGGGGTAAATGAATTCCTTGTTTTGCTTTGCCTATTAAACTGTCTTTATCTCAGCCCATGAGTTTTCTCACTTTCAACCTTCTGACTCTCTCCCCCATCCTACTGGGGGAGAGTGAGTGAGCAGTGTGTTGCTCAGCTGTCAGCTGGGGTTAAACTACAGCTTGTCTCCATTTTCTTCTGTATAAATAACTAATATTTTGTATTTGTTACAATACAAAGTGTGGTACAGAAGAAAAACCAGTAAACAATTGCAGTGACTTGGGTTTGTTCATTAACCAGATAAATTAATTTCAAGACTCTTTCCAATTGAAAAAGAAATTCCATGTTAAACTTGCTCTTGTTTATACTTCTGTCTTTGGAATTTATTATGTCTTCAGATACTAAGTCAACCTGAACTAAAAAATTTTAGCATGAAAAGGCATTTCTATGTCCTTCTGTGTGTGCAGTTTCTTGTTTTCTATGCATATTTTGCACCCGTCAAAAAAACAAGTTATTTGTTCTCTCTGAACTTCCCTTTCATTTCTTGCCCTCATGAAGAAAAGTGAGAGGAAAAAAGACTGTCCCTGCATGGCTCCCCCAGAGTGGTAAGGTACCGCAGAGACGTACAAGGAAAGAGCAAGTACAGATGTTGCTAGGGGAAGAGGCAGGTGTGCAAGCCAGTGCTGCCACTGTGAGAAGCAGCTGTGGATCCATATACTCAGACATTGTCGGGATCCTTACTTTCCAAAGATAATGCTCTCAGTGGGCAGCCTAAAGCTTAATGCTTAATGCTTGAAGCATTTCCAGGAATATTTCCATTCTGGAGAAATCTTCGATGTATAAATGCTTATAGATGAAAATGTATATATATACACTCCAAGTGCCTGTACTCACTGAGCATTCTGACTTCCTGGTGGGGTCCTTAGTTAAGATGACATGGATCCTTGTTCATGAAGGCAGAGAATAGAATGGCAGGAAAATCTACAGGGATTTTATTGAATTTTGTTTACCTTCATGGCATAAATACTCAATTTTTCAGCTAACATTCTCTCTCAACATTACTTCACCTTCAAACACTTCAAGAAAAACAGTATTTTCAAGTTAATCATCTCGAAAATTCATTGGAAACTCAACTGCACAGAAATGTTTTGATACTTTTCGATACATTGTTGATGAGCAGGCTTCATGCTGTAAGCAAATTTTCTCATATGAATATCGTGTTAATGGCAATCCTGTGATTGTAGTAGGTCCAAGAAAAACTTGAGTCCCCGGTCTGCAAGGGAAAAAGAGAGAATTTGATGACTTTGTTTAAAATATGTGTATGTTCATTGGGACTCCATGAAACACTAAAGTGAAAACATCTGATAAAATACAAGTAAGGAAAGAAAAACATTAAAAAAAAAAAAACCAAAAAACCAAAAACAACCAACAAACAAACAAACAAAAAACCGACACAAAAACCAGCTTGAATTCAGGAACATCAAAATATTTGTTCTTTAGACATTTATAAAGATAATTATATGTCTTACCATATATGAAGGTGGATGGTTTATCTATTAAGTGGGTTTGGTCTACTGGAAGTAAATGAATTCTCCAACAACACAAGGAGAGAAAACATGTATTAATATTCATTCATAGTGCATGTTGACAGGACTATTGACAGTTAAAATTTCTAGATTTTACATTTGCGGTGTGAACGCTTCCAATAAAATAATTTTGATATTGGCTTACATCCAATGTTTTATTTATGTAACCTATTATTTTCCTTTTTTTTGTTTGAAAATTTTGTTGATTCCTGCCTTATTTAGCATTACTTGATCCTACTCTGGATTTGCTCTAGCAGGCAGTCAGTGTTGAACATACAGCCTGCTGTTAGGTCTGCTTTTTTTCCCCTTAGCTGAGTAGTAGTTCATCAGGAAGACAGACTTGAGAAACTCTGTGTGTGTGTGTGTGTGTGTGTGTGTGTGTGTGTGTGTGTATGGATGTACATATATATGTGTATATGTCTACATATATACAATTATATAGTTTTTCTCTTTGCTCTCACACAGAGGTCCTGATCAGTAGTCACACACAGAGGTCACACAGCAATAATTTGTCACAGTCTAAGAGTTCACTGGCTACTAATGAACTTTTATAACTTTTAATCTGCATTATGAGGAAGAATAAATGAAAATGTGTATTTGTACGGGTGTAATGGTGAAGTTTTCCTTTCTACGTTTGGTTTAAGATCATTCTAGAATATTTAATATATTGTCTGAAATTCAGTACAAATGCTATTCACAGTCTAGATCTTCTATCCTGTTTTCCAAATTACATAGTAAAATGTCAGTGAAGTAAAAGAATGCAGAAAGGAGGTTTTTAAGCATCTTTCTTTCCCTCTCCATTTTTTTTTAAACAGGATAATTTAGACAATGGTAACTTCCAGAAATAAATATACTAGAATGAAGTGTATGTTATAAGGGAAATATACATATAGTTAACTAACCCTAAACCAAGTGTCTCCAGCTATGTGGCTTAAAGTTCCCCATCAATTTGTAAAATACATAAACATCTTTTAATATGAAGGCATTTCAGAAACACTTTCCATTTCAATGCACTTATGAACTAGCCATAAATATATATAGTCCCTCTACTCTTAGAATTTAGTGACTAATTTCTAATGAATAATTTATTTGATAAATATTTTCCCTTTTGTCTTCTGAATTGAGCAGGGGTACATTATAAAAGAACATCTATTTATTGTTCAGAAATATCAGATTAATAGTTTGTGCTAATATACCTTGCTCTGAAATGAAATGTTTGCCAACAACTTACAGGTATTTGATGAGCTGAATAGTACAAACAGAACATATGTTTAAAGATTCTTATAATATACCAAAATGTTTGCTTTTTTGTTAACCAGTAAATATTTTGCAAAACAAAATCTAAAATAATAAGTGAAAGAAATGAATTTGAATGGCCTTCTTTAACTGGTGGGTTTGTTTGTTTTTTTTTTCCCTTTCAAAATAAGAACGGGGGTTTTTAATTATTTTTTTTCTTTGTGTGATTAGAAATAACAGCTTTTTGTGGTGAACAATACAGCATCACAGGAGATTATTTTAAATATCTCTTTACAAATGATTTTTGTATTTCAAAACCAGATTTGTTTAAATTGTTGGGTTTCTTATTAGGTTGCCAAATTGCTACAAATACTTATTATATGACGGGTTTTTACCTTAATTTCCAAAATGCTTGTTTTGATGAAACAGCTGCTTCTAACTACACTAAATTTCAGGAGGAATTAACATGTAACACTTCTCCTGCAACCTGATTCCAGTTAGATATTTTCATGTATATGTCACAGATATACAGTACTTCTTTCCTTCAAATGTGAATGCTGTTGTTTTTTAATGGAATAGTGATAACCTGAGTTTATTTGCCAACTTTTAACATGTATAATTCAAAACTTACCTTTTATTCCCAGATATTTGCAGGTTTTTTCAGTGTTCCAAGCTGACAATAAATTCAGTACAATTTTTCAATAGCACACTGGTGTCATCCCCACTGCACTCCTTGGTAGTCAGTCACCTAGGCCTTTTTAGAAGCTGTGCATGTGATCATAGTTTGACTATAAGGATTAAATATAAAAAGTAATCATATATATATATATATATATATATATATATATGTATGTATGTATGTATGTATATACAGAGCTTCTTACCAAAGAAGTATAGACAGGAATATTACTGCAGTGGTAATATACTCTGATGGTTTTCAATGTCTCCACCGTTCCATACGGCCACAGTGACCAGAATAACAATGAGAAATGACTCTTAATGATGATTGCTTTGCTGAATCAATATCCTTATGAATAGTTTTGACTTCCATGTAATATTTAATTGATATACTGACAGAAATGCTTTACTCGTTTTATATACAAGTAGCCTGTGTTATTCTATACTATAGTTTTCATTTTCAGCTCTTACTTTCTCTTGTTCTTTCCTCTACCTATAACCAGTTTCTTTTTAATCTTAAATCTTATTCTGTCTGTCATGTGAACAACTGTAGCCAAATTCCAGCTGCAGTTTCCGTTATTATTGTGTAATTAAAAGTAATATACTACTGAAATGTCTACCATTTACTTGTATCTTTCTCATGTCTTCAGACTAAAATATGGGAACATGTTATTTTGCCCCTGATGAATGACAGTATCACTTTTCTATATTTTTAATCTGTTTCATTCATTTGTTTATTTTTAATAGTAGTTGAATAGATATGCAATTTGAGGTCATGCTTCTGTGTCATAACAGATATGTTAGATTTGAATGAACCATGATTTCTCTGTTCACAGGTAGAAACTATATAGGTGATGGAAATGTGATACTTTGGTGTTTAGATTTCAAAACACTAGGTTTGAAAGCTGTCTGGAATCTGTCTTTAAAAGCCGGCAAGTAGGGGGTTCTGAAAAAGTGTTTATCTTCTCCACATCAATTTGCTATTCTACACTAGATGAAGTGTGTTATTTGACACAGTAACCTTGAGTCACTTATAAGATTTTATTGACAACTGCAGTCTTTTGCCAAATCTCTATTTTTACTCAACTTCTGGCTGTCCTTGTTAGGATACATTAGTGTCAAACTGAGGAATGCTGATTAGAGAAGACAAGTCATGTACCATACACAGACTCACTACCACAGTCCCATTTAAATGAGGGTATAATGTCTTTTGGCTCTGTGGAGCAGATATAATTTTAGATCCCTTCTCCTCCCTTCCTTCCCTCTTCCCCCCACCCTCTTGTTTGACAAGCAATAGTTTGTTCACCTAAAGGTAGTGATGAAAATTAAATATCTGCCAAAGTTAAAAATAAACAACTATTGGACCAACCTGCTTGGACTCAAAGCAGGACAGCAGAGAGGAAAAGACTTCTTTTGGAAACGTGCAGTGACTGAGGCTCAGACCTCTGTGAAACATTCTTAAAGGAGATGAACTAAAAGCTTGTATCTGAGCAAAGGCCTAAGCCTGAAGGTCAGGAGAGGTGTCCCGGAAACCCTTTCTCTGTGGAACAGTCTGCTAATTGTCTGACTTCATATTTTACTCATGGCTCAGTAATTGTCTTCTATTTTAGCACATTACTAAGACTGTTCTACAAAGCACATCTGTTGGAACGGTGTGCATTTTTGTGTTCATATGTGTATGTACATACATACCTATATGTATATATATTTTTTAGCCTGGTGCTCCTAATCCTAGGATAGCAATATGTTAGGGCTGAAAAAAACCCCAAAACCCCACAATTTGATTAACAAGACCTAGAATAAGAGCCATTACATTTTTATGCTGCCGGTCACACAGTTTTGTTATGTTTTGCTGCTAGATAATACAAACTTTACTGTATGGATGAGTGTGGATATTCTTGTTTCCATAATGTATAATGTACAATATCTAAAGGTGAATGACCAATAATGAAAACTTTTAAAAACTTGTGTTTCTGAAGCTTGCTTTATCTTGTATTCTGAGAGTTGAAGAAAAGCATATCTTGTCATACCAACTCTCTTAGATGAAACCTGTATAATTATGGACAATTTCTTGTGTAAAAGGGGAATTAAAGCAAAACAAACAAAACTCCATGCAATATACAGAAACAATAATTTTCACTACATTTATCAGGGAGGAGGTGCAAAGCTAGCAATACTAGCTAAATAGGCAGAATAGGCAGAAGAATATGGAAGGTATCATTTTAATAATAATTCTGTTATACTCCTGGAGTATAAGTAGGAATTGTAGGAATATTTATTCCTCCCCATTTGCTGCTTCAGGGAGACTTCCTTGAGGGATATATGAATGTTGGCAATGCATAATCACAGTACCGAAAGTGGACTACTTATTGCAGTGCAGTTGAAATGTCAGTAAATGATTTTCCAGAATCCAGTGTTCGTTTGAGGATAGGTTGTAAAAGAATGCTGCTGGAAAAGTATCAGGAAAAGAACAAAAGTTTTAGTGTATGAGGAAAAGGTTGCAGTGGTAAAGATCCAGAGCTTTGTAATAAAAATACTCCAATGTTTAAGTTTGGTAGAATAACATAAATTCAAATTTGTCGATGTCATTAAATTAATGCTAGCATATGCAACTTCTTCATGCGGTCCTGCAAAAGCTTATGATGGTAAATTTTTTTAGGCTGAAAACCTCAAAAAGTAGATTTTGCAGTTCATTGTGTTTTGTGAAGGAATTCCATTTAGTTCCTTTCACAATCATGTTTTCTTTTTCCCTTTATAAATACACCTGTTGGAGTGATTTTTCTCATGTGTTTGGATAATATTAGTACTAAGTTAGGCAAGTCATCAGCTATTTCTAGTATTGATGGAATTCTGAAGTTTACAGTTTACAGTTTTGCATTGTTCTGCTGTATAAAATAGTTTAGCCCAGAAAACACAGAACAACCCATATGCAGGTATTGATGTAGCTTTTCAGTTTTTTACCTTTTTTATTCTAAGAGGATACAGGCTGTCACTGAAAAATTGTACATCTGTAAATTAGTGAGCATTATCTGTATTATAGTAAAAAGCCCATTTACAGAATCAGAATGTTTGAGGTTGAAGGAACCTCTGGAGGTCATCTGATCCAGCCCCCCCCCCCTGCTCAAGCAGAGCCACCATGCCCAGGACCATGTCAGGGAGGCTTTTGAATATCTTCAAGGCGGGAGACTCCACAATCCCTCTGGGCAACCTGTGTCAGTGCTCTATCACCCTCACAGTGGAAGAAAGTGTTTCCCTATGTTCAGACAGAGCCTCCTCTGTTTCAGTTTGTGCCCATTGATTCTTGTCCTGTCACTGAGCACCACTGAAAAGAGCCTGGCTCCATCCTCTTTGCAGTCCCCCTTCAGGTATTTCTACACATTAATAAGATCCCCCTGAGCCTTCTCTTCTCCAGGCTGAACAGTCCCAGATCTGTCAGCCTTCTCTCTTGGGAAAGATGGCTCTAGTTCCTCAGTCATCTTTGTGGCCCTTTGGTTGGACTCTCTACAATATGTCCATGCCTCTCTTGCAGTTGGGAGCCCAGAACTGGACACAGCACTCCAGGTGTGGCCTTACCAGTGCTGAGTAGAAGGGAAGGATCACCTCCTTTCACCTGCTGGTAATGCTCTGACCAGTGCAGCCCAGGATACCATTCATCAGCTTTGCTGCCAGGGGACATTTCTGGATCATGTAAATGCCTTCACATGCCTTGCTAGCTGCATTTTCCACTCATTTCTTTTTCTTATCTCCACAATTATTAAAAAAATTTGCTTTTTTTCTTACTTCTGAAGAATCAAAATATATCTGAAAAATGATGATGTCTAAACACTTGCTCAGGCAGGATAGAAATCAAAGATAAAATTTTGAAGAGGTTTGTTTCACTTTTTTTTCCATGAGTAGAAAATATATTATTACAAATACAATTATAAGAAGTTAACCCAAAATGTTCAAATTACAAGAAACTTTCATGTGGTTTTAAAACTAAACTAGAGATGACATAAACAGACCTCAAAAATATTATGAGAAATTGGTTCAGAAAAGCATCTTGTTTTGTAGCTGTCCTCTTGAAAATTCCGAAATAGAATGTTAATGGAGCTATTGTAACAACTGTCAGAAAATTAAATGGGGGAAAAAGAAAATAAGAGAAACTTGCACTAACCTAATGGCAAAGCGAACAGTAGTCACCTTCTGAATCAGTCTGTACCAATGATATCTCCTTGCTGAACTTCACAGAATAATTCAGACATAGCTTTTCAGGAACATCTCAGTTGTAGATGAGATGAATTATTGCAACAATGCTTCTGCAGATAATACAAACAATTGCAAAAACCAGTGTTTCAGTGATCATGGCTTTGGTCCTGCTACTGTCTGCTTTTGGCAGAGGTGAGTTGCAAATGTGTTTGCTACTCAAGCAATTTATTAGGTGTGTCAAAATATAAAAACATCTGCACATACTTGAAAATATATATTTCCTTCTTTGCTGACTTAATATTTAGAACTCTAAACTGACAACTGTCTACAGGTTGAGGCACAAATTAGAGACTGACTAAGAAATATATATATATATATATATATATATATAGTTAATTAGTTTTTGTCATTATAGTAAATACACTTCAACAGACTTGTCACGAAGGAGAGACAGTATTTTTTGTTGTTGCTCTTCTGATCATTTGCATCTTAAAAATCTCATTTGTGTGAATTTCTGCTTAAGTAACTTCAAAAAATAGTTCTCATTTTCAATTTGCATCTTCAGTCATTTTTTTTGTAAGACACAAATGAAAAAGAAAAAAGTATTTGCTCCTGCAGATCACATACTGTTCAGCATTCTCAACAAAGTAGGTATAAAAGCAGGTTTTGCAGAGCAAAGAACTACTCCTTAACTAATGTGCCCCAGAAACCTTTCCAGCTTTGTATCTTGTTTACTTTGAAACTAGCTAGTTTGTATTCCTTGATCTCAAATATGGCAGTATCTCTGAAAAAGGTTAATGAACTCCCAGGTTATTGAATTCCAAATCATTGTATTATTACTTCCAGTAACAGCTAGTTTGTATTTAATGAAGCAAGTCCTTCTGGCCTTACATCCAGTTTGGGAGATTATCTCCAATTAAGAAACTGCTCAAGCCACTATTCAGAAAAGCACCTAAAATGCACTAGGAATACCCTTGTACCCTTTCTTGTGCTGGAATATTTCTATGTTTCCTAATAGAGAGATAATTAATAGAGTATTGGAAAATGAAGCTTACATGCAGTGACATCAGTGACGTGTTTTGAGCTGATGTACAGTAGGAGTTGAGCATTCATACTAGCAAACAAAACAGGAGGATGGAAGCTCAGAAGTCCTTGTCCCCATATACTGACTATAAAATGAAAGTATTTTGAGTGAGCAAGCACTTTAAAACTTTGATCATGAGAACCATGATAAATACTAAGTGAATTGCATTTTGATTCCCCTGTACAACCCTTTAATTGAAAACAGATATTTGTGTAGTGCTGCTTCTTCAAAGTTTTGATAACTTTGAGCTGACTTTCATCTCTGTTCAAGTAGGTTCATCATGGTAATAACATTTTATAGTCTTTCTAAGTTTTCATTTTCACCTATTTTATGAACACCTTCATAACAACATAAAGGGCTCTTCTTCTATGCCAAAATGTTAATCAAATACCTCTTCTACTACTAATAAAAAATGTAGGATTTTCTCCCCTTTGACTGAAGCTTCTATGTATATGTGTGTATATATAACACATATCCTGATGAAACTATGAGGAAAAAGGATAAAAGAATTTGCAAAACCTTTTACTAGTTTGTTAGTTTAATATTTCAAAGAAGAAGAAATCCATGCAGTAAAGCACATAGCATGAGAGTTTAAGCATGTGCTTATGTTCCTTTCTATTCTGCACAGTATTAAAATAATGAATTTAAAATTAAATATATATTTAAGAGTTTAAATAAGTGTTTAATCATTGTTCCCATTAGGGATACTATTTTGACAGGTGGGCTCTAATGATTAAACACCTTGCTGAATTAGAGTTTTAAGCATCTGCCTAATTTAAGCAGTAAATCCTATTGAAACCAATGGGACTTAACTTGAATAAGTCTCATATTGAACTAGGGTGAAAGTGAGAGACCGATAATGCTGGGCAACCTTAAAGCCTGGCAAGCAGGCACTGAAACTAGTTCAGACAGTAGAATATGAATTACAGCTCCCCAGCTAGTCATGTCTAATAAGCACATATTTCAGATGGTGTCAATCTCTTTATTTAGTGGATGAATCATACTGGAGAACAGCTCTAGAATTAATCTATTAAAACAGGTAGCTATGTGTAACCTAAAAGAGCAAAAATGTGTTAAATTTATTTTTTCAGTACCTCTGTTCCATGCTTTGTTCTCCTGTGCTCTGGAGTTTGTTAGGATTCTGCTTATGTGTTTCTTTTGCCAGTCTTCTTTCCTTCTGCCTTTTAACATTGTCACAAAATAATCCAAAGAAAATGAACAAACGAACAAAAGATAATACTATGTTCCCTGCTACATGAAATGGTATTAATCTCTCTAATGTCATGCAAAACTGTCTTTCCTGACACCCTGCACCCAAAGAATAGAAGGTTAGTGGCCTTACACAGATAAGTAGAGGCAGTGTCACCAAAATGATTAAATCCCAGCATAGGTGGAGCTTCAGGAGGCTTATGTTTTACAACCCAGTAAATCTGTTATTGCCAGGTTGGGGCAAATATCAGGTTGTGCTAAATCCCAGAGGTTGTGCCAGATCCCCTTGGCCTGAGTGGGGCTAAGCTGGGTTTACCAGGCGCCCTGTGGCCAAACGCCCATCGCCCAGCCTGTCTGAGCTCCAGCTCAGTGAGTGTCCCTGGGAAGGGGCTGACAGCCCCAGGCAGTCAATCGGCCTCCAGGGATACAAGGGTGTTGTGGGGCAGATTTTACCATTTCCCTGGGAGCAGGAGGAAGGAAGCAGGCAATAGTGTGCAAAGAAATCTGTGTGGACCATGGCACTGAGGACATTGAGGAGTGTCTGTGACACCCCCTACCTCTTTGCTTGGGGATCACTGAAACTGTTAACTGTCAGACCCAGACAGGCTTCAGGAACACGGGCATAACATAACATAGAAAGGAACGACAGGAAGGTCCTTTTAAATATAGACATACATATGTATAACAATTATATCCATTGTGACTTTTTTGCATTAGATAATTTAGACTAATAGAATGCCAAAACTTTAACTAGATTGATAATAAATTTGTGGCTGCACATATATGGCATGCTGACTTTCACTCATAATGAGATTCTGAGTGTAACATTCCCTCCCAGCAGGTGCTGGAAATACACATTTAATTCTTTGCAGCCATGTATGAAAAGCACCTTTTTCCCAATTCACAGGGAAAGTGGGGAGAAAACCTGTAAATTCAGTTTAAAGAAGTTAAAGCTGAGAAGGTTGTTCCATTGACTGATTTTGGATCTTCTTGGTGTTTAGGCTTCCTTTTTATTTGGTAAAGAGGAGTACTTTTCAGCTGATGGCTGTCAGGAGTCTACCTACCATCTGGAATAACAATTTCCTTAGACGTTTTGTTGTCTATTTAGAGTTCCTAGGGAACTTAAGATGTAATTACAAGATACATGGTTTTGGCAGCCGCTACTCTTGTTTTTCTATTCTGTTCTTAGAATGACATTGTCTGCTGTGATGCTGGGATTTTGTTTTGTTTTGTTTTGTGAGGTTTTTGGTGTTTTTTTCTGTTTTTTCGTTTGGGATTTTTTTTAAACAAACCCAACCGGTTTTAAGGGTGGATATGACATTTTTTTTATTTATAAAGCATCTTTGGGTGCTGTTCAGAGACCTCTCTCACTTCAGTGAAATGGTTTGAGAGTTTTCAACACTTCTATACCTCCCCTTGCCTCCTCTCAATATGGGAAACAGTGTCTTTTGATCATGGAGATTATTTTAACCTAGATCTTCTTAATGATCTACTCAATAGTTCAGCTCCAGAAGGAGCTGGGGTGTTAGAAGCTTTCTGTAAAACAGTGCAGAAAGAGCTGTGGTCTTATTTGTACTGCATATTTATTTTTGCTCCTGTAATCCAGAATATATGCAAATTTCTAAAAACCTTTAAAAATTGTCACAGGATTTCTTTTGTTCTATCAAGAGAAACAAAGATCCCTAATCATCTACACTCAGTTGCTTTGCAAAAGATCACCAATCCAATTTTCCTGCCTTGGTGAGTGATGCTTAACTGAACACCTCAGGGACAGCATATCCTTTCTCTCAGGTTCAGGTTGAGTACGCTTAGCTTGATCCCAACAAAAACCTTAAGTTTCAAGTATGTTTGTACATGCATGAGCTCCCACTTTTCCCCTGATGATTTGTTGTTACTGTTTTAGTTTTAATCAATTCCGTGTTTCTGATCAGGCAAATTTAAAAGAGTAGACTTATTTCTATGGGCATTAAGAGAAAGGGGAGAAAAACATACAAACAAACAGAAAAGCACAGAAAAAAATCATTACATCTGTTGAAGAACAGTGAGGGAACAATAACATGATAAAAGCTTATTTGTGTGTGTTCCCCATAGGACTCTTCTTATAAGAGATATATCACCCAAACCATTGAGGCCTACATAAATTTCTTATATAAGCTTGTTTTGGAATTTTATCGTGGACTAATACTTTACCTTTTCATTTTATATATGTAGTACTAAACTGTGGAGCTGGTTTAGTATTTGTTCCATTTCTGGCATAACATACAGTTGGAAAATGGGGGAAAATATTGGTTCCAGAATTTGGTTTTTGTCTGCCATAATTGCATATTACAAGAGGCTTAAGGCTAATTGAATTTAAGAAAAACAAGAATAAAGATACCACCAACTTCTTAGGTCAGATGTAAACATACCAATTCAATAGTTAGCTGTTGGTTTGCCTTTCTTCAACAACTGAAATTCAGACATGTTGAGATGCGTGTTTCCCACTTTGTAATCTGTTCTATGGGAAAAAGAAAACAAAACTTCCTGAACTCAGCTCTCATTGGAGGCTTGCATTTTGATTTCTCACACTGCCTTTGGTTTCTTTGTGTCCCATGAAATAAAAAACTATTTCCCAATTATGACAGAAAGAGAACAGCTGAGCTACTGCAGGCTTTTCCTCTTGTTGAATTTAGTAAACAAGGTACTCAATGATTGTAGCAGATGTCTCTGATTTAAGCCTTTTACCTCTTTCCATGGACCAAATGTTAGGGATGATCAAAACCTGGAGATGAGCCCACAGATACCAGGAACGATGCATTGGCATGGCCAGCAGCCCTAGGAATTCAGCCATTATCCCCAGCAGCTTAATTTTCTGATCAATCATGCTGATCGCATGTTCCTTTTTTTTTAACAGCATGTTCTGCCGTTGTACCTCCAGGCCCGCTGCTCTCCCCTCTCCAGAAATCTATTAATTTATATTTGAATGCATCTTTCTCTCAGTCCCCAGGGGACTCCCCTGTAAGTTTGTTGGGGCCATGGACAGTGGGATTGGGTGCACCCTCATCAAATTTGCTGATGATACCAAGTTGTGTGGTGTGGTTGATACTCTAGAAGGAAGGGATGTCATCCAGAGGGACCTTAACAGGCTTGAGGAATGGGCCCATGTGAAACTCATGAGGTTCAACAAGGCCAAGTGCAAGGTTCCGTACCTGGGTCAAGGCAATTCCCAGTATCATTACAGACTGGGAGATAGATGGATTGAGAGCAGATCTGAGGAGAGGGACTTGGGGGACAAAAAGGCAGCAATATGCGCTTGGAGCCCAGAAAGTCAACCATGTCCTGGGCTGCATCAAGAGAAGTGTGGCCAGCAGGTCAAGGGAGGTGATTCTTCTCTACTCTGTTTTCATGAGACCTCACCTGAAGTACTGTGTCCAGCTCTGGGGCCCTGAACATGAGACGGAGAGCTCTGTTAGAGTGAGTTCACAGGAGGGCCACAAAGATGTTCGAAGGGCTGAAACACCTCCCTTATGAGGACAGGATGAGACGGCAAGGCTTGTTCAGCCTGGAGAATAGACAAGGCTCCAGGCAGACCTTAGGAGACCTTCCAGTAGTTAAAGCTGACCTACAGGCAAAATGGGGAGGAACACTTTATTGAGTATAGTGATAGGATGAGGGTGTCCCGATCCAATGCTGGGGGAGGTTTCAATATGATCCCAAGTGTGAGATTGACACAAATGAGGTTAAATATCATATACCCAGAGCAGTTTTTATTATTAAAGAGGGATAGTGATGGGACAGAATGGAAGAAAAAGACAGAAATCAAGCAAGCATTCAAAATAGTTGCAAGAATAGTCACAACCATGGATAGAGCAACATCCCATTAGTCTTCATTTCTTCGGTGGTGGGTACAACCAGAACATTTGGTTGTCCTTTAAGTTCATCTTATCAGCTGATTAGCATATCTGCCCACCTTTTGTTTTTTCTCTGTTCCCACAGGTTTTTGCTGACTTCATGCTTCTTGAGCAATCATCAGGCTTCTGGGGCAGAAACACTCACCTATTATCAGTTCAATGGCAAATTCGCAAAGTCATTAGCAATACAACAGAGCCACTAAGTATCAGGTTTATACAATGGCCGATGATCAGGGGTCCTTGTGCTTGATGAGAAACACCTGGTTTCACTCAATCCACCTCTTTGTGGCTTATCTAAGGAGTTTGCAAGGGAGCGGGGGTGCATCAATCAATAAACTCCTGCTTCTTTGGGTGACATTCCTTTGGCTAATTACAAAGGCCACAGCTGGTCCTTGATGAGTGTTTGAGGCATTACTGACATCACCCCCTGACTCAAACTGCCCACACAAGGAGGCTTTGAGGTAATCATCTGACATGTCAGTCTCTCACAAAGGTGTAATGGTTTTAAACTGTAAGAGAGTAGATTTAGATAAGATATAAGGAAGAAATTTACTGTGAGTTTGGTGAAACACTGGAACAGGTTGTCCAGATAAGTTGTGGATGTCCCCTCTCTGGAAGTTTTCAAGGCCAGGTTGGATAGGGCTGGGAGCAACCTGATCTAGTGGAAGGTGTTCCTGGCCATAACAAAGGTGTTGAAAATAGTTGTTCTAAAAGGTCCCTTTGGAACCAAACCATTCTATGATTCTGTGACCTTGGTGCCTTTCTCACTAAATCCACAGCATGTGTGCCCACTCCCTACTTGACAAACTGACTGTGACACAATGCCTTGTCATGTCCACTTGAGTAAGTTGTGTCTTATCACGTTTCAGGATCAGTTTTGAAGGAGAGGGGAGAGGAGGTTTGGGGCCTGCTAGCCTGGTACCAAGCATGTGTGTGCTCATGCTGTTCATGGGTGCCTGGTTCTTCTGCCACTGCCATTGGTGTGGCAAGAGGTGTGGCTCATACACAGCCCTTCTTGCCACACAAGGAATGTGGTGGAGGAGGGAAGCACACCTGGGGTATGTTTCCTTTCAGTTCAGCATTTTTGCAAAAAGAATAAAAAAAATAAAAAAAAAAAAAAAAGTGAATAACTGGTTATACTTTCTACTAGTGAGATTTGCTGCAACTTTGTTTGTGCCCCACCCTCCTTCCCCCTCTGCCCTCAAATACAGTGGTTGGGCAGTTCCTGGTGTCAAGGGTCTCTGTTCTGAGTGATAGCTGTGACTTGTGGAAAAAAGACTCTACAACTCGAATAGAGTTATAAAGCAGGTATGTTTACTCCAGCGCCGGGGTGCAAGGGGATTTCTCCACAAAGCTTGCACACCCACCACACATTTTACCAAAACTTATAGAGTGTGGATATCCATATTCACTGGATTGCATAACACAAACATACATACGCATGAGTAAGGCTGGGTTAGTTCGAAAGGCTGGTGTCAGCAGTTTATGTTCTCTCTGCACCTGCGCATTGCCTCCGGGTGGGCGTCTTCGGGGGTCTTTGGGAGGAAGGCTCCTAGTCTTTCTCACCTTGTACTTTTC
Organism: Athene cunicularia; assembly: GCF_003259725.1. Classification (NCBI taxonomy): domain Eukaryota; kingdom Metazoa; phylum Chordata; class Aves; order Strigiformes; family Strigidae; genus Athene; species Athene cunicularia. The sequence goes on along the minus strand of NW_020799091.1, from coordinate 103,489,382 downwards.
CCCAGAGCATGTGCAGATTGTCTCGGCCCATTTCTTGAATAAGAAGAGTGTTTTTCAGCTGTTTTTTTTTCTTCATTCTATCTTATCTAAGAGAGCCAATGGAACTTCTACCATCCATATATAGCTATCTTTACTCATTACCAAGACCCAACTAGTGAGAGCACATCTGTTTCCCAAGGACAAAATCATGGTATTTTGCTGAATGCTGCAGTTCTTGGTAGATTTTCCCAGTGAACTGCTTTGTTTTGATGATCACAGTAGTCCTTGGTAAAATTCCACAGAACAGTCTGGGCAAGCAGGATTCTTAGCAATATTCAAAAGTACTGTAAGTAATACTATAAGTTGCTATAAGTAATTAAGATGCTAAGCAGTTTGCTATAAGTAAATAAGTAAATAAGTCTCAAAACTTGTCATGTCCACTTGAGTAAATTGTGTCTTTGAGTAAGTTGTGACATTTCAGGATCAGTTTTGAAGGAGAGGGCAGAGGAGGTTTCATTTCTCTATATCAGCTGTGAGATGGTAGGGCTTATGGGGCTTGACCAGTGTGGTTCTTGTGTTTTGTGGGTGGTGTGGTTTGGGTTGTTTTTTTTGTTTTGTTTTGTTTTTTGTTTTTCCCTTTGTAGATGCTGAACTTGGTCTAAGATTTGGTGAGGTTGTTGTGCCTGTGGAGTGGTGAGCTGAGTGTTGTAGCTGCTTAGTACTTTATTTGTAAGGCCTCGACTTTTGTTCAGATATAGATATTGGTGAAGGGAAAGGGACAGGGTAGATGGGGAAGAAGACACTGTTTTCTTAATATTGAACATTTCTGTTGGAGTTCATAAAAAAAAGCCTAATTTTGTTATTCCAGCATCATGACTTCCATTAGTTATGGGTTCAATGATGGATAAGTTTAATAATTAATCCATTTCATAAATCCATGGCATGTAATGAAAGGAGCTTCTTGTGTTGTAAGTGTAACAAAAATTGATGCTGGGAATATATTTCTATGGAAATTAATCATTCAGTATATTTTGTGAAGGATGAATATATTTCTACAACTTTCAAATGTAATGTTGGAGACTAAAATGCTGAAAGATGGTTAAAATTAACCATTTTTTAGAGAAAATGGATTAGGCCTTTTCTAACTGCTGTATTTAAAAATGACATTAGAAACAAAAAATAAAATACTAATAATTGACATTAAAAATGACTGATAGTAAAACTTTACTTGATAGTAAAGTTTTTCTTCTGAAATGACAGGTTAATATAATTTGCAATAAAATGTATGTTTCCTCAAAAATTTTAGGTTTTTTGTTTCAAAGCCAAAATAAAGGTGTTTAGAATTCTTTTGCTTTGTGAGGAAAAATTGCACTCTTTCAGATGTCTTCACAGCTGTGTGCTGCAATATGAGATGTTAGTCTAGCATATATTAATACAACGGGAACAATGCAATCATGATGCTTCTAGTGTTTCCTCAAACCTTTGGTTGCAAAATAGAACTACAGTATTGAGAAAAAAACCTACTTGTTGACAAGGAGCTTTGTTGGGAAGAGGAGTGGTTTATAACAAAGCTGAAAATCAAAGAACAGAACTGTCTGTAATATTTTGAGGAGAAAATCTGCATGTTTGTATATGTGTTCATAGCTTTGTCTGAAAGAATAAAAATTGTAGTGAGAAAAGCAGGGTAGGGACAAAGAGGTTGACACATGAAAAGGAAAGAAAGCATTTTAAGTTTCACAATTCCCTCATGTTGTCTGTTAGAAATACTTCATGCAAAGAGTTAATATCCTCAAAGGGAATTTTAGCTCCCATTGGCAGTGCATTTTTGTACAGAGGTTTCTTATTTTCCCTGTGGAAACGTTTCTGTTTTTAATCACTCTGGTAAGCAATTGGTTTCTTTTATGGGCTTTAATTCAATATGCTTTATGAGTCCAAACCTTTCTTCCTCATGTGAGTTTTGGCTGGATGAGGTGAGAGAAATTAGGTCCTAAAATACTACGATGCTTAGTTTAAGAGGGTTCTAAATCATACAATAAAAGCATTTAGAGGTTCATGCTCTCCATGGCATGCATATGTAATTCCTGTAGACATTAAGGGAAATTCTTACCATTACTTTCAAGGTCAGGGTTGTACTAAATACCAAATTGGAGCTCTTAGAGTGTCTTTGCACTTCAGTGGTATCTCTGTGGCTTAAGTCAACACCAATTGCTGATAGCTTTTCACCTGTGAAGGACAGAAAGTGTAAACTACAAGGGTTAGCTTGTGTGCTGGTTGATTAATTTGTGTGTAGATTTTGGTCTTAGGCAGAGAGTCTTCAGTCACTACTGTCTATAGGAAAGTGAGAAGAGCTTATGACCATTCTCAGGGATATTCTTTTATTTATGAGGTTGTTGGAGCTTCCAGGCAGCCTATCTTTATATAAGATCAGTTGGTCTTGTAGACCTTTCTGATACCAGGTGAATCTACCTCAATTTCTGCAAGTGAATTCAGTGCTCATCTAGATCAAGGGTAAAATTTGATGGTTATAAGCATCATGCTTGTGAAGAGAAAAAAACAAAACAAAACGGGAGCTGATGCAGTGAAAAAAATTCTTATGGATTTCTATCGTGTGTTTTAAGTGAGAAACATGCAGTGTTGTCATGACTGGTGCTCTCAATCAAAACCATATACTGTTTGTCCCAGATTTCTGGAATATCAAAGCAATGTGGGATATCTGCAGTTGCTGACATTCAGGATGAACTTATTTATGTCACCTAAATACATTTTCAAAATTTATTGCTTACTGTTGACTGGCATTACCAATTATACCCATACTGCTGAAGATGGCTTTTTTTATATAACAAAAAAATATTGTATATTGTGTTGTTTCCCTTGGGCTCCTAAGTCTAATGCCACAGTTCACAATGTAATGCAGAGAATAGTCAAAGCACTTTGGTTAGAGGCACAGACTGAAAAGCAGTGCCATTTTTTGTGACAATGCTTCAGTTTAACGCTGTTGTTTCTGGAAAAACTTGGATGTGTTCCCATCCCCCCGAGCCTTCTAGCAAAAATAAATCCTAACAAAACCAAAATCGCATTTCATAGTTTATTTCTGTATTTTTTATAGCACTTCAGCAGACTGAGTAAAGGAGAAATAAGCTTATTTTTATTTACTGAGTGCCTCTCAGTAGCCAGTTAGGAAACTGAGACACAACACTATGATTAGTTGTATGTATAATTCATCCTAACACAATACTTGGGCTGGAAGGTAGACATGTAGAACTAAAAATAGTTTTACAGTATCTAATATATTTAAGAAGGAATTAAGACACTTCATATGTCATTGACAAAAATGAGAAAAATGTGTAATTATGAAAAAGACAGTTTAAAAAATAATAAAGTACATAAACCCCATCTCCCTGCCCCCTTGCATTATAACACCTTCACAGTCAAAGGATTCTAAAGAAAAGTTCAGGCATGAAGTGGGATGAAGGATTATGGTTTATCAGGATGTATCTAATTACATATTCTGCTGGCAAAGAGCTTGATGCTGAAGACAGTACAGACAGTATCACCATTCAAGTTATCAGGTGTTTTCTGTGTAAGATCAGTAGAAATCTGTATCTTGATTTTTAAATCCTGTCTGTTGGACTTAAGCCACTGCCATCAACGGCAGCATAAAAGTTACACTGTACCTTCAAGAAGTTCCGACGTTTTTAATACAGTTATTGGAAGTTGATGATATTTCACACTTCAACTCAGATCTGTAATCAAGTACAGGAGTGGGAAATGTGTTTGGCTTGCACTTCTACGCTACACACAGGAGGGCCTAAATGTTCTTCTGATTTTGTGCAGAGCAGGGGGAATTATTTCTGTTAATAAGTCTAAACCTTGCATTTATCTTAAAGAATAGTTAAGCATGTTTTGAAATATCCCATTTTAATGATTCACATTAAATGTAGATGACATAGATAAAACTAGTTAGCATTGGAGAAGGTCCTGAAACATGACAGATTCTGTGTGAATCTGTGCAATGTACTTTTACATTTTTAAGCTCTTTCTCTTTTATGACAGATTCAGCTTCTTGCATTGTTTTTGTGCTGGGCACGTATTTTAAAGCCTTGATTATATACAGGAAACCTAATAGCAAATGAAATGTTCTGTGGTTCAGCTACGGTCCCTCTGTACTGGGGCTCTTGACTCCTGAAAATGCTTTTAAGTGCTGAACCACCAAATTGTTCTTCTGAGCAAGATAAATGCAGATTGGGCAGGTTAAATTAAATTATATAGTGGTTTAAATGTCAGTTGAGGAATTGCATTGCATATGCCTTTTTGTTTGTAACACTGTGACAATCTGGGAGAAGTATTTATGTACAGTATATGAATTATGCTTGGTGTTAGGGATTCTGTGTATTGGTGTCGGACTGCAAACTCCATTTGGAGTGTGTATTTTGTTTTCTGCCATATCTGTCTTCTGTTTTCATGAGCTGAACTCACAGGAGGTGCCAGAACAAAATCTTGTACCTAGCATGGAGCTAATGATAGGGGATACTCTAATTTCAATTGTCTATTCAAATGAAATTTGTTTTGGAGAAAAAGATGGCTATTGCCCTTTCTAGTTCCTGCATAGGGTAAAATCTCAGGTCTGAACTTGAAAATCAAGGTAAGGATGTGGCAGGAAGCTGTAATCTCTCTTGTCTAGAAAATTTCTGCTCAGCTTTGACAGGTCAACTGCAAAGTTTTCACAGCCATGTTTAAATAGGAAAATGAAGATGTGATTGGATGTATGTCCATTGTATCTTTAGTTTAGTTTGATTAGTGTAGGCAACAGTTACACCTGACATTACAGACAGACTTCAGTTTGTGCTAGAGGTTAGAATTCATTGCATAGTCACTGGAGAGCTGCTGCTGTGTACTGGTGAATGACAAGACATCTTGTGATGCTTCCCATTTGATATTGGCAGTGCTGTTCTGTGCTAATCTATCCTTTAGGTACCCTTCTACTTCTCCTCATTGTTGTGGCTACAGCTTACCTAAATTCTCTTATAGGAGATAACTTCAGTGCTTTGTAGAGGGAATTTTGCACATGGTCAAGGGCTCTGACTTTTCCTGAGCAGCAAAAGTGTTTGGGTCTTGGAGTTCTTGTGGATCTTTGACACATGGAGAGCCTGTGTCTAGGAAGGCACCTTAGGAATCAAAGCCAGCAGAAAGGCTGAGACTGATGGAAACTAATCACACATGAGTCTCTGATGGAACTGTACTAACACAGCTAATGCTCACCACAAATACATTTGCAAGCATCCTGGTGTGGTTTTGGGAGGTGAAGAATCATTGTGCTCTGACAGATTTTTGGTTTTGACTTTTTTAAATAAAGGTCAAATTGTCTGAAAATACTTACGTTCAGAGAAGTGTAACAGCACGTTAGACTGAAACTGTAGGAAAGAATTTTAAAAAGGAGTCACTGAATGTCCTGAGCTGTCTGGTTACAGAAATGCCTGTGGGAGGGGGCAGGGGGAAGAATATCAAATGGACTAAATTATCAGTCTTTGATATTTATGGAAGAAAACTAAAATATTCTGGTCGTTTTAGATTTCTATCATTATTCTCTTTTAAGTTATTGATTAGATGAATACATTTGTGGTTGTTATGTAAGAGAGCTGGGGAAGCTGTCTGTCAGGGAACATGCTGTTTAACAAAAGTGGTCTGACTAATGAATAATTGACATGCATACTCCTGACTATTGTAGAATGACCTTTGATTGGAGGCCTGACAAAAACTCTGATAAAATTGGATATGTTCTTATAAAATATTATAGTTCTTACATCATCTGGCTTGCCTATGACGGTTATTGCCATGTTTATTTTAAGATGTGCTCATAGCAATGTGATTGTGGGCTTTCAGTTTTGCTTTTCAGTTTTATCCCCTTCAGCTTTGATGCTGACTGCTGATCCATAAGCAGGCTCTCTTTGAGCTTCCTGCTTTTCTAATGAGGAAACGATGCAGATTGGTATCGCTTGGATCACTAATAAGGCACAGAAGGATCCAACTAGACTGTTTTTTCTTACTGCTGGTCCCATGCCCCACCCCAGCCCCCAAAGGAGTATGTCTCCTCTCTTTAGCTTCCATTTGAAGAAGCTATTTGTGTATATAACTAAGCAGTTATCTGGGTTTTTTGTGCAACTAATGCATCTTAAGGTGTTCAGAGAGGAGCTATGTGTAGCAGTGAGAAAAATGTAGGTTTGTCATCTGACTAGCCACGTGCAACTTTACTGCTGACTGGTTTTAACATAATGGGCAAATGGTGTAAATTTAGAAATGGGGAAAGAACTCCACAGAAAACTGTTTACATTTCAGGTTGTGGCTGGCCTTTCAGGGCAGCATACCAAACCTATCCATGTATAAGGACCTTCAGGGTCTGCTTCAAATGTGTCCAAGGCCTGAGAGTGTTGTATGCTGCTGGGGTTGTGTCTCAGAAGCTCCTTCTGAGACTAGTGAGCTTTGTGAATGAGGATAACCTTTTGTGTGGTGAGGTTCTAGAGCCCATTCTTAACATCTGCAGTGACTAGGGAAAGCATAAAAACAAAGTGCACAACCTTCCTAGAGGCCTTAGACAGATCATCTGTTGGATCAGAAACTATGTCCAGTGAGTTATGCATGAGAGTACTCATATTAGTTGGAGGGGAGGGAAACCTGAGGAAACTGTTTCAAACCTCCTGCTAATTTCTGGTACTTGAAAGGCCAGAGAAGGCTTGTTTTCCAGAACATAATATCTTTCAGTGAGCAGAAACTTTTATAAGTAGTCTTCTGGCCTGCTACCCTCTTCCAGTCTGGGACATACATGGTCACAATTGAACAGTAATTTTCTAAGATAATGTGGTAAGGCATGGTATCCTTTGTTGGGGGTTTGGGTTTTTTTCTGGTGTTAGACCAATTTATTGCTTCGTTCTTCTTCTACTTACCTATTTATTGATCCTGAGTAACTCTCTAAAGAGTCACCAACCTACCTACATTTTCATAGCAGAATTGTCTCTTAATGTCATGTAAGGAGTATGAATTTACTTTGAGTGGATAAATTCCAACAACCTTTTTTCAGTAAAAGAGTGCTTTTCAAATATTGGCTACTATGCTCAAGATCAATATGTCTTAAGTACATGTGTAAATCTAAGTAGTCTCATGCATCAGAGTGAAACAAACTTTACATGTTTCATAATTTTTAAAGGCATGATCAGTTCTGTGACAAGAAGGTAGCTTTTAAAAACACAAGTATATTTATTGAGGGGGGTGGGAATTGTCTAGAGGGAGAGCTTGAATTTTTATTTGTTAGAGGTAAACTCTCTTCACTTTTTTGTATTTGCTATAGCAGCTGAAGAATGACAGCATATATTTTGTGTGTATAAAAAGTAGGTATATGCCTGTACACTTGTCCATATATTTTGAAGGACTGACTAAAAACTGGGAAGGATAAGCACAAGAAAAATTGGGGGCATCAAGACTTTTTTATTTATGTTGCAGTAAAATAGTCACTGTCCTGCATAGGTTGTGAGTGTGTTTAAAGTATGTATTTCAGAGCTGCCTTCCTGGTGGAAGGAGAAAAAAAAATGATACACTTCAGTTACCTAATACATATTTTCAAATGGATATTTCCAGATTAGCTAATCATGTAGGCTCTCCATGATCAGTGGAGCGTAAGAGAATCTTTGATTGTAGGTGATTCATTCTATTCTTTGATAGGTATTTAAAGATAGGTAAGTTAGGTGAGATGAATTCTGCCCAAACAGTAGAAGTGATCAAACAAGATCTACAGATAGCAATATTTGTCTAAGTCCTTTATAAAGGCTACTTTTAACTTATACCTGTAGTATATCATTGGAGTCGGAAGCTTGCAGGAAAACAGAAATGGTGCCTTTGTGTTTAAAATAAAACAATATGATGTGAGTTATCCCTGAGCTAGTATTTTAAATAAACCAAGATTTTGAATAAATTTCAGACCTATTGTGTTATGCTGTTTAAGACATGCATTAAAAATATTTAAGTATTGCGCGGGTACAGACACTGGGATGCTTAGAGACCTTTTTCTGTAGAAATGTGTCTATTTTTATATGTCAAAATAGTTACCCATTTTTCTTTTAAGATTTGTTCTTTACTTGTCTTTTTGCATGTATTCGCAAAATGTTTTGATGTGATTTAGTAAAATAACTGAGAGTGTTGTGTCTTATATTGTATGCAGTGTTACACTGATAATACTGGCTATAAATTTTATACTTTTTTTTCTAAGTAGAAATGACTACCTCTATAAGTCTAGAAATGGTTGTAATGCTGCAAAATGGATCAATTACTCTGCATTCATGACCCTCTTGCATTAAATTAGAGATAGTATTCAGACTTTCCTATCAGAAAAGGACAAGTGAAAATTCACTTACCATCCTTGGGATGCTTATTGGGAACATTGTGCCTTGCCATCTTCCTCTGTTTGTCTGCAATGTTGGAGGGATGCCAGAGGTTGAAGGAAGCAACCCTAGTGCATACTATCTTCCAGTTTTCCTGAGCTGTCCTACTAGTTCCTGGGGGAAATGTCAGCTTTGTTTATAGCAAAAGAAGGGCTACTTTGAATTGCATCAGCATCATAGTTTCTTGAACGTTTTCTGACAGTGCAAACTTGCTTTATAGACACTGTTCAGGTAAGCTAGAGGTCTGGGAGGAGTAGTCCTCTCTTTAAATAATTGAATTAAAAAGGGAAATATTTTGTCCCTGGTAAGATTGATGTAGTCGTCACTGACCTGTCAAAGACTGATGGAGGGCTGTAGCAGTAACTTACTTTCTGTGTTCTCAAAGGGCATTTATTCTCACTCCACAGGTAAAAGTGAAAGGGGTTTTTTTATATATATACCACAGATGAATTTACATGTATATACATATTTATATATATATATATATATAGCACAGGATATTTACAGCATGTTTAGAAGTGAACTGTCAAATATCAAAGTGCTTTGAATGTTATTTTATGTATTTTTTACTGCTGAGTAGTTCCTGTATCACTTAAATTCTAGCCAGTTGCACATATTACACCTTTAGTTATTTTAACTTACTACCTTTTAATTGTTACAATATTTTTGATTAAGTGTGAATAGGGTTTTTTTATCACTAGTTTGTGAAGAACAGGGAGGTCTGAGGTTTGAGAATCTGGAAAAAAAAAAGCCATTTTGTGTAGTATTCAAAAGGAGGATACTTCCTGGATAACCTTAAGAAAGATTAATTTCATTGACTTATCTCCCCCTAAATGTTATTTTAAAATGCAGTCTCCTGGTAAGGTAAGAGCCTCTGTTTCTTTCAGATAACGTGGCTTCATCATTTGGGAAAGGTATGCATTAAGTCCATGCATTCCAAGAGATTCATCTTACTGATGTAGTGACCTTCATTTCATTGCTAAAGTATTAACTGATGAACTATTTGGAAGCTGGTAGTTCTTGAACCTTTTCATATGTAACACACATATGCACTGTACTTTCACATATGTGTTGTTACCTAAACAATAACACGCCCTTCTCCCCTCTTACAAGTACTGAATACATCTTAATTCACTGTAGATAGGCTGGAAAACAGTGTGGCATCTTGTATTGTGCTCTTCAGAGTTTAGGAGAAATTAATGAAGCAGATGTGCAATAAAATGCAGGAGACCACAACAAATCAGGCAGTGTTAAGGATGATGGGTTAAAAAAGAGACTGTATACATTAAATTTGCAATGTCTTGAAAATGAGGAGTAACTTTAAACCAGTTTGACAAGCTAGCATTCTCAATGTACTTCACAACAGTATAAAGCCGCTGAAGTGTTGATACATCTTTAAAGAAAACCTTAAATAAATAAAGAAAAATATTTTGCTATCTTTGCATGCATCACTGGCTATAATGGCTCCCTGCTGCAGCTCCTCAGAAGTTGATGCCGGTGTTGCTGCATTCAACTTGCTGCACACAGCTAAAACACAGGATTGTTTTGTGTGTAAGAATGTGCAAACAAGCAAGGTTCTGAGCACTCATAGAAATACAGTATGCTCTCATGGGCCATATGCTGCTGGAGGATCCAGGTGAACTGCTTACATGCCATCTGTTGGATGAGGGAGCATGCTATCTTTGTAGCTACTCCAAAGGCTGCTCTGAGGAGCTGATGAAGGAGTGTTTTTTGAGTTTCTCCTCTTATCCTTTTCTATTGCATTCATGGTATACTGTTCACATGAAAGGCTAATATGTGGGTTTTGGTAGTGTAGCATACATATTTTGACATATCTGCCACAGTGCTTAGCCTCTTCAGTCACATTACTTGTCGGTATTTATTTCTACCTTCTTTTATGTTAAATTTATTAGAACAGTACATATTAAAAGCAATAACCAAGCTGTCAGTGAATAGTGCTGCATGAAAAAGTGACTCAAAGCTGAGGTAAAACTTAATGATCCTTTGTTGGCTCATTATTTTTGGATTGTTGTTTCTCATACCCCCCTGCAATATATGAAAGACCAGTTCTAAGAGCTCAAACACTGACAATATGACAATATACATCTCAAGTGATAGACAAACTATTAATTAACTTCTGTTATATGACTGCATATATTCAACTATACTATTTCAACTATATGAGTTAATGGAGCCTAGTAGTATACTTACTGGAGACGTTTTTAACATAGTAGTCAGTATATGAGCCTTTCATTAATAAAAGAGTTGTTCTTCTGCCCATCTCTGAAAAATGGGGAGAGAAGAGGGCATGAAATTAAGGACAAAATCAGAAATGTTATATGGAAAACGGGTGCTATAAGAAAATGTTCATTTGAAACCCAAACCAATAACATATTTGACCAATTGTTTGTGCAATACAGTTATCTAGCAAATAAAATGTGTTGTCAGGTTTTTTTTAAACTATTTGGAAAAGTCAGGATTGCATGAAAGAGGTCTTATTTTGGCTCTCTATTTAACATCATGGTGGATCAATGTAAGTGCAACCAAAAGCATTCACTGGTGTGTAATTGGGCATAAGGTTTTCATGAAGATTTGCAGCCCAGTGAAACTCACTGCAGGATCCCAAATAGCATTTGGGTGGGATTTTAACAACTGCAAAGATTTTATCATAATAATTAAAGCAAGGTATAGGCAAGGTAGAACACTGTTCAAGCGTATACAGAAACTGTTGTTCCTGTTGCTCAGATAAAATGTGCAATTTGACTTGGGTAATTGCTTGCATGACTCAGAATAAAGAAAGCAGAATGCTCCAGTAATGCCTTCATTGATTATTGTTTTGGGAGTTCTGATGTGAGTAAGCTCATACTTCTTTTATATCCCATGTGCAAGACTTTCTTAAGATGAAGTGGCTACAGAAATAGCACATATTGTGTTGTTTATCAGTTGTACTTAAAAAAAAAAATAAATAAAGGCAGGAGGACCTGTTTCACCTGGATGATAAAGAACTGATATAGGAATAGAAAAAAAGTAAGCACTGATCACTCTTTTGCAGAAGGTGTTCTGTACCTTTGTGCTGCAGTACTATGTATCAGGTTTTATATAGTTTTTCTTTCACATGCTATACTTCCTCTGCTACACACAGTATCTTAACTTTGCTGTTGTGAGTAGTTGTAGAAGGGTGTGTTGTGCTTTGCAAGATGACTTTAATGGAAAAGAATTTGATAAATAATATTGTACTGAATTTATAGGCACAAGTTGAATAGTCTATGGTAACCTGAACTTTTCTTTCTTGCCTTGATGTTTTCCTAGTTATAGATTTTTTGCTTTTTACCTTTATTATTTACCTTTGCTTGTTACCCTTGTTTAATAAAATATTGTCATCAGCCAGATCAAGATGTAAGTCTAGAAAATGTGATCTGTGTTGTGGTTTGAGCCCAGAAGATGACTGAGCAACACAGAGCCCGTCACTCACTCCTCCCCCCTCATGAATGGGAAGGAGGAAATACGACTAAAGGCTCAGAGATCCAGATAAGGACAGGGAAGAATGTGTTACTCATTATGGTCATGGGCACAAGACAGATGCCTTAGGGGAAGAAAAAGAACATCAATTTAATTTAAACAGCACCACCACCAAAACTTAATTTATCAATCATATAGAGTAGGACAGTGAGAAGTATAACCACATCTTAAAAAGCCTTCCTCCCACCCCTCCCTTCATTTTGGGCTCAGCTTTGCTCCTGATTTTTCTAACTCCTCTGCAGCAGCTCAGTGGGGCAGAGGATGGGGGTTGCGGTCAGTTCATCACTTTTTTCTGCCTTTCCTTCCTCCTCAGGGGGGGAACTCCTCAGACTCTCCCCTTGTTCCAGTGTGGGGTCCCTCTCATGGGAGACAATCTTCCACAAACTTCCTCTGACATGAGTCTTTCCCGCAGGCTGCAGCTCTTCACGAACTGCTCCAGGGTGGGTCCCTCCCACAGGCTGCAGTCCTCCCAGAAACAGCCTGCTCCAGTGGGGGCTTCCCTCAGAGTCCCGGCCTTCTTTGGGTGCAGCCACCTGCTCCAGTGTGGGTTCCTCCATGGGCTGCAGGTGGGCATCTGCTCCACCGGTGACCTCCATGGGCTGCAGGGGCACAGCCTGCCCTCTCACCACGGGCTGCAGGGTCTTTGCTCTGGCACACCTCCCCCCTGCTCCTCCTTTCTTCCACTGACCTCGGTGTATGCAGAGGTATTTCCCTCACCACTCCCCCTCTTCTTAAGTTCCCTGTCTTGAACACGTTATCACAGAGGCACGGCCACCATCGCTAATTGGCTCAGCCTTGGCTCGAGGTGGGTCTGACTTGGAGCCAGGGGAGCTTTGAGAAGCTTCTCACAGGGGGCCACCGCTGCAGCCTCCTCCTATGCCACCAAAACCCCGCCACACACACAAACCCAACACAATCGGAAAGTTACTAGCTAGAAATTGGAACCTGAAACTCAGACAACAATCTCACATATATTCAAAAGCAGCTTCTTTACAAAAAAGGATAACTTGCAATAGTTTAGGCAGATTTTAGGTGGTTTTCCTGGTAACATTTAATTTCTTGGGAAGAAGTCTTGTAGAAAATTGTCTCCCTTCTGTGTGAGGGAGTTTGTAGTGTCTATGTGCTGCTGCTTGAGAGTGTGGTAATGCCAGACATTAGAAAACAAAGCAGTGAACTGTGCTTCTTTCTAATTCTTCATTTGTGAAGATCATTTCTCATTTGTGTATGCAGCCTTGATGATCCTGAATGTTTTAATTAGATTCCTGGGTATTCTTGTACTGTGGAACATCTTTTCAAACTGTAAATAAATACTAATAGATGTAAACAAAGCCTAACATTTTGTATACCTGTTTAAAGGCTGTATTAAAAATACCCCTTTCTCCTGTGTCCTGGACGGTTTTTTGCACATCTCACTCCTTTCTATGTGGAAGCATTTACACTTGAATACCAGAAGCGCTTGTATCTGAATCCCAAAGTTTTGCATGAGGTGTTCTTCCCATCCTGTGTGGTATTAAGTTGTAATCAAGCACAATTTTTGTTGGTTTATCCATTTTTAGCCTTCTTTATTACACTGTGTATTGCATGAAACAATTTGTGAGAAGTAACTTCCACAGATGTGTTTGGATACTCTTTGAAACATGGCCTGCAAAGCAGGAACATAGCTGAGCCCTGGTTTAGAGTTCACAGAATGACAGAATGGTTGAGGTTGGAAGGGACCTGTAGAAGCCACCGGTCTGCTCGAGCAGGGCCACCTAGAGCCAGCATGCCCAGGACCATGTCCAGATGTCTTTTGAGTATCTCCAAGATGGGAGACTCCACAATGTCCCTGGGCAATCTGTGCCAGTGCTCAGTCACCCTCTCAGTGAAAAAAAGTGGGGGTTTATGTTCAGATGGAACCTTCTGTGTTCCAGTGTGCCTATTGCCTCTTGTTCTATCCCTGGGCACCACTGAGAAGAGCCTGGATCTCTCATCATGATTATCCTCCCTACAGGTATTTATTTGTATCCATTGAGTTCCACCCTGAGCCTTTACTTCTCTAAACTGAACAGTTCCAGCTCTTTCAGCTTTTCCCTATAGGAGAGATGCTCTTAATCTCTTAATCTTCTTAGTGGCCTTCACTGGATGCTCTCCAGTATGTCCATGTCTCTCTTGCAATGGGCAGCCCAGAAGTGGACCCACCTGATGTGGCTTTACCAGTAGTGCTGAATAGGGGGGAAGGATCACCTCTACTGGTGGTCCCTTGATCTACTGGTAGCATTCCTTCCATTGCAGCTCAGGATATCATTAGCCTTGTTTGCTACAAGGGCACATTGCTGGCTCCTGTTCAACTTGGTGTCCATCAGGACCTTCAATGCAAAGTTGCTTTCCAGCTGGGTGACTGCCAGCCATATACTGGTGCTTGAGTTTGTTCCTCCCCAGGGACAGGACTTTGCACTTGCCCTTGTTGAATTCTACAAGGTTTCTGTCAGCCCATTTCTCCAACCTGTCACGGTCTCTCTGGATGGCAGCACAACCATCTGGTGTATCAGCCACTCAAAGTGGGAATTGAGGAGACTCAAACTGTTTTAGAACCTGACATGAAAACATTAAATGTCTTGCCCAGAAATCTGTTAACTGTCACAGCAGCTTGTCAGTGTGAATTGAGTAGACTTGGCTCAGAAAGTGGGCCCAGTCTTTCAAGTATAGATATTGGGATCCTTGGCTCCCAAATTAATCACTTGTTTTCAAAAAATCAGGAATGCAGACCCAATGATTTCTGAAACTTTCTGGTTTAAAGCTATAGGAAAATAAGTAATTTGATTTATGTATTTGGGAACAGGTTTAGTTGTGTCAGGAAACTAGGAAGTTGTGAAGTCTTATCCACAGAATAGAAGCAAAAAAATACCTGTCTGCTCATACTCAGTATCATAATTCTGTTTGTGGGCAATTGTTACAGATTATGAATACAGTTTTTACTCTGATTTTATTTCTTGGATTATTCTGGTAATTATTCACAAAGCATTGTAATGTTTATGACTCTAAAATAATTAGTGTAGCAGACAGGTAGAAGAAGGCAAAAAAGTTCTTCAAGCAACTTACAGGTAACCCCCAAAGATCAAAAAAGTAGGAGTAAGTTCAATAAGGAACAGATGCAGAATGACTGTTCATGTTGGATTGTTTGTTATAACAGATGGATTTTGAAGAGAGCAGGGAGTGTGGGGCTTCTGGCACATTTTCTTTGGCAGGCAATTTGGAATTAAGGCCTAGATGGTGTCTGGCCAGTACAAGGTTGTCCAGGGATGTTCACACGACTGAAAACCTTGTTTTCTCTTCTGGTTGGTCAAGGGAGAAAAATGATCATAACCTGTATGATTTCAGGTGTGGGAGCATAAAATACTTACAGAAAATAGAAAACAAGAAAGAAAAATAGCCTAGTCTTGATTATTTGCTCTTCAAGAACACAATTGCTGTATCAATGAGGGACCTTTTGCTGGTTAAGTCAAGTAACTGATGTGGTGGACTGTATACCTGAATGCAAAATACTCCAGTAACAATTTGTGCCCTTGCCTGTTCAAAGTAGAAAGAATCAGTAGAAACATCTGTATACTGAAATTTAAAACTAAATTTCTTTGAGTTTCATATAAAGATACATTGGTTACAGCTTTGATCATAACAGTAAAGGGTGAAATCTTTAATTCACTTAAATTTACAAATATGCAAGAGTAGAAAAGATCAATTTTTTTTTGTCTTAGATGTTTTATTCTATTGGAAATTTAATTGACAAGACTTGATATACTTTGGAAAAAAATTTGACAGTGAGGTTTCATAAAATCAGATGTTAATTCTATTATTAAAGATAATAATATCTATCTAAAGCTTTTAAAAATTCATGGAGACCAATTTAAATATTTAATTTAGTGGCATAGACCCAGCCGTTATAAAAGTAGACAAAGCTATTTCTTGTAAATAAGGAATTTATTTTCTCAGAAGACTCTAAAGCTCACTATCTCTGAAGAAAGAGAGATTCTATAGGATGTAAGTGTTAGAATGAAGTAAATAAAATTGTAATTACTGAATTTACTGATCTAAATGAAGTGAATACTACATGTCTTAATGAATCATATTTTATCATAGTCTTGCCTCACTTTACAGTAAACAACCTTATCTTTGTCCTTAGAGACTTGTCATGCATGTTTTATTTTTTAGCATGACTACTGCTCTGTTAATCACACTAGAGCAGTATCTGGAAATCTACCACTGGGGTTGTTTCGTGCCATTTGCAAAAATTGACTTTGTGTCTACAGCAATGGCACAAGCTGATTTTTCCCCTTTTCTTTGTTAATCAGAGAGCAAACATGTAGTTAGAAATGGGAAAGATGGTACCTCTGGCAATACAGCTCTTAGAAATTTGTCTTTTTCAAGGAACAGTCCTTTCTTCCTCATGCCTTTGTTAGAGGCATTGTCAATCACTGAAGTTTCCCCCAGCTGCGCGTCTGGTCAGAATGGAGAGAAAGAGATTGTTCCTCACTGTTCTTTTTACTGCTGCCTAATGAGCTTCCTGTAAGGATTTTTTTTCTTTATCTCTTAGGGCTGCTGCTGTTTGCTCTAGGCAATTCTCCAGGCTCCATGTGGGAATCTAGTGGCAGGCTTTTCCATTAGCTCTTTGTGGCTACAGATTATTGTCAAAAATAGCTGTAGCTAGCAAGGCATGTATGTTATGTACCCTCCTTGATACACAGAAGAACAGTGATGCACTTACAGCTAGACTTCACCTTCTTTCTTTCTCCTGCCTAGTGTGACGAATCCTAGAAAGAATGATAATGTCTGTTTTCACTCAGTTGAACTATACGACACCTCAGAAATCTTTCTTTCCTAAGACTAGAGGTATTCCAGCCAGGATCAGCATATGGTTGTTACTGTGTCCTAGGCAAGACAAAACATCACTGGTTTTCTTTTTCATTGGCTACCTGCAGATGAATGTGTGTTTTCTGGATTATCTGTATTTTCGGAGATCAGAATCGCTATATTCAAGAAAAAAACCCCACATTGTATCTTGATTTTTCTCATCAAGACTGTTGAATGCAGGGCCAGTAAATATCTGTTATGTCTAAAATTCTGCACACCTTAAATTGCAATATTGATATAAAGAGTATAGGGCAATAGATTTTCTGGGCAGATCTAGTAGTGGTGGTAGGCAAGCCCTATAGATGACATTACATGGGTAACAGCATTACAGAATTAACATAATTTATTGTATTCACTAAAGAAATCCAGTTAAAAAACACTGTGCAATAACAATCAGATGTAATAGCTCGAATTATCTACTGCATGGAGAAAAACTTGCAATTTTGGTACCATATTATACATAAATCATAATCTGTGTATTAACAGAAACTTTCTGTAATCTGAAAGGAAAATACACAATACCTGGATTAGTTGTGGGTGTGGTGGTAGCAGAGTCTCTGATTAAGTGTTCATTTTTTCTGTTAGAAGATCACTTTCCCAAGGGACCTACAACTTATTTGTAAGAACTATTTCCAACATAAACTTTTTATGTAACCTATTAGACTAGGAGTTTGTGTAATAAATTATGCTTCCTTGAAAAAAGAATAGAATATTTCTACTTTGTGTTATTCTTTGCCTTCAGATAAATCTCATATAACATCAGTTTCCTTTTTCAAAAAGCTTTTGACAGTTTTGTTGCATTGGGATTTTTTTTTTTTTTTTTTTTTTTTTTTTTTTTCTTTTTTAATTATAATTCTCTGCAATTTGTAAATGTAGGGTTTCCTGATACAGTGTGTAATTACATTCTAACAGGTAACCAAGTGGGTCTTGTTAACGATGTATACACACAAACATATGTTTTATATGTATTAGATATGCTTTGTGTATAGTTTATATACATACTATATACAGTTGAATCACTGAACTGAAGGATTTCTGCATGTTTATATAATAGTATGTGTACTCAAAGTGTAACATAAATATGTGCACACTTAAGCCAAAATATGAAAAAACTACTAGCAAAATGATATATTTTTAAAATGGATTTTGGTAAAAATTGTGTTGAAACAGTTGCACAGAAATTAGATTCAGACACACAGTGCTTGCCTGAGGATATAAATATACAAGCATTCATTTTCTAAATGCTTGAGCTTCGGATTTCCATATCATTATTATTCTCATAGAAAGAGTATTCTAAGTTGCTATTCATAAACCGTATAGACGGTCTTGACTCATCGACTGTGCTGTATTTTTTGCTAGGCGGTAGGTTGAATATAGTTTGTTTAACTATCAATCAATTCTCTTTGGCTACTACATTGAAAATGTTTTTTCAGCATTTTTCATCATTTGTTGCTTTATTCTTTTACATGGTGTTGTACACTGAAAAAAAAAAAACAAACAAACCAACAAACAACAAACAAACAATCTTCTAACACTCATACACATTTGTTCTAATTACACAAATTAATGACCAAAGTTATGGGTGTGGGTTTTTTGGTAATATTTAATGGCCTATGTAATCACCAGGATTTGGTAAGTTTGGGAGTAACTTAACTACTAACTCTGAAAGAATTGATTGCCTTTGCTTTGTTTTCTTTTGTCAAAGGTGTGTTTTGAACCACCCTGATATCTGTTGGAGGGAGCAACATAGTGGGGCACAAGCTATGAAGGACGTTTCTGGAGTGCATTGATGAACTTCCTGGCACTGATAGTGGAGAAGCCAGTGGAAGAAGAGTGCTGCTAGAGCTGGTACTTAAAAGGAAGGAAGGACTGCTTGAGGGTGTGGAAACGGGGAGCAGTCTTGCTGCAGTGACCATGAGATGGTGGAGTTGAGGATCCTGAAGAGCAGTAGGAAGGAAAATCATGCATGATGAACCCTATAGGTTTATATGATGAGGTGATGGACTTGGTGGATGAGGGGAGAGCTGTGGTTGTTGCTGGTTTCAGCAATGGTTTAAGCACTGTCTTCCATCACATCATAATTGACAAACTGATAGAGTGTGGACTTAAGTAAATGGGCAGTGAAGTGGGACTGGAAGATGGCTAAACTACTGGTCTGAAAGGGTTGTGATCAGTGGCAAAGTCCAGTTCCTAGCAGTGTCCTCCGGGGGTCGATGCTGGGTCTAACACTGGTTAATATCCTCATTACTGAGATGGATGCAAGCTTTGTGGATAACCCCAGGCTGGCATGATAGACCAAACAGATAATTATGCAGCCTGCCAGAGGAGGTATGATGATCTAGATAAATGGGCAGAGGAGAATGCTATGAAGTTCAACAAGAAACATGGAGTTCTGTGTTTGGGGAGGAATAAACTGGTGCTCAAGTACAGGGTGGGTGTGGATGGGCTGGAAAGCAGTTTGGAAAAGAAGGTATGGGAGGGGCATGGGGTCATGGTGGTGATATCCTGGTGGACTCCAAGTTGCCATGAGCAACCAGTGCACCTGTGTGGCAAAGATTATCAGCTTTGGAGATGCTCACAATTTAACTGGCCGCTGTCCTGGGCACCCTGCCTTGTGCACCAGCTCTCTGAGCCAGGGATTGGACTAGGCAACCTCCAGAGACACCTCCTAACCTCAGCCATTCTGTGAAGATCCTTAAATCTACAGGTTACCAGCTGTATTTTAGTGATAAGCAGGTTACTAAATGCTTTCTGATAACTAGAGCTTTGTTGCTGTGCTTTCTGTGCCTCAAAGATTAGAATAATATTTTTTCTTTTTTGGAAGATACTTCTGAGGATAGATACATTCACTTCTTTAAGTATTCAGATGCAGTAGCAATGGTATCCATGGAAGTACTTTAAATACAATGGTACTTTGTGCTCTATTTGATTACAAGTTCTGTCTTACTGCATCAAGTATCAACAAAGAATTCAAGTACTTGAATGAAGAATGTGTTATAAATTATTTGCATATGTAAAATTTGGAATATATCAGTATAATTACATAATTGTTGTCCTATATTATGTTTTTGTCTTTGAATATTTCAAAATAATACAATCAATAACAATTATAAGCGTTGTTCTTGCTGTTATATGTGTTGCATTTGTGCTTAATAATCTGTGTCATGCATTGCACTACCTTGTTTCTCTGAATATTTTTTGTGTAACCACAGGTAAGCCATATATTGCTTTCTTGTCTCAGCTGAATTTTCTGTTTCATTTACTAGGAAGAGGAAAACACTACTTTTTGTTTGTTTGTTTGTTTGTTTAGCAGAGGGAGAAATTAGTGATTCTGCAATTGTTAGTTTAACTCTGTTTCATAGCAAAACTCCATGCATGGATCATTGAGGAACAAGATGCAAAGTCATTTAGAGATTAAGTATCCAACACGTGAATTTAGAGTAAATAGCTGATACATCTGCGTAAGTACAGAGTAGTGACATTTCAACTGCTGAAGCTACTAAGCTGTTCAGTATATTGGCCAAATGTTTTTTAAAGGATAAGTCATCCTGTACACAGAAGAACTGTGCTCATGCGTAGTGTGATAGTGTTCTGTCTTTCTATCGATAGTCCGTCACAAGGAAATAATGGATAATACTCACAAAAGGCAGGGGTTGTCTCTGAAAAGGGTAATAAAAGCTGTATGTTTTTAAGGCTCTGTGGAAGGAGGAGTGATTTGAAGAGGAAATTGTCACCTGTTATTTCCAGTTTTACATTATTTTTAATGTTTTAATGTGTAGACATTAGATGGAGGAGTGACAGAAAGATTCTCAGTGCCAGAACAGACAGCTGTAAGGCCTGTATGCTCCAAAAAGCCATGGTATATAATTAGCACTCATCATTGTGAGGAACAGTAATTAGCTGCTGTGTATAGAAGCACAAAGGAAAAGTATGTGATATACTTTTGATATTTTAGAGCAGAAAAGCTTCTACTAAACTATCCCTTGTTTGATGATAATAATGGTAGTCTAGAAGATATTTATACTTTTATTTTAGAGATCAGTGAGACAGATAGGTTAATAGAAAATATTTCCTAGGTGTTTCACTAACATCACAACTTTGTTCAGATTGTTTTCACTAAATTCCAGAAAGCTTCAGTAGAAGTTGTCAATTAACTCTAATAAATTTTCAAATAGGCTTTTGTTTTTCTAATTGAGAATAATAGGTAGATATATTTATCTTCTCTGATGTTTTTCAAGTGTGGAGGCCTTTATCTGTGCATATAAATATTGCACACATAAGTGAATATTTTCAGTAGGTATTCAGTAATAAGCATTTGACTATAAATTAAAACAACACACAATTCTTCCTAACATAATTTAAAATGGCCTTTTAAAGAGTAAACTAAGTGATGGTCTTACTAATTAGTCACCAATAAAAAAAAGTTAGTGACTATCTGCCTGTCAGTACTCCCCACAGTAATTAGTCTCCTTTGAAATATTACATCTGAGCCAAATATTAATTCCCAGGCACTATAAAATACCTTTTAAAGAAATATTTTATGTTATAATCTGCTGTCTGTAAGTACTGCCTGAGTTATATTTTTTGAAGATAGATGGTGTGATTTGTGTATGTACACATGACTACTGTCGAACCTTAGGTGCAGTATAGCAGTATTGCAATAAGGTAAAACTTCTGTTCCTTGTGGTACTGAGTTCAGGTTAGGTTTAAGATGGAGCAGCTGTAGTGAATGATATCAAAGGTCCAGTAAATCTGTTACCTTTGGAACTGATCAGAAATGACGGTCTTGGGGAGAACTGACAGAACATCGCCACAAGAGAATCCAGAGAGGAGTCAGCAGGATACAGCCATGACACTTAGTGATGGAGAATCCAAGATCTTGCTAAGTGGGATGATCAAAGAAGATGGATACAATTTTTATGCCAGCACACTTCTCTCTTCCCCAGTAAAGGTTTCTGGTTCAGCACCATGGACTCAGGGGAAGAGGATTTACTTGATCTTGGTAAGGTGTCCAAGACCTGTCGATTAGCCTGACGATGCTTCCCCCAGACATTCAGCCCATCCCACTGAAATTAGCTGTTTCCATGCTTTCTGACTTTCTGACTCAGATGGTTGACAAGAGCTGCCAATGATCTCATTGGTCATTTGACTTTGACTTTACACTCACTTGAATTTGTTAATGTGGTTTACTACCACCTTCAGGCTTCTTCCCAAAGTGTGTCATAAGATTGTAAAGAATTAATCTTTACTGCTTTGTTTCTTTTCTGTGCCTACTCTGCATACCAAAACCAGGGTGCCCAACATGTCCCGATTCTACTAGAATTCCCTCTTTACTTGAATGTATACACAGAACAATTTGAAAACATTGAAAACTAAGTTAAAATAATATGAAACTTCATCACGTTAGCGGACATAAAAACGTGCAATATTATTATCTCTGTATTAAGTGTACTTAGCCCGAACTTATGCAGCTACTGGATGATGAAAAACCCTTGAATTTAAAGATAAATTAAACAACCCCATAACAGTTATCTGTGCTTTTTGTATTTTACCAAAGCATACCAAAACCATTGACTGAGATGATAGAACTACAATGGTGCATTGTCAAGGTCTCATGTAACAGAAAACTATTTTATAAATTTATACATTATGGGTAGCTATATAATGGTTCTTTCCTTAGGATACTCTTTCCACCTTTGAAAAAGGTGTTGAAGGACCTTAAACTCTATTTTGAACTTAGCAAAGTTTCAACACTGAAGTGAGAAGGTAATTTGTGTTCATAATCAAGTGTTACTGAAATCTCATAAATTGTTCTCATTTATAAAAAAGATGATGGCTTTGGGTTTTGCATTTGATGTTGAACTCTAATTTAAAAGATATGTTGTGCATGTAAAAATGTACAATAATAATAGAAAAAAAATACAGGTATCTAGTTTATTTTATCCTAGATATTTGTGTAGGACCATGCAAAGGCTGTTGATGTTGTTTACCTGAACCTTAGTAAAGTCATTAACACCATTTTCCACAGTATTGTCCTTTAGAAACTGTTGTCTCATGACTTGGATTGGCATACTCTATGCTGGGTAAAAAAATTGGCTGAATGGCTGAGCCCAAAATATTGTGGTGAATGGAGTTAAAGCCAGTTGGTAGCCAGACACAACTGGTGTTCCCAGGGCTCAGTATTGGGGCCAGTTCCATTTAATATCTTCATCAGTGATCTGGTGAGGCAATTGAGTGCACCCTCAGTAATTCTGGAGATGACACCATGTTGGGTGGGAGTGTTGACGTTCTCGAGGGTAGGGAGGCTCTACAGAGGGAGCCAGAGAGGCTGCAGCAAGCAAAGCAAAGCAAAAAGTATGCATCCAATACTTAACCTTAAGATACTTTGCACTTTGTGCAAAGTTGAAATAACTAATCAACTTTCCCAAATTATATCAGTAGGTCTCTTTAAAAGTGTACATGCTCTCTTTTTCTGTCTTACTCATTAGATTCCTGGGAGAAGAGCAGTTTCTTATTCACAGCTTGTGAATGGAGATGGAGTATATGTTAGCTCATGTGCAGATCTGATACCTATGTGATCCATACAGCACAAATTGTCTAGTATCATCCGATATGCTTACCTGACATAGTTTTTAAATATCTTTGAAGTCTAACATGCTGGTATTAAATATAAGATATGACAACTGCATTTTGTCTCACATTTCAGCTTTTGAATCAAAATGATACTAAGGAAACAGATCCTAACAGTCTGGCTTTGTCAAAGCTGCATTGTTTTTAAACATATCATGTAATGTCATCCATGTCTTGTTTTAAATCTTAGTTCATGTTTACTCAAGAAGTTAGACTATGCTATACCTGTGCTAATTGTGAAAGTCAGTCCTTTCTCCTACAGCATATATTTCTGACATGTTTTCAAAATTATTTTTGGAAGGGTGCATGCATACACTACTGGGATATCTTAAATGGACATTTTGTGCTATCAGTACCTCTTTTATAAATGACTATTACTGTTGAAGAGAGGATTTGTATCTTTATAAACTTCATTCACAGTAACATCAGACACAGCTCTCTAACATGGTAAATACTAATGTCTAAGAATAGAGGATAATATCACAGACTTCATTAAATAAGTAGGAATAAAGGTGAGGTGTCTCAAAGTCATCTAGTAGACTCAGTGTGGTAAGTCCAGAAAAGGAGAAGAGCATGCTAGAGCTTCCATATGGCCTATATTCCATCACTTGCTTAACTCATGGTCCTGTAATAGTGTAAACTTAAGAAATGACATTGTTCAAAGCAGAAGAAAGATGAGGAGAAACAATGACAGCACTTTTGAGATTTTGTTATGCCTGAGAAATTTTCTTAATGATTTTATTTATTTTGGAGGTGGAGAAAGACTGTTCTCCATTTTTTATTATTTATTAATGTATTTTATAAAACAGGAATTGAGGTATAATGTAAATGAGCTGACTAAGGGTGCTGGAATTTCAGTCAGTTTCTTGCACTTCCTTTGTAACTACCTGAGCTTGAGTAAGTGAAGGAAGTTATCTTAGTACTCCTCTATACACCTCTATACTCCTCTATACTCCTCCTCCTCCTCCTCCTCCTCCTCTCCTCCTCACTACTACTTTCGTACTATTCTATACTACTACTGCTACTATATTAAGTTACTTTAATACTATTCTATACTACTATAATTAAAGAAAATAAAGAAACTAATCCAGTCTTGCAGGTTGTGTGATTACCCAAATTCTGTGACAAAATGGACGTGAATTGAGAAATTATTTTTCAGACTGAGTGATTAAGTCTTGTGTCCTTTATCTGTGGAAAGAGAATCCACCTAGCAAAGACTGTTTCATTCTCAGCTGTAAGGTATTAGTTTTTATTTTTCAAGGATAAATTAGTGGGAGGTATTGCTGATGGCAAGTTAATTTTTGATGGGCTTTTCTTATGAATGGGACTTCTAATATTGAGTAAGTATTTCTGTCATTGTGCATACTGCTGGCATTTACTTATATCTATTATTCTCCTTGGAGTATGGCTTCAATTACACAGTTTTGATTTCTAGCCTCTAAAGAGCTGTCAATGTCATCTTTCATGGTATGTTTAAGACTACTTTTAGTGTATTGTGTACATGCTTGGAAAATAAGATGAGAAAGATACAAAAAACCTGGAAGACATAGTGGAAAGGGAAAAAAGTGCATGAATTACTGAGAAGATCTTATGCAACAACTTCCAAAGAAAAGACAAAAATGAATGTTGGACAACTTAGAAGCAGTAATACTGGAATCTTTAGTGTTTATAGGTATAAACACCACAAGAACAGGTTCCAGTCATTGTTTCCTTCAGTGTGACACAATATGAGGAAACTTTCCTAACAATACATTTTGGATAAAATTAAACAAAATAAAACAAACCCCCAGTATTAGTTGTTTTTTTGTGGGGTTTGAGGGGGGTGTGTGTGGGTGTGGGTGCTAATACGTAGTATCTGTATTTGTGGTTATTAGAACAAAATTCCTGTAATGTTTGCTGGCCTTCTGCAAAGAGGAAAGCACAAGCCCCAAGACAGTACTGGTATCTCGGTATTTGTTAAAGCAGGAAATAATCAATTCATAAATGTAACAAATAATAAGAATTTACTGTAAAATTGTGAGGCTTGTTGAGAGTGCGAGATGAGTGAGGGGGTTGGAATTTTTAGCAGCACTCTTCATGTCCTAACTTCTTTCCCTTGGAGTTAATAGGCTTTACTAGGAAGCTATGTGCCTTCAAAAGCACCGTCCTTGAAATATGTAGTAAACATCTTTTGAGTAGAAGTGTACAAAAAATACTTTGGTTCCCTATGTGAGAAGCATTTTGAAATTAGGAAGTAAAATTTGGTACCATAAACACGTTGTATTTATCCTAATGAACTGAAGGATTTTAATGTCTCACAATTTGAATTTTAATGTCTCACAATCACATCGTCTTCTCAGAAAGTGTGATCCTGGAAGCATGTGAATTACCTTATGATAAAACAGTTTCAGTTGTTCTGTCCTGTGCTCCATGGTTCTTAGCAAAGTTTTCTTCTAACACATTCAAAGTCTGACTGACCTTTAGCAGACCTTCACTATAATTTTATTCTTGGAGTTGAGGTAATTATTTGTGAAAACAGTGAATAAGACCAATTGCATGCTTCCCAAACCTGAACATTTCCTTCTCAAAAGTCTTTATAATGACAGCAAGTGTAAGTGCTTCTTAAACTAATAGCTGTCAGTTCATAATTGTAATCCTCATTTATGTGGTTGCTTTATATAAAATCTTAGTCTGCTTTCATACCTTGTGTTCTGTTAGGCAGCGCACAACAGTGGGCCTTGAGTTTGTAGCAAGAGGTATGACAGAATTTTGAAATTCTGTGTCATAATGAGATACATATGTGATTGCGATACTGCCCTTGTCCTTGTATTTGAACAGAAATGCGTGGTTGGGGAAAGAGTTCTGACCACTCATGGAGCACATACTGTAGAATGATTCTTCACCAGCATTTCCATATTAATCCCAACCAATAATAATTCTCAGTAGTATTATTTATCATTGTTTATTGATGATCACTGCATTTCAGCATTCTCAAAGTAACCATTGCATTTGGGCTTTTTAGAGATACAGGGGAGATTGAATAAAGAATTGGTAGAAATGAGCATTCTTTACAGCATTGCTATCAAAAGTATATGGGAAATCATGCTAATTTTCAGTTAGGTAGATAGCTATTATCTTTATTTTATTGAAAAGCTTCCTGTAACTAGCTAACTTTCTAACCCGCATTTCACAGTCTCAGGATCTATTGTAGTAAAAAAAAAAAAAAAATTTCCAGGAAATCGCTAATAACACAGCTGACAATTAGCTTGCTTTTATGAAATCTCCTCTGGCAGTTCATGGATTCCATAAAACTATTTGTTACTCAACTCTATTTGAGTTGTGGTTTGGGGTTATTTTGTGGTCTGATACCTGTTTCTACCAGTTCAGTTCTATGTTAGTTTGGGCGTGTGTTGACTATGGGTATTGTCATGTCCATAGTTGAATTTTAGTCACTACAGTCATGACCAAAAAGCACAAAATATTTTTACTCTGAAGTGGTAATTAGCAGAGATAATACACTATTGTGGCTGTTTTTCCTGGGATCTGAGTAACTTACTCCAAACTGCCTTTGTTTCTCTTTGTTACTGTGCTATGTTATCAAATCCTCAAAATCCCACAAAATTCTCTAATATGTGCAGAACTTGAAAATATTTTCAGGAGCATGTATATATTCCAAGGTGTTGAACTCTTAGCTTTGCATTACCCTGAGTTACCTGAAAGATGGCCAACTTGTGCAATGGCACAGCTATTGCAAATTTTCCTGCTCACTCAGTAGGTCCATTCTCTATGTGCTCTCTAACTTGGTTCAGGCAGGTTAGCTGAAATGGCATAAAACCAGTGATTTAAGTTAATCAAGTATTTATCAGAAGTAGAATAGAGAACTCCCACATGATTTCCTCTGTCATCAGTAGAAGCATGTAGGTGGTGAGTATGGTGGGGGAAGAAAGCATTTAATATCTGCTGCTGTGGTAAAAAGAGTTGTACTGGAGATTTATGCCTCTACCTAGCTTTCTTGTAAGCAGTACGCAACTTCTCATCCTTGCAGTCTTTGAACTCCTTCCATGTAAAATCAATGACAGTAGTTGACAATAGCTTCATTCTTTAGTCTCACAAATTGAGTGGTGTCATGCCGTTAAGGTACAGAGGAATCTACTAACCTCTCAATCTTGTCTTAGTCCATATGGCTTTGGTCTGTTTTTATGACAGGATGTTAGCAGTTGAAGTGACCCAGAAAGTTACTTCAAAAATGATTTTTTTTTTTTTTTAATTTTATTTTTTTGTGTCTTGGGGAACAGGGAGGAATTACGATAAGCATAGTTATTTTATACTGAATGACTGTATCTAAGATGGAATTTTATCTACTATTTAATGATAAAACTAGCTATCTTGCAAATCACAAACATGCATGTCTGTATATGGATAAGTGTTAATAATAAAGTTGATATGAAATTATCACAGTCACAGATTTATCTTTCTGTTAAGATACACATTCTGTTCATCAGAAGTTTTGCCTATAGTAAAAGATGTGGTTGTGATAGGGAATTGTTAATATCAGTTTATTATTGCAACAGATAATTGAACAGAAAAAAGTCTTCAGTTGTGATTATATATGTAAACTAACAATTTTCTCTAGAGATATTATCTCTCTCTCCCTACCTACCCAACTCGGTCTGAAATAGTTCCTATACTGTCTCTTCTGTGCTGTGATATTCTGAAAGTATTCTGAAAGTTTAGGTAGAAAAGTCAGGACAGAATGAGTAAGCATATGGAGTAAAGAAAACACAATAATGTAGATGCCTTAACCACATTTTGCTTGTACCTTTATGGCACATTTCAGGTTCAGTAATGGAAAACTTTCAATAATTCAAGAAGCTTTTAGTAATCTGTTGTATTCACTTCAATTATTCCTCATTACACTTACCAGAAATATTCCGTTATAATGCTTTAAGAGGTAGCAGTAAAAAGTTAAGGCACTCCGATTCAGAGAAACCGTGGTTCTTTTAGCTAGTCAGGATGGAGATAGGCTTTTCAGGGGAAATCTGTTTTCCTCTACAGTTTCTCTCAGTCCCAGTGAATCCCATGACTATGCGAATTACCCCTCATATCTTTGTTCTTGTGACACAAAGCAAGTCCAAAAGAGACTTAAAAAGAAATATTTATTTTTTGAATCTAAAGAATTTTCTCACCTAGCTGTATCTGGAATTGGCATAATTACTTTTGCTACTTTAGTTAATCTCCTCAAAAGGTTCTTGAATAAAAAGACTCTCTAAGACTAATTGAAGCAGGTGTCAGACATTGAGTACCCCCATGGCACTCATTGTGGTTCTGATAATGGCATTTTTATGGGGAGAGTTCTTTGAATATATAGAAGATGATTTTCCACCTGGTCTGTAATTCCATTGGCATTGCTGCAAAGACAATTTTGCCATCAGTAATCACCTTCATGAGCTATTGTGGGCTCTTGGGGCTGACTTAGTATGCATTCACCAGTCAGACATAGTTTATTTGCTATAAATAATTCTTATGTTTCTTGAAAAAAAATCTTAACAAAGTGAAAAATTTACCAAACTAAATCTCTTAACTCTCATGGCATAAAACATTTTGGCTTAATTTCTAAGATTTCCTAATGCTGGAGGAGAGAGGAAAACACCTATGTTTATAAACAACTTCCCTGTAGTGGTCCTGTCTCAACAATCTTAATTTATCTTCTTTTTCTCAGTTGCACTTACTGCTCCATGAAGAAATGATGATGCCTTGTTCCTCCTATGAGGGGAAACCTATCCTGCCTCCTGCTCTCTGAACAGTAGAGGACCTTTCCCATGGTTTTGGTCAGTATCACAAACCCTGATGATCATCATGTTGGCGTGAGGTAGCCTTTCCATAGACATATTTGTCTATTCTGAATTGTTTATTGTCTCCACAGTTACATTTATCTTATTTGATGTTATAAAGCTTCACTATAGTACTTTGATTAACATAGATTAGGATTTGGAGATACATGTAGGTAATAGAAGATGAAATTAACGTTATTCTTTGTTTCTGCAAGACATTTGGGACTTTCAAATTGTGTTGAAGGTTCAGGTGCCTCCAAAAGAAACAAAAAGACAAATTTATTTAAAGATTAAAGGGAAGAAAATTTAAGAATCCCTATAATTTTAATCATATGCAACAATTCATACTTTGGGATGTAATTGTCACATACCACCTTAATTTGAATAACAATAAAAGTAATGAAGAAAACGTGCTGTCTTGTATTTCTCAAGGGTAAATATAAACATTTCCCACAGAAGCAGATAATTTTAAAATGTAGACAGCTAGAGGTAATATTTTATAAAGTAGAAATGCAGTGGAATGAAGAATGGTGTTGCTACGTGAAAACTATATTTACTGTTTAAACTATTAGTGCGTTAACATGCCCCTGAAAGGTCACTCTTCAAGAGTAATGGAGAAACTATTAGACTGAAGGCTGGGAAATAAATTGCAAAGGATGTACTGTGAGTGAATTCCAGCTCTACCTTGTTCATAAGGTGATGATAAACTAACAGTTAGATTTGTTCTTTTTTTTTGTTGTTGTTTTTGTTGTTCCTGTCTGTTTGGTTTTGGTTTTATTTTAATAATAAATAGGTGTTAAGCATTTTCTAAGTGCATAAATTTATTCAAAACCACTGATGAGTTTTAGGGTTCCTACATGTCTTTATACACCTTTAATCAACATTTTCTTATATTTTCTAACTTGATTCCATTAAAAAAAACCCACAGTAAGAATGGCTTTTTGCTTCCTTTGCCAACAGGGGTCAACATGAGTAACACCTGCTGAGAGGATGTTCCTAGTACATGCCAATACCAAAATTGAGAAATTTGGTCTTAGTCAGGTGGTCAGCATAAAGTTGTGTCCTTCTTAGAACTTCTGTTGCCAGTATAAATTATATAAAGCCCACTCTACATGAGTAGTTCTGATCTACTCATATGAAGACCTATGGACTTTTCTTCTATTCATTAAGGTCAGTTATTTTAGAGATTATTACATGAGTTTCCAATTTTTCTTCCAGGTTTGTGTGTGCTTTTGGTTGACCAAACAGTATGTATATCTTCACAGCTGTTGCTGATGTGGTGTCCAGCTTGGCAGCTTTAAGTAGTTGACATTAAAGTCTCCAGAGATGTGGTAGGGATACCTCTGCAGGGAACTTTGAAAATGTGTTCTCTTTATATGTCGTCTTAGCTGTAAGTGCACTAACGGTCTCTGGGAGTGTTTTCTCCTCACCCCCTGCCTTAGGATTTGGCTGCTGGTGCTCAAGGTCAGCTCTGGTATATTGCAGCTGTGTGACACCAAATGTGAAAGATTTATCAACGTGTGTGAACGCCCAATGGGGTGGAGAGTAAGGCAACAAAGTCAGACTTGTCAGTGGTTCTATGTAGCATGATAGGAGAAGAGGTAATAGGTATGAAATGAAAGAGGAAATCCCTTTTTTTACTGTGATGGATATTGAATAGCTGAACAGGCTGCCCTAATGGGTATTTTCATCTTTGGAACTGCTTACAGTCTGACTGGCCAGTGTCCTGGGCACCCTGCCTCATATGTTTGTTCTCTGAGCAGAGGATTGGACTAGTTGATCTCTAGAGACATCTTCCAGTTTTCAAATGTTCTGTGGTCTTGGGTCTTTGGATGCTAGGAAGTTGTCTAATCAATAGTTCGTGTACAGTGAAAACATGGTATAATAAATATGTTCAGTCAAAGCAAGTGACAAATACAAAACGTTTATTCCCTGTTAGCTTCCATTTAAACAAGGAAGGGGGTGACAGTTGGGAAATAGGATGCACAGAAAATACATTCTTAGTTTGAACTTGCTCATTTTGTAGTAGTGGCAGGGGCCACTTCTGGCTGAATGCAGAGGCATAAGACATGTAGCAGATGTTATGACAGGCCTTCTTTTTAATTGATGTCCTAAAGATAATTCCATAACACACTTCCATGGCTGTGTTTTGTGGGCATTGAATTTGCTTTCCATAGGTTCTCTGATGCTTTGTACTATTCCAGATACTGCTTATATAGAGGAATAAGAATTACTTGGAACAAATTTCACTGATGTTGGGCTTGTGGTACAAAGAATTTAGCTATTATGCAGTGATCTGCCAGTAAGGCTTTAATTCACTGAAATATCTTCTAAATGAACATCACTGGTTTTGTAACTCAGCCTGGGAAGTAGAGCATAGCCTATATGCTCTTCAGCTGGTGAGGCATTTAGAGATTAGCATTATCCGCCAAATGGGGATTTTCTTTTCTTTTAGAATCTAATTTTTAAGGTTTTGTTCTTTCTTTTAACATTGTTACTTTCTTGGCATATTTGTAGAGGTTTATTGGCTTGTTATTTTTGGTCAGAGAATTGTGGTGTAGATCTAGGATTAGAACTGACTAATGTAGTATATGATTTAGACTTTGTAACATCCTTCCCTTGTACAGATGGAAGTCCATAGGTCTAAAATGCCCATTGGAATGTAACAAATTTCATTATACTGAGAAACAGTGCAGTGTTTTCAGAAAATTCAAAATTGGAGATTTATTCATTGAAGTTCTTACTTTGGATATGGAACAAAAGTTCAGGGTCTTAATTCCTAATTTTTTTACTGATCTTTTCAGTGTTTGCTAAATTACATGCATGATGAAAATCTGTTTCAACTCATCCTAGATATTTTAATTATGTTAAGTAACATCAACATTACACTGCTAAATACTGATGAATAATGTTTAGTCTTGATCAATGCTTCATCTGAAAGCCAGGAACTTGAATAAGTGATTTGAGAAAATGTTGGTTTGCAATTCTTAAAACTAAACATTTGAGTTGTAGTCAAATGAATTCAGAAGATAGAAAAGCATAATAATCTTCTGAAGAAGAGGGCTAAATCATAAAATATCATAATGCTGTAAGTTTAAAACTTTATACCATTACTCAACTGGTCAATAGGGCAGGAAATGAGAAATTAATATCGGTTAAATAGTCAAATGTCTTTGTTTCAGTCATATAAACAAAAAGCTTCGATGGAACAGAACTGGTTTGTTAATTTTGAGATGTCTCATCTAGTGGCTGAAACTGTTTCACAGGAATCAGATTTCAGATTATAATCTCAGTAACATTCTTCTAGGTGTTTCTACAACAAAACTTCAGGGCCATGTCAGCTGGCCTTGAGAAGCCTAACTGGAGTCTGGAAGTACCCAGATACATTCAGTGTTGCTTCAGAGCTAAGTAGTCTTCAGGTAACGTATTTGTTGCTTTCAGACTAGTAAAGGTTAGGAATCTTTGTTCCCCACTAAATGCTTTAGTTAAAATTTCTTTAACAATATTAGTGGATCTGTCACATCTAGCTCACTTCCTGTTTATGCTGAATAAAAACTTAACACAGTTGATATTTGTTCCCCAGAGAGACTTTCTGCTATTAAATACTCTTGAAGTAAACATTTTGAATATAAAAATTTCTGAAATGGCTCTCCCTACAAATCAGAAATGTCAGAAATATCTGAAAGCTGCATGTTGGACCTGACAGAAGAAAAATTACTTAAATTCTGCATGAGGAGAAACTTTTCTGTCTGTGAAACAGTACAAGCCTGCTGACATAAAAGAAAATACACTCTACATTGTATGTTAACATCCTTTAAGAAATCAAACATATTTGTAAACCATAAAGAAACATTGGATGTAAGGTTATCGTATATTTTATTTGGATTCTAAGCTTCAAAACTTTATTGTTAACAATGAAGTATTGTTCAAAAGGAAGTTTTCCCACTAGTTGAAGAAGAAAAATAGTAAATGTGAGTATTCACCTTATAAAATGTGTAAATGATACTCGAGTTTTGAAATAGGTCCTCGTTTATTTAATAAGAAAGCTTTCTGCTTTTTAAAAATAACCACAAGTCCAAGTAGTTGAGCTGGGGGGAAAAACACCCACAAAACTGCATTGAAATAAGTAGGGTTTGTGAGGATCTATCTGTTGTTGATAATGCTCTGAGGTCACATGTAATTTAAGTGTAAATCATTACTTGAAGACTGCTTTACCTTCATGTAGTTCCAATAGTTAACTGTTTCCCAAAGATTACTGGGGATGGATGTGTCTTTAGAATATAATTTCTGACTTCCATCCTAGAGCTGAACAATAAATAAAGGAATCTTAGTGTATGTCCTGAAAAATAAGTGTCATAATTCAGTTTTGGCAAGGGTTAGAAAATTGTAACTTATATACTTAATGATTTGTAAAATCATTCTGGTCATAGCAGTGCCATGTGCCTTATGTATATATGCATTGAACTAATTCTTCATCTATATTCTGCTCTAAAAAATCAATGCAGGAAGAAGAATTCCATATATTTTGGTCCCATTTTTTCTAAAGGCATATATATATATATATAAAAGTTATACTTAAACTAGGGGCTATAGGCTTCACCTTGTAATTATGGGTTGCATATTCAAACCTGGGAAAAATCTGAAGGAATTCTTTCTTGAAAATGATATTAAATGTATCATTTAATTGAATGAATAGAGCAGTCTTAAGTATCAAAGACTCATAGAATGGTTTGGGTTGGAAGGGACCTTAAAGATCAACTAGTTCCAACCCCCCTGCCATGGGCAGGGACATGTCTCACTGGACCAGGTTGGTCAAAGCCCCGTCCAACCTGGCCTTGAACAGGGGAGGGTGCAGCCACAGCTTCTCTGGGCAACCTGTGCCAGTGTCTCACCACCCTCACAAGAAATAATTTCTTCCTTATATCTAATCTAAATCTGCCTTGTTTCAGTTTAAAATTGTGCTATCTCTATATTCCCTAATAAAAACTCCCTCCCCATCTTTCCTGTAGGCCCCTTTTAAAGACTGGAAGGCTTCTATAAGGTCTTCTTGGACCCTTCTTTTCTCTAGGCTGAAAACCCCTTACTTTCTCAGCATATCACATAGAGGAGGTGCTTGAGCCCCCCAGTTGTTTTTGTGGCCCTCCTCTTGACTCATTCCAAAAGGTCCATGTCTTTCTTATGTTGGGGGTCTCAGAGCTGGACACAGTAATCCAGGTGGGGTCTCACAAGAGCAGAGAAGAGGGGGAAAATCAATTCCCTCAATCTGATGTTTCACACTTCTCTTGGTGCAGCCAAGGATATGATTGGCTTTCTGGACTGTGAGCACACATTGCTGGCTCATAGCCAGTTTTCCATCCACCAATATCCCCAAGTTCTTCTCTGCAAGGCTGCTCTCAATCCACTCATCACCCAGACTTGTATTTGAGCTTGGGTCATGTACATGACGTTGCATGTGGCCTTGTTGAACTCCATGAGGCCCAACTCTCCAGCCTGTCCAGGTCCTTCTGGGTGGCACATCCCTTCCCTCCAGTATGTTGACTGCACCACACAGCTTGGTGTCCTTGGCAAACTTGCTGAAGGTGCACTCAATGCCACTGTTCATGTCATTGACAAAGATGTTAAACAGAGCCAGTCTCAATACTGACCCCTAAGGAAGGCCACTCGTCACCACTCTCCACTTGTACATTAAGCCATTGACCACAACTCTTTGAGTGAGATGATCAACTCAATTCCTTATCCACGGAGTAGTCCATTCATCAAACTCATATTTCTCCAATTTAGAGACAAGGATATCACACTGTATGGTGTCAAATGCTTTGCACAATGTCAATTGCTCTTGCATTATCCACTAACACTGTAATCCTGTTGCAGAAGGCCACCAAATATTCAGGCACGATTTGCTCTTAGTGAAGCCATGTTGGCTGTCATCAATCACCTCCTTATTTTCCATGTACCCTAGAATAGTTTCCAGAAGGATCCACTCCATGTTCTTGCTGGGCAGAGAGGTGAGACTTAATGGCTGGGTGCTCTACAGGCCACTTTCTATTATTTACCAGCAGTCCTGGCTGACCGGGGAGGTTCCAACAGATTAGAAATTGGCCAGTGTGATGCCCATATATAAGAAGGGACAGAAGAATGATCTGGGAAATTACAGGTCTGTCAGCTTGATTGTGGTGCCCAGGAAGCTGATGGAGCAGCTCATCCTGAGTAACATCACACAACACCTGTGGGACAACCAGATGCGCAGGCCCAGCCAGCATGGGTTCATGAAAGGCAGGTCCTGCCTGACAAACCTGATCTCCTTCTATGACAGGGAGACCTGCTTATTGGATGACGGAAAGGCTGTGGATGTTGTCTACCTTGACTTTATTAAGGCCTTTGACACCATTTCCTACAGCATTCTCCTGGCGAAAATGGCTGCCCTTGACTTGAATGGGCACACACCTTAATGGATAAAAAATTGGCTGGATGTCCAGGCCCTAAGAGTTGTGGTGAAAGGAGTTAAATCCAGTTGGTGGCCGGTCACGAGTGGTGTCCCCCAGGGCTCAGTGATGGGGCCACTCCTGTTTAACATCTTCATTGATGATCCAGACAAGGGGATCGAGTGCACCCTCAGTCAGTTTGCAGATGACACCCAGTTGGGTGGGAGTGTTGATCTGCTCGAGGGCAGGGAGGCTCTGCAGAGAGACCTGGACAGGCTGGAGCCATGGGCTGAGGCCAACTGGAGGAGTTTCCATAAGGCCAAATGCCGGGGGCTGCCCTTGGGCCACAACAACCCCCAGCAGCACTACAGGCTTGGGGAGGAGTGGCTGGAGAGCTGCCAGTCAGAGAGGGACCTGGGGGTGTTGATTGACAGCCGGCTGAACAGGAGCCAGCAGTGTGCCCAGGGGGCCAAGAAGGCCAATGGCATCCTGGCTTGTGTCAGCAATAGCGTGGCCAGCAGGGACAGGGAAGGGATCTGACCCCTGGACTCGGCACTGGTGAGTTCGCCCCTCGATTCCTGTGTTCAGTTTTGGGCCCCTCACTCCAAAAAGGACATTGAATGACTCGAGCGTGTCCAGAGAAGGGCAACGGAGCTGGTGCAGGGTCTGGAGCACAGGTCGTACTGGGAGCGGCTGAGGGAACTGGGGGTGTTTAGTCTGGAGAAGAGGAGGCTGAGGGGAGACCTCATCGCCCTCTACAGCTACCTGAAAGGAGGGTGCAGAGAGCTGGGGATGAGTCTTTTTAACCAAGTAATAAGTGATAGGACAAGAGGGAATGGCCTCAAGTTACACCAGGGAAGGTTTAGACTGGATATTAGGAAGTATTTCTTTCCAGAATGGGTTGTTAGGTGACGGAATGGGCTGCCCAGGGAGGTGGTGGAGTCCCCATCTCTGGAGGTGTTCAAGAGCAGGGTTGACATAGCACAGAGGGATATGGTGTAGTTGGGAACTGTCAGTGTGACGTTAATGGTTAGACCAGGTGATCTTCAAGGTCCTTTCCAACCTAGATGATTCTGTGATTCTGTATTTTAGATACAGTTTAGCCTTTTTCAAAGATTTTTCTGCTGTTTTATATACAACTAATACGGCTGAATTATAGAATGTATTCATTCATGTTAATGTACAACTTCACACTGCTGTTTTACATCTTTCCTCAAAAAACTTCTAGCAGAATGTGATGGGTCAGTCTGACCTACTTTTTATATAAAAAGATAATCACTAAAAATTACTGCCCCTGGTAGCAGTGAATGGTTTATTTATTTCACATTGTGACAGCACTAACGTGCTCTCAAAAAACTCACCAAAACCCAACAATTGCAGCATGATGGACTTGCTCATGAAGTACATTTTCAGGCAGAATTCAAAATTACATTTGTCTTTTTGTTTTAACAATCTATGATGTTTCAAAATCGATTTATTTGTACCTCCTGAGTTGTTCTTTAGCTTTTATATAGTTTAATTATATATCATTCTAGAAAAACAAAACAAAACAAAACAAAACAAAACAAAAACAAAAACCAAAAAACAAAGCCGTGATCAGAAGCTCATTTAATACTCCTACACAGAAATTAGTAGACAATCAGCCCGACAGGAAAAAAAGAGAAAAGGTTACTTTTGTTAGGGTTAATATCAT
Source organism: Athene cunicularia (assembly GCF_003259725.1). Classification (NCBI taxonomy): domain Eukaryota; kingdom Metazoa; phylum Chordata; class Aves; order Strigiformes; family Strigidae; genus Athene; species Athene cunicularia. Next base: position 103,452,019 of record NW_020799091.1, on the reverse strand, counting down.
GCTACATGACATGGTACTTAATTTTCAGTCAAATTTTCTGTTTTCTTCAAAAGATTTTTTTTTGTTTAGCTCTTTTGAAGAACATGTAGGATTTGATGCTGTAGTATTTGCATATTCAGAATATCTATATAAAATCTGATGTACATGCAATGTACCATATGTTAAGGGAGGTGTAACTTGTGGTCTTCCATATTAGAAGATTTACAGAGAAAAACTCTTCATTACAGTGATGTTAAAGACTTACATATATTTTAAGTCTGATTACATCAGTACATCATAGGAGTTTGGGATTATGACCAACTTCACTACAACATGGTACGGGCTGTTCGGAAATTGATTGCCTATTTCAACCTGTATGTTTGAAGTAGCATATCTCAGCTGAGAATAAAATAAAAACCATTAGAATCCACACATTTTTGCCAATGAGAAACAAGAATATTTATTCCGGTTGCCTAAAATTCTGGACTTCTGGAGGCAATGAAGTAATTGAAGGCAGTTTTGGTCTCCCCTTGGTTTCTGAAGTGTCTCCCTCACAGGAAGCTGTCGAGATGCTTGAAGAAGTGATAGTCGCTGGGTGAGAGGTCTGGTGAGTATGGTGGATGAGGCAGAGTTTCATAGCCCAGCTCATTCAACTGTTGCAGCGTCGAAAGTGCAACGTGTGGCCGCGTGTTGTTGTGGAGAAGGATTGGACCCTTTCTTTTGACCAGTGTTGGGCACAGCTGTTGAAGTTTCTGGTGCATTTCACTGATTTGCTGGACGTACTTAGCCACCGTGATAGTTTCACCCGGATTCAGCAAGCTGTGATGGATTAAACCAGCAGCAGACCACCAGTCAGCCAGCATGACCTTCTTTCGCTGAAGATTTGGCTTTGGGTAGTGCTGCGGAGCTTCATTGCTGTCCAACAACTGAGCCAGTTGTCACGAGTTATTGTAGAGCATCAATTTTTCATCATACGTCACAATACAGTCAAGAAACAGGTCGTTCTGGTTGCGAAAAGAAGCACCAACAACACTTCAAAACACTTGGCGATTTCTGTGATTCTCATTCAATTCTTGTGGTACCCATTTGTCGAGCTTCTTCGACTTTCCAGTCTTCTTCAGATGCTCAGAAGCAGTTGATATGCTTACCCTGAGTTCTTTTGCAAGTTCTTGAACAGTTGTGCGTGTATCTGCTTCCACCAGAGCCTTCAACTCATTGTCGTCAATAGCAGAAGGACGTCCATGACCTTCTTGATCTTCAAGGTCGAAATCGCCACATTGAAATTTTTGGAACCAAAGTCACACTGTCCGTTCGTTAACACTTCCCTGGCATATACCTCATTGATGTTTCGAGCAGCTTGCACTGCATTAAGTCCAAGTTTGAACCCGTACAAGTAGATCTGTCAAAATTGCTGTTTTGATATCTGAACTTCAAACCTTCAAAATTTGTCAAAAACGCAGTTTATATTATAATTTAATTATACATCATGAAAGTTCATAACATGAGATTTTCAAAAATATATAACAGTATGCCAGTCGAGAAGGTACTATTCTTGAAACATATACAATGAAAATCACATTACAAAATGGAAATTAATTTCCGAACAGCCTATAGCTGCATTTAGATTCTTATTCATCAACTGCAGTCAAATGCATTGAGATAATTTTTTCAGCTTGCTGATACATTTTTTTTGGAAATAGTGAAAGAAAGATTTTATCTGAAGCTGCTCCAGAAGGAAAATGTTCTTTCATCATCAGTCTGGCAATCTGCAAGATGCAATCCTTGTATTTTCTTACTGCTGTAAGATGATGCATACATCCCACTCTTAATTATGACAACATGTAATAGATATGTTTTACATATCTAAGTGAAAATCTACCTGCGTAGATAAAAAAAAAAAAAAAAAAAAAAAAAAAAAAAAAAAAAAAAGAAAAGCCCTGGTATCCCACTGCATGAGACTTGTTACTGAGTGCTGCTAAACTAGGCAAGGTAAACAGATTTCTTTTTGGTGAAGTGTGTGGAGCAGAATGAAAATCTTTACTGTGGAAAGAATCTTAGGTATGTGAGTAAAAGTAGAAGATGTAAGTTTAGAACTGAGTCTGACCAGTTCACAGAGTTACTGCTAAGTCATCTGTTCATAATAACAGATTTCTACTTAAACTATGAATGTTGACTGCTTCACTGAATTGTGATTAAAAACAAAATCAACAAAAAATGCACTGTGGCATGCTGGGGGTCCCAGTTTTTAAGTCAGTAAGACTTCCAATTGTTGTACTTAATCTTTTTGAGAAGTTGCCTGTCTTCTCTCATATGCTCTAGTAGTGGGCTTGGGTTTGGGGTTTTTTGTGCTTTTTTCTTTTTTTAGTAATAGGAGATTCTGGCTTGTGCTTGCATTTTCCAAAATAGCAAATTCCTTTCAGTATACTGCAACAGGTCCACAGATAAAATAATCTCCAAGTTTTTATTTATGAAAGGATGTGCTGAAGTCTGTTTTACATGTACTTTAAGTGTATGCTTAGTTTTCACCTAACCTGTTTAACTGTGTGCATAGGTGCACACAGTAACTTCTGCATGTTGAGTGTGTTAATGGAGTGAAACAGTAATGAGCTGCTTCTTGTTGCTGATGTTCATCAGACTTCCCTAAATCTTTTTACTAAAGCATGTAACTAAACAGCAGTCAGATGGTGATAATCTTAGTCTTGCTTTTGTGGACTTCAGACCAGTGAAGGCTAAGGACCTTCTGCAGTTTACTGATGTTAGAAACTTTCATGGGAATACCTTCTGTAATGCCTTCTTTTGTAAACAGATGCTTTTCTAATGCTCAATGGCTAGTGAAATAGCTTCCTGGAGCAATTTAGATGATTCTTTTGCTTAAAAGAGTAAGGGTTAATTGAGATTATGTTATAAATGCATACTCCTTTCCTTTTATATAAAATCTTGATTTTTATCATGCTGAACTACTTAATTTTTTTTTTTTTATTTTTTTATTTTTTTTTTTTTGCTTGTCTTCGTTTCAAAGGATGCTTATACAGCATGATAGTCTGTAATGGATCGAGGCCAAAAGGGTTTCTCATTACACAAATAGTATTTTAGTAAACTTTTGCTTATTAACGGTTATTGGGTGATAATTTCTTTCATTATCCTGAAATGTTTTGAAAGAATAATCAAAATTTTGTTTATCTGTGCACTACTTTGCATCAGGACAGAATGTGATGGGTGTACAATAGAAATATTTATTTGAAAAAGGTGTCTTAGCATATCAATATCGTTTCTGTTTCAAAACTTTTGGCCTGGTACTGAAATTCTGTTCCCTTACATGATCTTTAATTATGGATTAAAATTACAGATATGAAAGATTAAGAAATCTTGCATCCTGAAATTTTACAGTTTTGTCATATGGAGCCACAGTTCAAAGTGTGATAAGTTTTCTGCACCAGTTGGAATCCCTTGTAAGTTTCCATTTCCTAGCTCCATGTCTTTTTCTGCAGTAATAAGAATTGTCATGATGTATCGTGGAAGATGAGAAAAGGCACACTAAGACAAGGAAAGCTAAATTCTCCTGTTCCTTGTATTCTAGCCACACCTATGGTGGCATATTTGCCTTTTCAACAACATTAAAATTCTCTTCTGGAGACAGTAGAAACATTTCACATAAAACCATAATATTATCAAGTCTTTCATCCCGCTGAGAATTGCTTTTTTTAAAACAAACTATTCTTACAATAAATCTTTTAGTCATTTCAATCCCCTACGTTTACATTAAGTTTCTAACTATGCTTGTGATATCTTTTAAAGTACATTTTTTCCTCAATAATTTTGCAGCATCTGACTTTGATAAATGTCACAAATTTTAGGGAAAAAAAAAAAAAAAAAAAAAGGTTATTTTCTTATTTCTGAGAATTTCGGGAAACTAGTGTATCTTAGTGGAATACTGTTCAGAATAGAAGAATACTGTGAATAATCACGTTAATAAGAAAACATGTCAGCTGTAAGGTAATTTAGAAGTTAATGGAAAGAGTATGCAACGGAAAATCTTTGTAAGAATTGATAAATTTGATTTTTTCATAATCCTTGAGTCTCCACTCTACAGTTCAGATTAAAGCATCTAAGTAACTGGCCAGGCTTCAGAACAAACTTACAGGTTTTGGGTTCTTTTATACTAGAGCTTGAATGTTACAATAATCATATTTATTTAGATGCTTTAATGGGACATCCTAGCTTAATGGACACTGAAGTACTTTAATAGAGCTGAGTCATAGAACGTAATGGCCTTTTCATATTTGTACTTAAAAATAAATAAAATAAAATAAATAAAAAATAATAATAAATAAAAATTAGTTTCTCTCCTCTATGAATACATTTATCAGGCTATACCTTAGAGTGCTAAATCTATCTCAGTACTGTATCTATCTCTAAGTCATATGTTTTAGGCTGTGGTATAATGCATTGAATATATTTCAGCAGCATAGTTCGGCTTTTTTTTAACAGCTCTTAATATAATGTAGCCCTAAAGCTAGCTAAGTGTATTAACCTTTTCTACAAAATGATCAGCATTTGGATGGAAGCAGGTTTTGTAGATGCCTTTTTAAGGTCTGTGACATATCTAGCAAAACTGTTCATAACTGTGTGGTGTTACAAAAACTATTTGCAGCTGATAGTAATGTTATCTCTAGAAATAATTATAATTAAATATCTGTATTAGTTGAGGTTTACAAACTATTACAGGTGGTTTCTACTTAAATTTTCATTTATGCCTTCTTTGAATGCAAAATGGAGAAGCCGTGAATAAAGCACTGTGAATGAATGTACTTGAAGTATGTGGCCAGCCATGTGTTAGCATTCTGCTTTCTGAAAGGCCTTAATTAGCATTTTGGCTAAATCTGACACCTTGTGGTAGTAGTCACAGAACTTGTTGTTGGGTTCACAAACTTTTGCACTGCCAAGATCCTATCAATAGGCATTAGCAGGGTTGGTTATTCATGTCTGTTCTCAGACTTCCTGTCCCTAATAATGAATCAGAAAAGATTTCACAAAAGTATTGGACTGTTTTATTGTCAGTTTATATTAATCTGAGTTTTATTTGCTGAAGACTGTTGTGGCAGATATTTCTCTGCAGCGATGCAGCAGTTCTCCTTGAGACTGCGAGACTTAAGGATGTTCAGTTGAGTTAGAGATATCTTCTTGTTGCTCAGCCAGATATGCAGGAATGTTCAAAAGCACGTATATAGATGATTAGCTCTGTTCTCTTCTTGTGCTTTACATATCTGATCTTTTCTGAAAGTTTTATGTCTATAAAGAAAATTAAGAGACGAAAAGAAATGAAAGGAGGTAGATAACGGATCCACAAATTTTCATATAATATTGTTTTATCGGTGTAAAGCATGCTGCATCCTAAAGAAACTGCTTTGATTTCACCTGTTCTTCATTTGCCTTTGAGAGTTGATTATTCGCAAGCTATGAATGAGTATTGGCCTTCACTGCTGACACAAGTATTCATTTAATGGTGAACACAGTCATTCAGTTGTGTGCTGTTTTTTCATTCTTTCTAATGAAAGGAAACAAATGGCTTGATTTATTAGGGCTGATATGTTTTCCAATCAGTGGGAAAAGGAAGGGCTTCTGATGACTTGTAAATATCAGAGGAAATCTGATTAGCCATTGTAGTTCAGAAAGAAAATGTCACTGTGCAAAAGGAGAGGAAGACCATAAGTAAATTACTTGAAGGAAAAATATTAATCTTCATGTGGATTAGTATTTAGCATGTAGTTAAATAAGTAACTTAATTCTAAGGAATCTTTACTGATATGTCACTTAGGATATCTGTAGTCATTTAAAATACAAAGAGACTATTTGGAAATGTACTTCATTGAAAGGTATTTAAGCATAGTGTAAATGGTCAGGAATGAAATGGTTACTCCTGCTGTTACCAAATGCCTGATTATTTTTTGACTCCTTGGTGTACAGACTTGCTTATAATTCTACATTTAGTTTTTGTTGTTTTCATTCATGTGGGACAACTGTTGTTACACATCACATTTAGTGGAGGAACCACCAGAAGTTGATTGAGGCCTTACAGCAGCCTAGGTTCAGGAGGAGACTACCATGTCTTAAAACAAGTAGGAAAAGCCTGAGAACATCAAGCAGATAAGTATTCAGTAAAGTTCTGTGGTATAATAAGAGAAAGAGAACAATACAAATGATCATATTTATAAAAGTATTGGAGCTATCAACAACCGCCCCAAAAACAACAATAACCACCTTTCTTTAGGAAAGTGGGATATGTTTACCAGGACATCTGCTGAAAGGATCATGCATTAAAAATCTCTTATTAACTTGATACATGTTAATGAACTGTTTGAACCAACTGATATTTATCTGATTCTCTGGATTGTCCTGATTTTGTAATGAAGGGTGGGGTGTTTTGTTTGAGTTTTTTGTGGTGTTGGGTTTTGTTGTTTTGTGGTTTGGTTTTTTTTTCATTTTTTTCTTTTTTTTTCCTGCCCACTCAGTCCCAAAAGATAAGACTCCTATAAATCTTTTGGTGCTTTTTTTTTCCTCATCCCTGACTGCTGAGTAGGCATTTTCAGAAATGAAGACACTTGGTCTTATATCTAAAAATTTAAATAATTTAAATACTCTTTTGGTTTCTGATTAGTAACTTAATGTTTGATGCCAGGTTTGATTATTCATGTCAGTGTTCACTATCTAACAACAGCACAGCCAACATTTCTACCAGATACTTGTCAAGGGAGGAAAGGTCTGTAAAAATGTAGTGGATTTCAAAATTCATTTGATGATCTATAAAGTTATTGCTAAAACTTGGAAGTAATGTAGACATGAACATGCATTAAGAGTTGAGCTTTGCTTTCATAACATAGAGACTACTCACACAATCACATGCAAGAGGCTGGAACTGAAGCATGCCATTTTACTTCTAAGCTGAATAGGTGCAGCTGTGCAAAACTAAGGTAAAAAGGGAGAGGAGTCCCTTTGTACTGCAGTGATTTGAATTCTGCTCCATACAAATGAGAACCTAAGCTATGGCCTGCTTGTGAAACAGACTTGTGGTCTGGCTAGCCCATTTTCTCTTGCCAATGACAAAATGAGAAGTTTTTAATCTGGAAATCCTGCTCACTGTCTGCCTTCCATTCCCTCAATTCATTTTGCTTTCAGGATGATATTACAGGCATCAGAGGCTGCTTCCCTGCTGCGTCCTATTTAATATCCATTTATGAAACTGTGGTCCCTGAATTTGTTCAAACACCTTCTGAACCTGCCATTAGAGCCTGCCTTCACAACCTGACAGAAGCAAGTCCCAGAAGTTCACAGCCTGCTGTGCAATACTTCTTAAACCTGCTGTTAAGTGCCCCCTAATTCTAGTATTGCAGGATTTGCTTGTAACAGTTTTGCCTTTACACTATACAGCATCTTTCTGTTTTTTGCAATGTAATCACATCTCCTTCCTTCACCATTTTGGTCTTCAAAATGAAATGTTCCAGACCTTTCTAGATTTTTCTCATAAGAAAACTGCTCAAGCTGCGTTTTGATATGGAGATCAGAACTGTCTGCAATGTGGACTTCTGTTTTGTTTTCCCTGTATCCTGGTGATGTCCAATATGTTGTTGGCTTTTTTGTCTGTCACCATACCTTAACTGAAAGATTTCAGAGAACTGGTGGTGGTGGATCCAGGATCCAGAGTTGTCTGCTGGTTCAGAGTTCAGCATCACATAGGTGTGCTTCAGATCATTTTTCCATTTTGTTTACAACCTTGCACCTGTTTACCCTGAAGCTCATCTGTCATCTGATGCTCACATAGCTTACTGAGGTACTCACCATTGTTATGGCATCTGTTTACCTGGAAATCTTAGTATTGTCAGTAGACTTGGAAATCTGATGGTGCATTCCTTTTCTGTCATGAACGGTGAATAAAATTACTCAGTCACAGCAGTGATGCTTGAAGGGCCCCAGGATTGACTCTTCTCTGCCCTGAAAAGGAAGCATTAAGAGACTGGACATTGTAATGTAGACTCTCTGTCTTACCGGAGATGGAAGTCAGACTAATTTGTTGGTAGTTCCTGGAATCCCCTGAAAATCCCTTTTGGTAGACAAGGGTTACTGTGGCGAACATAGCAGTCCCCTGGCACAGCACTAGCTTACACACTTTAGTCTGCGTTCTTGCAACTGCTGTCTGAGTTCCCTCAGAGCTCTTGTGAAAATGCTATTATTCCCCATCTAATTTATTAATTTGATTTAATAATTCCTTTTCCTTATAGAAGGACTACAAACTGATCCAGTTCCTCTGCTCTGTCTTCCTCAGTGAATGTATGGGGAAATCTCCCCATCACCCTGAGATGTTAGGAATAATGCATAACTTCTCTGCTTATGTCCTTAACATTCCTGAGTGCGCCTTCTATACTTTTGCCATAGGTAGTCCCAACAGATCCTACTGGTCTGCTTTTGAAGTATTTAAAATATCTTAAAGTCACTTTTCAACTTTCCTGTTGTCATTACATATTGGTGTATCTGTAGATTAGATTATGTTTCATCATGCCCAAGTCTTTGAGGGAAATGTTTATACAACTGAATGGAGTGAGGCCAAGAGCATTAGACAAATATATGACTCTAAGTTTAGGTATTGAAGCATTGGAACCTGCTGTTTTCCATTAGTAATTTAATCATGCCTGGTGACTTTAAAGTACCAAAAATGATGGTCTAGAAAAAAACCTAGGACGCCTCTGGCATTCATGCTTTTGTTCTCTAACATGAAAGCTACGGAAGAACTGAACGAACACTGTAAGGACCATTATTTACAGAAAATACTCAGGACAGCTAGAAGAACCAGAAAAGCATATATTACTGACTCAATTTCAGCCTAAAGGATGAAAAGAAGATAAGTCATTAAGACCAGTTGATGATATACAAACTTTGTCATATTTTTACTGATTTTTAAGGACAGTTTTTTAACATAATTTATTTTGGGAGGCAATTTTGGGTTTATATTAGCAAAACCTTAAATAATTGTTTTCAGTTAAAGACTAGCTTTCTTTTCTCAATTTACTTTTTTTTCTCTTCCATAAAAGTTTTGATTAACTGCCATTTAAGGGTAAATACAGGAAATTCAGATCAGTAATTCTATGAACAAACATTTGTCTTAAGCATTATTTAGGATGTTTTATCTTCAGTGTTTTCCATTCAGCTTTGTGAGAAAGATGTTGATTTTTAAGTCTTTTAACAAGTTGCTTCTATGCCTGAAGGAATTCAGACAGACACCTTATGTTTGCTGGGAAATTAATGTTTCTGTTTCATTGCTCTGCTCCTAAATTTCACAGATACACATTCTACATAGAAACTGTGTAGAAGCACAATACGAGCGATGAGCTCATATGAAGCTTTCCAGAAATATAAATCAATGGATTTATGGATCAATATGAATCAATATCAATTTCATTTTATAGAAGTTATTTCATCAGTTTCTCATTTCAGCAGTGAGGAGGAAAATCCAGTGCAGTTTTCTAAAGAACTGGTTAGCAACCATAAAATTTAAGACGGTGGAGTCTGAGAAGACTACATATATGCGGTAGTAGTACAATGCATCACTGTAGCTGTACAAAAGTACTGCGTGAGACACTTATGGAGATATGTTTATCTATTTTCTTCTGGTGTACTCAGGATTTCTAACTTCCACTACCTGATCTGTGATGCCTTTCACCTGATATTCAGAATAGCTAGGTATCTATCTACTTGTCTGTGTCTCACCTTGTTAGAAAATTCAGGTAAATACTGTCTTGGAGCAGTTGCAAAAAAAAAAAAAAAAAAAAAAAAAGAAAATTATCCTCTGCTTTGTTATCTTTTTAAAATTTATTTATTTATCAATCTAGAAAATCAAGCTTTTTTCCTTTAGAAATTCTGTGCAGCTAGAGAAAGGCCAGCACACTAAATCTGAGTAGTGGGTCACTTATAGTAGTTGCACTTTCAAACTGGAATTTCACACAAATGAACACAAGGAGAAAATAAAATTTAGCTGCATGAATTCTGACTTTTAGGATTCCTACATTTGCTGAGCTGTCACCTGTCACAGGCAGACACTGCTTGGTTAATATAGCTAACCAAATCAGGACCGAAGGGGTTTAACTAATTTAGTGATTTATGAATGATGCATAATTTGCCAGCGATCAGTGAAATACACATTTGGGATCAATATAACTGATACAACAGATAAAATGGCATACTAAAGAGTTCTAAAGCATTAATAAACTTTACACATTCAAAACATAATTTTGCAATTATTCTTTGCAGTTACAGAAACCCTGACCACTGGGTGGTAGAGATTAGAAGTGCACACACTCTTTCTGGGGCTATGGTTGCATACAGCTGTAGGAGATGTGGGTGCTCCAGTCTTTGTGCAGTTGTGTCAATCACTATCATCTGCCTTATATATATATTAAAAAAAAAAAAAAAAAAAAAAAGGCAGATATTCAATCATAACAAGATA
>NW_020799091.1:103240340-103441498 GCF_003259725.1 Athene cunicularia | reverse complement strand
AAAAAAAAAAAAAAAAAAAAAAAAAAAGGTGCATAATACTAACAGTATTAAAAGTGTGCATTGGAGAAACACCAGAGCAAGATTCTCAGTTCTAATCGAGATTTGGATGGATGGCTTCACAGAGATTGTACAGTCTCCTCTAGAATAATAAAGGCTCCAAGGTGAAATCCTGCATCCTGAACAAGTTATAAGGAAAAATGTTAGTTGCAATGATAAGATTTTTGTTCTTAAATAATTCATTTCAAAAAATCATTTAAACTAATTGTAGAGTAACTTTTCAGAAAGCAGTGTCTGGCAGAATCTCATGATTCTGATGTAATTGTTGTTATGGTTTATCCACTTGGGTTTTGGCACCTCTTTTCCCCCATCTTGATAACAATTTTGTGTCCTTGACAAGAATCAAAATAATATATAAGTATTTTCTGTAGCTTAAATATAACCTGACTGAATACTTGAACTGTAGATGAATAAGTAACTTTTATAGGTAAGCAGAACTTTTTTATTTCTAACCTAATTTAGGCTGCTCAAAGTATAAGTCTACTACTAATTAATCATTGTAAGTAAACATAATTATCTTTATAGATATTGTAAGTTAGACCAAATTACCTCAGTTTTTATAGTACCTGAAGTCTCAAGAAAAACATCAGATTGCTTTATTTGAAGTATTTCTAGTGGTCCTGTACCTATAAAAAGTATATTGCTTCAGAGTGTTGTGCTGTTTTAATCAGCAGAGATATTTTAAATTTATTTTTACCTTTTCATCTGTAGTCTCCTGTTATTATAATAGCATATTAACACACATTTTCTTGCAATTACTATGTTTAATTTTAAATATGCCATTTGACATTTTCTGCCTTCAGAACAAAATAACCTCACTTCATTTATTGATTTGCATTCATGAAGTACACAAAATATATTGAATTTTCATATCTGAACTTTCTCATTTATTTGCACTTCAAAGAAAACACCTTAGAAACGTGACTAGAATAACCCTGTTTGCTGAAATGGGCAACAAAAGCTTGAATACATTTGATGGGATATTTTTGATAATTGCATATCAAATGTCTAATTTAAATATTTCTAATGCTGGTATTTCTGATATCTTGCTGCTTAAAAGTTATTAAATCTACTATCCTTCATGTCCAAGATAACAAGAGACAAAATATGAAGTGAAATGGAGTTTTCGGGATGTAATTGCATAATTTGGATGCACTTTAAAACCAAGAACTGCAAAGTTTCTTTAGACGCCTCAAATAAAATTGATATAAACTCACAGGTGACAGTTTAATGGGTTTAGGTAGGAGGATGGGACTGTGGAAAATCAAGTTAGATGGTACAGAAACATAGAGATGGATTCAGCTACTGACTCTAAAGATTAATAATGGCAATCTTGATGGTGACTTATTGCTAAAGATACATGTTTTGATAATTTCAAGGGCTTGTATAACAATGAATAGTAAGAAGATGGGTTTAATTCTCAGATGTGAGAGTCTACCAAGTCAAGTCTTACTGTAGTTATGTGAATAAAAGCTGTATTAATCTTTCAATTTCCTTCTCAAATACTTTGATGGATCAGTGTTTGATTAACTAAGTCTAATGGAGCTTTTCGTAAAACTTACATGAGAAACATCCAGAACATATATCTTCTGACCTGTGCGTGCTGGGGTTCAGTAGCAGGTGGCAGTCACTGCCATACCTGGGATGAGTATGCAGAAGGAATTGGCATCATTCATAGTACTTTGGGTCACAAAATGGAGTGAGGCTCCTCTGTAGCCAGAAGCTAAGGTAGACATTAATGAGTAATATTTTGTTTAATTAAAAAAAAAAAAAAAAAAACGAGAAAAGAGACAGAACTAAATCTGTGCTGTTGTTCTGCCTTTAGGTTTGCTTTTGGAAATGGAACCAAAGTGATAAATCTGCTCTGTGCGGAGTCTAGCTGATCTGTGATCATGATCTTTCATGACTTTTCCTTACATTAAAAAAGAGAAAGTACTGAATATATATCATGAAAACTACTGCTAATATTAAAGGTTTTTCTCATTGCAAGTGTCTCATGTTTCAAAATGTTTTTTTTTTAAAAAAATGTTACTCTACAACCATCTTTGATTTTCTGGTAGACTTTGATGGGTAGGAATACAGGATGTTAGAATACAATTGAGGCGGATTCAATGCAACATCTTGAATGCTGTTCAGTAAATTTGATGTTAAAAATTAGTTCTTTTAAAGAAATGATGCAAGAGAATCAAAGATAATTTATTTATGCTGGGTTACAAGACTCTTGACTTTAGTGCTGGGACAAAGATTTTGAGTTTCTCTTGAGAAAAAAAACAAAACACAAAACCAAATCCCAACAACAAAAAAACCCACAAACCAAACCAACTACACGGGAAAAAAAACAAACCAGTTAAAATTTGAAGCCACAGGTTGAGTAACCTGGCTTCTCATAGTCAGGGTATACCTTTATACTAAATCACATACATCACTGTATGAATAGTGTGCTTGAAATTAGGTATGATTAACCAAAGACATTGTAACAAGTGGCTCTACCGTGAGTTTATCTTTTCGAACTCCTAAAGTATTCTGCATCCTAAAGGTGAGAGTAATAGCTTCTTAAAAACAAATGTTAAATTTGATTGTTGATGTTGCAACTTTGTGCAGATAGGTAGCTAGATTTTTACAGATATTCAATCATAACAAGATATTAAAAAAAAAAAAAAGCAAGCCCATAACTTTTCAGGAGGGCTTAGCTTGATGTCCGCCATTGAAATCAACAAGATTTAAGTGTCCAGACCTAAGTATCTTACAGTGTTTCTGACTATGCCCAGATAAAGGAAAGAAACTGATGCATCTATGGTCACTTTCAGCAAAACCATCTGACTGTAATAGCTGGAAGAAAAGCCTGCTTATCTTTTCATTTCTTCAGGCACAAGTCCTTCTTCAACATATTCACTTCCATTGTGGTGTGTACTTGAACCAGTTTGGGTAAAATACATTGCTTTATTTGAAATGTGCATAACCAGGTTTTCTACAGCCAAATCTCCCAAAAGATCACCTCTGACAGCCATGTGGCTAGGCTAGACGTAAAATGAGGAAAAACTTTAGATTTACATCCCTTTCTTACAACTGGAGCTTTTTTGATTTTTTTTTTTTTAATTTTTATTTTATTTTCCTTCTAATTTCTAGAAAACTACCCTTAATTGTCAGGTGTACAGCTGGAGGGGTGGACCCTGATTAGTTTCTGGATAGAAAGAATGAAGTGTCATTCAAAAAACCTGGGTTTCCATGGCTTTCCCTGTGATGTTCATGCCTAACTGGACTCTGTGTCTCCTGCTTGTCTGTCCTCTTGCCTCTTTCCTTTGCAGCAATGACAGTGACCATTTCAAAACAAGCAAGACTTAGTGCAGCATAAAGCTACTAAGAAAAAAAACATTCGTTAAATAAATTTTTAAATAAGAGTGGGTTTTTGGTCAGCAATTTCAGTAATCCTATTAAAAAAAAAATAGAGAACTTGATATATTTTTATAATGGTGAGATCAAGTCCCATATAATATTTCGCAGAAACGGAGGAAGACAGAACATTGTTAAATGTGTTACTGCTTTTGCTTAAGGATAATCTGAAAATACTTTTCCCCCAAGTTTGTTAATTTGTGTTTATATAAATTCTCTCCAACTCACGGGAATGTACCAGAATTAATCTCCTTTTAATGGTTGTTTCATAAGGCAAGCTAAACCAACATGGTAAATGTATGATTGTATACAAAGCAATTGAACTGTTCGTCATTAAATAATTATGTTGTAAGGGAATGAAATGATTGGGATTTATACCCAGCTAGTCCAAGTATAAACTGGCTATTTGGCATGGTCTGAGGATTAAGATTTATTTGGGTATTGTAAATTATGATTCAATAAATTCCTTTAATTACAAATAATTCTTGCAAAGGTGAAGAAATTGAATAAATCTGTGTCTCAATGTACTTGTTTTTTAGCATTCAGTTATACAGGCAAACTTCTACAGACTCCTCAGACCTTTGCAAACTTTGCATTTTCTCCCAACTCACATGGTTGTATTAATTTACTTTCACACCAGTACTTTTTTTGAAGAGTTACCTAGATAAAAAGATTGAAGAGGGCTTTTAACTGAACCTACTGACTGGATATGAAATGTGTGAAAGTGGAAATGTATTGATATGTTTGGGAGATAGATCAGGTACTTCTGAAACAAGGACAGTGCAGTGATTTCAGCTCATCAGCCTGGTCTCTGTGGATGAAGAAGGAAAGTTACAAATAATAATTGCTTTCAAATTAGGGATTATAGCAGTTTTTAGAGGATGCCAGATGTTTTTTCCTGAGTATCCAGGAAGGTACAGGGATGAGCTTTTTTTTTTTTTTTTTTTTTTTTTTTTTTTTTTTTGTTTTGTTTTGTTTTTTTTCCACGATTTTGTTTTTTTCACTGTTCTAAACACTTTTGGAATTGTAGCCCAAAACTGCTCAATATTTCAATGCTGTCTTCACCTAGCAAGATTTCAAAAATATTAGTTTTACTTATTCGAACATTTTAGTAGGCAGTTGTTTTTAGTAAGCTAACATCTGGTGATTCGTGACAAAATTAATCAGTGAGCATTTAATAAAGCCATGCAATTTAAAGATTGAATCGGTACCATAGCTATGATATAGGGAATATGCAGTTTGGAAAGCAAGCAAACAACATAAGGGCTATAAACTTAGCTTTCTCATCAGTCAGGAAAGAGTTGCAACAAAACTTGTGCAAATATTTATGTGAAAGTAATACAATTTCTGTGTGGTACACTAATGAGGTCTGGAATCAAGCTGACCAAATAATAATTCATGTTACTCTCACCATCAGTGATTAATTTCAAATATTACGTCTTACCTAAAAATGACATTGTGTCTTAGTATAGCATTAGAGTACAAAACCTGTTTTAAGAAGCAGAGAATATTGTCAGGAGGATTTTCTGCCCTTCACTCCAAGACAAATTCATATAGGTTTACTGGCACACTTGTTTCCCCAAGTCTACCAATTTATTAGTCTATCCAAATGGAATAATATTAGGGGTATATGTATTTTTAATAACTGGACTATGGAAAATTGTTTACCACAAATGCTCAGATAGGTGTCAGGAATGCAAAAGCTTGGCTTGTCCAAGGTGTTGAGCAGTTTGCCATACAGGTGGGTAGGTCTATGAAGTGCTGGTTTCCTTCTAACAGAGAGAAATATCCACAAAGGTTAAGTTGCACCTATAGTGAGGTGTGACTTCATTATCATCTGAAAATAAATAGAAGGCTCGAACAGTGTTCAAAGTACCAGTATAGGAAAAAGCAAGAGTTAATGCTACTACCCTGGGTTCTTCCAGTGCTGAGTTTTGGGGCTGTGGCTGTGTATAATTTGAAGTACAACAGTTTTGATGATTGCATTGTTCTTTATGAAAAACTTCCAAGGGCAATTACTGATTTACAGGTACTTAGGGGATTCTAACAATCCCATCAACAAAAACTTATGCAATTTGTGCAATGATCATATCTCTGAAGTTGTCCATACCTGTTCAAACTATCTTTAACCAGTTCTTCAACAGTTCTTCAACAGTACTTTAAAAGCTTCCTGATGTTTGGCCTAAATGAATCCATTTAAATGTTGAGGGTTTACTTCAACATAATTCAGATGTAATTCAATTAGGTTTCTTTTAGTTATTTGGGAGAACTATTTGACTTCTGTTCAGGAAAAAATATTAATATGAAATGTATCATTTAGTTTAACTTGTCAGTAAAGCATGACAGTCTCCTGGTCTTGTATTTTGATTCTAATGAAGTGCTAAATAGAACCAAACATTTAAAAATCACATACAAATATTCAGAATTTATCATAGCTTCCAAAAAACACCTGCCATTTTCCATTTGTTGAAAGAAGTTATGTGACTAAGGAACATATAGCAGCATTTAATTTAATTATCTTTTCAAATTTCTACTGGTTTTTTTTTGTCATAATGGTTGTTGTCTTAAGTTTTCAGGTGCCTGGGAGGGTATTCTGTTACCTGGTTCTGAGAATGGGTTCTACTGGAACAAGGACATTGTAAAGGTCACTCTTCTTTTGAACTGTTGCTAGAAACTGTATGTACTTTTGTTGTTCAGAAGTACTGTAGGAAAGGAGTAAATCTAAGTTATTAAGTAGAAGTATCTACTATTTTTACTGTGCATCTGAGCTACTCAAATTTCTGTGTATAGCAGGACTCCTACAAAAATTGTGTCAGTTTATACAGAATTTGAGAAAACAAAATCAGAGCACAATAACATGAATTTTCTAAATGATAAATCCTTATTAGTTCTAATTAAATTGAGCTTTGTAATTGAATAATGGGATTAGATAAATTACAGGGAGGTTTTAATTTCTTTATCAGAATATATGGCCTCCAAGAAAAGAATGTGTGGACTTTCACAGAAATTTTAGTGTGACTTCAAGTTCCCTGGTTAGTTGAATTGAACAATAGTCTTTTAAGGCTGCTGGAATGAGAACTGTGGAAGCACTTAGCGCAAGTCAGGTAAACATTAATGGGTGTCTGTATTATAGTGTTTATTATTAAAGTGTAGTTATTTTACGGAATTATGAATATTTTATTCTGTTAGTTACCATTGACAAATACCAATGAGAATAACAATAAGAATTTTTGTAGTGGATGGTACCTCTGTGTGTGTGTGTGTGTGTGTGTGTGTGTGTGCACGCGCACGCGCTTCCTTAGGCCCAGCCACAAAACCCGTTTCTTGTTAGTGGGTGACTTCACAAATGAATAAAATTTTGTGCAGCAGTCCATGTTCTATTGTGTTTCATAAGAGAGGGGCTCTGTGTTCTTTTCTAAATCTTATATAAGTCTTTATAGAAATGTGTTTTATACCTGCATTCGCTCAAAACTTGCAGCTGAGATGATCATAATATAACTACACAGGGGTGTATGCATTTTCAATAACAGTTTTTTTGGGGAAGAAAATCTCAAATTAAAGTGAATCAAAGCATTGACCCATAAATGAAAACTTACTTCTCTGACCAAAATGCCAAGATGCTTATTGCTACGGCTATTCAGTGTGGCATCCTGTTTTTCCCCATGGATGCAAAAGACCATTTGATAACTTGTTTTCAATGATTAATCAAAATTATAATTATTTGGACTGACTAAAATTAAATTTATGACTATTAAAAAGGATTCAGAGCATGATACAGTTTAGGCTTTACATGGGTACCTTGAGAAAGGAGGGGGAAAAAACCTCCAAACCCTAATTTCTATAGAGTACCAGTATTGTGGTAAGAATATTTGAGTCTAGTTTCCAGTTTGTGCTTTGTAACTACATCAGCATTCCATGGTTATGCAGTCTTATTAAGATTACTTTATTGTAAAAAACAGAGAAGAGCTACTCCCATCCCCAAAAGTAATACAGAAAAATGGAAAGGTAATAAAAGGGATGAAGCGTCAGGTCTTGTATCTATGTGCAGAGTTTCTCAGTCTCAGCTTGTAGCAATTCTAGGATACTGATGATGAATTTTTGTTCTAACTTGTGACCACTCTTTAGCAGTGGACGAAAGCAAAACATCACTTTTGAAAGGAAAAACATCGCCTTTATGGATGTATTGAGTTAGGTATATTTTCCTCCCCTTTTACTGGCCCCCAGCTCCTGCAGGCAATATACTACCTGAGGTCAGGAGAAATCTCTTACAGTGTATTATGCAATCATGAGCTACCATTATCATATTTTAGAAACATCATAAGAGCAAAAGCCTTTAGAAATGTCATACATCTATAGAGTTGTAATACTTGTGTTTAGACTACTCTTGCTTTTCTTTTGTCAACTTTCTTATTGATGGGGAACATAAGTCAGATATAAATAGCATTTAGCCCTTTTAATTGCTGATACTAATGCATTTTGCTCTTCCATGAGGTATGTAGCAGCACTTTTATGGAGGCTTAAAATCTGTTCTGGTGTAAAAGAGTAAGTGCATCATACACTCAGTGGTTTAGATTTGGTGCATAGGTTTCATCAAAACATTTAGACATCAAGAAAATTGAGTAAGAGGTTGCTCTGGCAGTTGCTTTTTAATGTTCTTCTAGAGGAAGAAATGTGTCCAGCTATGAAAATGTTTACTTTTCCTGACATCTGAAGCCGTGAAGACTTTATTTTCATAAGTGAGGTACATGTAGCAAGTGCAAAGCCAGCAAAAGTGTTAGCCAAGCTCCAATTGCCAGCACAGGTTTTCTTTGGTGTACCACTGGGGAAATGTATAATTCTTATCACTGACACTTAGTTTTCTCTGGTAAGACATGGTAACCTCATACCAGCTTTATGAAACTGTAATTTCCTCTGTAACCAGCACCACAGGTGAAGAATTTGTTGATTTTGTATTTTTTTTTTTAAATTTATTTTTTATGAGAAACTATGATCTGAAGTTTACTGAACAGAAAAAGAGGATGGTCTTTGACTAAATTCATAATAGTCAAGCCAGCCTTGATTATGACTAATCAAGTAAATCCTTCTGGGTCAGACACTATATCCAATTTGAGTTTGAAGACTCCTTTGCAATGGGTCCATTTGACTCACACCAATTATACTTACACTGTTAGGCATTGAATTATTTTCCAATATTCCAATTCTGTCCAAATTAATATCAAATTATATAGTCTTTCAGTGAATTTAGACTGTCTTCTTTAATGAAACAATATGATATTTCAACTCTGAGATTAACATAAAATCTAAAAAGGAGGATTTCTATCATTTCAGTTATATAGATATACCTGTGCCTATATGTTTTTTCACAATTTGCAATTTATAGTGTTTAATAGAAACATTCAACTACAGTACCATTTATTTTTTTTCTGGGATCTTACTGCAGAAATCTTTTAAAGAAATCTTTAAATCTATGAAGATGCCTGACGTTTTTGTTCATGCAGGTATTGGCAGAATAAGTAATGTTCTCAGCCTACTTACCCCCGAATCAACTGCCATAGTCTCAGATTTAGCCTTTAAATGTAAGGGCTACCATGATTTCAAAATGGAAAAAAAAAAAAAAAAGCCTCTTGATTGATGATGTAGAGTCAGTCCAGGTCTGCTTTTTGTTTCGGGAGCTTGTAGGGCTGAAGTTGCAGATTGCATTACTGGCAAGGATCCACATCTCTCAGCAGAACTCAACGGGATTTAATGGAACTGGTAATTAAGATATCTAAGCCTGCTACATAGAGTGCTTCAAATAGCATCTTGGGGCCAGCTCAAAATGTGAAAAAAAGGTCCTGTAAAAGCAGGGCAGATGTCAGCACCAAACATACATACATTTGAGAAAAAATAAAACACCTTTATACACATAATATTTCAGTTTCATTGGTGATTCACAAATCTTCTGAAGGTCTTCCAAACAAAATTTTTAATCTCATCCAATAGATGTTTATTTATTTATTTGCTCTTAAGCACTTTACAATCTCACACTACAAATAGGAACAGATATTAGTTAAACTGGACACAGGAAAAAGTGTAAAGAACTCAGAAATAAGCAGTGAACACTAAAACTACTGGTGATGTGCAAGAATAATTAGATGGGACTAAACCTTTGAAGAGATGACTGTCAAATGTATTCTATATTAGAAGCTATCTACTTGGGAAAATTACCTTAAGGAAAAGGTTTTTCATTTCATTGTGCTCTGTCTCTAGTAGTGTTCATCTTTGGCTCCATAGCAGAAGACCATTATCCACTTTATTGGTAGTGCCAGGCAGTATTTTAGTCTAAATTAATATTGAACTAAGGTATTTATCATTGGATTTAGAACATATGTGGATCCCACCATGAGCTCTCCTTCTCTCTTGATTACATTAATCCTTTCCTTTTTCTAGCCCTTGATCAGAATTCCATGTTTCTCTTCTGTCTGTGGGCAAAATTGTGTATAATAATCATCCTTCATCACATATTACACCATTTCAGACAACTGATTCATTGTGTGTAGTTTATATGAAAAACAAGGAGATTAATGACTGTAGATAAGAGGTAAATGTAATAGCATTCACTTGATAATAAGAAAACGTATAATTGTATTTAAAATGAGCTAAGAGAAATGCAGTTGCGTTTAATTGAAGGCTATATACAGCTTTCATATCTCATTAAATTCATTAGAAAACTGAAATAGGTTTATTATTTAAATTAGTGATGGGAGTTCTTTAGTGCTCCATTTTCAGTTTGTCATCAGTTAAAGACAGTTCAATCTACTTATCACTACATTAATCTCATGCTAATGAGGTTAACATGAGTAACTCAGCAGTGTTTCATTATATTACATTTATTTGAATTCCCAACTTGAGTACATCATATTTAATTGAAACAGTAATTGGGGAAAGGTCATAGGTCAGAAATGAGACTGGAAAGGGTACTTCCTTCACATTACATGTGCAGTTGCTATATTTAGAAGAAAAAAGATGAATTTGTCATTTTAAATAGATTTTATTTTAGTCTTAAACATAGAAAAACAAACAAAAAACCCTACCCCAAACATAGTGGTGCACCTCTACTGAAGCAGACTATATGTCTGCTCTGGTAAATTATTAGTTTTCTACCTTTGCAAGGAAAAAGGAGATTTATGGTTATGTAGTGCAGAGGACTGATATTTGGGAATTGCTGGAGCAGCTGATTCTCAGAGGTCAAGATCCTACCTGCAACTTTCTTTCCTTAAAACATTGCCTTCCTCACCTGATGGCCTTGCGGCCCAAGCAACAAGTACCATGGTCTTCCAGAGAAGCAAGATGCTGCTACAGAGATGCCTGGGGTGTTTTGCATGCAGTCCTGAATCAGCCATTTGCTGTGTCTGCAGGGGGAACCAGAAATATTGTGTCCATTCATATATTTTGAATGCAGATGTCTGACTCAAGTACAGTGGTATGATGCTTTTTGAACTAAAATAAACAGTATTTTGGGATGTTATATTATGCCTGAGATTGCCCTTTTGGGAGGCTTCAGCCACAAAAATCTCTACTCTGCATTTATATTGAAGGCTAAACTTTTGCTTAAACTAGAAATTCATTTGGCCCCACTAAATGAAAGTTGTATGATGGGGTGAAAATCCATGTGCCTCAAAAACCTGACTCTGCAGCATCTTTGAACTGTATGAAACAATTTACAGTATTAGTACATAAAACAAGTATGTTCAATTTGAAAATCATTACTCGAGGGCTCTATATACAAACCCCAAAAAAACCTGCTGAACTGGGGAATCGGTTGAGCTGAGAGCCAAAATACAGGCTTTCACTTCGGTAGGTGTGCCTCTGCATTGTGGTAAGACAATGATGGATTGCAGTAAAATGACTAATTAGCAAAATGAAGTTGTGCAGATAATGTTGTGAGAAATGTAAGCATTTCTTGCATGAAATTTGGAATAAAGAACTTGTGTGTACTTAAGAATGCTTACCTCCATTGCTCTCTTGCAGTAAATCCTACCTGACCGCAAGGATTTCTCTGCATAAAGCTTACTGCAGAATTGAGATTTGACTGAGTAAATTTGTTTGGTAAGCCCATAATATTTCAGAGTAGTTCTGTGTCATTTAATGAATTGATAGGAAGATATTTTTTGTCATATGACAGCTGTAATGTCTGCCACTAAATTTTTCATATCACCTGTGCCGCGCAGTGACATCTTTGCTTGCCAATAATGCAGTTTTACTATGGTAAATAGCTTGTAATGGCCAGCAGATACTGATTCTTGATAGGTTTTTCTGCACACCAGCCTGTTAAGGAGCAAACCAAAAATAAATAACTATGCTTGTCCAACATTAATTAATTTTTACGCCACCATATGAAGAAGCTAAATTCAATGAGACTAATTGTACAAATGGGAAATCAAGGAAACAAGTTTAAAAAATGTACAAGAATCTGTCAAATCACGATAATAGCAGTGCTAACGAGTATAAGACTGTTTTGTGGAAACTGTATGGCTAATAATTCATCTAATGATTTTTTTACTATCGTTTGGGCTGTCTTGTGTTCTAAAATGGAGGGAGTATGAATGAAGATCTAGATTCTTGGGTTTGGGTTTGTTTTTGTTTCTGGTTTGGGTTTGTTGTTGGTTTGTGTGTGTGTGTGTGTGTTTTGTTTTTGTTTTTGTTTTTGTTTTCCCTCTTAGTTTATCTCCGCTCCCTTGTTTACCAGAGTAGAAGACTAAATGAAGAGAGTTAAGCTGGAAGAAAACTTAGTGAAATTTCTGGTGCCTCTTCTACAGTTATATAATCAACTACTGTGGACTGTCATTTGTGATAAAATGTGATGCTTTAATTTAAACTCCATAAAAACTAATTTACTTAAAGATTTCAGGAGGGTTGTAGAAGGAAGTAAGCTAGTGGAAGAATAATTCCTGAGAGAATGTGAATATAAGGATGTAAGTGTCTCAAGACCTGAAGATGATTAGTGCAGGAAAGTACAAGATCCATCACCTCAAAAACTTATGGTTATCAAAAGAGATTAATTTGTCAGCAGCTTCCCTTAACACTCAGTGTCTTTGCCAGGATTTGTAGCATGCACTGGCTCCTGTGCATCTTGTCAGCTTTCCTTTGAGACAGATTTAATAGCAGATTTCATCACAGTGGTGAAAGAGCAGAGTCCTGAAGGGTCTGTGTCCTTTAAGGATGGCTGCTGATGTTCGTTCTTTCCATCACAACTGGTCATCCTCATATTTTATATATAAGGATGAGGGCATGCCATTGGGTGTTATTAACCTTTCTAAAAGTTGACCTTCTACATTTAGCTCTGGGAAATAGAGAAAATTTTTTGCTTGAAATGTTTAAATAGTCTACGGTGAGATGTTTTACAGTCAGCTTCTGCTTCTTTGCAGTTCCAGAAAATTTATCATGAAATTTTCATTTGTAAGATAGTCCTGAAAGTATCTCTAGGAATAATTTTCCTTTAAAATTACATTTATTAATTCATTATCTGAAATATGAATACCATAAACTTAAATGCAAACTTACAGCTAACTTTAGCATATTATTCTAAAGTTTAGTATTTTGTTTATGGAAACCATATGGGATTCTTCAGCTGTGAATTTAGTAACGTTGGGTCTGTAGAAGAGACTGGATTAATTTGTCATTACTGTTTTAGGCCTGTACATCATACTAATAGCAGTTTGTCACTTCCATTTTTCTTTGTATTATTGATACACAGGCTCCTTTTCTTAAATTGGAATTGGAAGTTAATAGTGTATTAGATATGGAAGACTAGTTTAAGACTCAGAGTTTTTGGTTTGGATTGTAAAAAAAATTCATTAAAAGCTTTAGGGATTCAAAAATGCTGTCTTAACATTTGTTTTATTACCCTGATTTCCTCAGTTATTAGTATGGTAAACAGAAGAGCCAATTCCTACAGTTAATGG
The DNA here is from genome assembly GCF_003259725.1 of Athene cunicularia. Taxonomy (NCBI): domain Eukaryota; kingdom Metazoa; phylum Chordata; class Aves; order Strigiformes; family Strigidae; genus Athene; species Athene cunicularia. The sequence continues at coordinate 103,428,107 of NW_020799091.1, read as the reverse complement.
ACATTTCACTAGTTCAGTCAGTCTTATGTGTTCTCATACTCTAGTATCTGCAAAATGCCAGTCTTCCTTCAGTGATCATGTAGACTTTGCGCTCACTGCATCAATGTTACGGCTTTGAAGTTGTGCTTTGTATCACTGGATTGCTTGACTTGATATCACTAGATCAGGATCTTCTCTGATCTTCACAACCCTTGAAAGATGATAGAGTCACCTTGCTAGAACAGTGATGTTTTCTCTATCATACTTGAAAGTGGCTCATCTGATCCCACAAACTGGTATAGGTCAAGCTTTCTCAAGGGATCCCTGACTTAGTCCCCCTCTATTGCTTGTACTTTCCTTCCCTGAAATTTCACTAAACACAGGGGCCTAGTAGACCTTGTTGTTAAGGACTGAGGCAAAGAAAACACTGAGTACCTATTCCTTAATCTGTCTGCTGTTAAATCACTTGCCCCATATAGTAATGAGCCCATACTTTCCTTGCTCAGCCTTTTAGTACTCATGCAGGAGGAGATGCTCTTCTTGTTGCCCTTAACATATATTGTGAGTCTCAGCTGCAGAAGAGCTTTAGCTTTGCTAACAGGATCACTAAATGACTGACCAGTATTTCTGAATCCCTTCTGTGTAGTTGACTTTCTGCACCAAATGTCTGTCATAGTTCCCTGGTTTAGCTATACTGGTTTCCTGATATGTCTTCTTGTTTTTCCCAGCATAAGGATGAATTGTTCCTTGTTCTTGGAGGTCTTTAAAGACCAGCCATCTTTCTTCATCTCCTTTGCTTTTCAAAGCTGCCCATGGGATCCTATTTACTGACTCTCTGAATAAGGTGGTATCTGCTCTCTTGAAGTTGAGGTTCTGGCTCTGTTACATACCTTCAGTTGTAAGGATAGTTGCTAAGGTACTACCAAAAATACCACTGATTACCTCATCCCCTGCTCGTTTCTTTCTTGTTTAGTGAGTAACAGATCCAGGTGTGTATCATTCTTGGCTATTCCATTCAGTATATGTATCCTTGGGATATGAAAATTATTCCTTGACATCCTTCAGAAACCTTTCTGATGCCTTGTGTCCTGTCATGTTGCATTCCCAGCAGGTGTCAGGGAGGTGAAAGCTCCCCATGGGAATGAGGGTCTGTGATACAGGGACTTTCTCAAGTTCTTTACAGGTTTCATCTGCTTCCTCACCTTGATCAGGTAATCTGTAACAGACTCCTACCAGGATGTCAGCCTTAATGGTTTCTTACCTGATCCTAACTCATAAACTCTCAGCAAGATTGTCTCCCATCCTATAGAAGAGCTCTCTGAATCTGAGCTGCTCTTTTGCACAGAAGGCAACTCCCTTCCCTGGTCTTCCTAGCTGTTCTTTCCTGAAGAGCTGGAGTCTGTTCACCACAGCTTTCTAGTCATGCAAACTCTTGCAACAAATTTCTGTTATTCCCACAGCCAGAATTTTGTGACCAGAGTTGAAGCTCTAGTTCCTTCTGCTTGTTTCCCAGATGGTGGGCACTTGTGTACATAAATTTGAAGAAGGCAAACTTTTGCCTTGTTTTGTTGTTACTAAGGGCTTTCTTCTACTTCTAGCCCCACACCATTTACTTTTGACTATTTAGCTCCTTTACCTTTCTTAATTGCGGGTTGTAGTTTCCCTCTTCTCTTGAGAATTCCTTGTTTTGAAATCTACGTGCAGTGAAAGTATTTTATAGAATCAAAATATGTTTTACAATTAGTAAAAAATAAAATTTGTTAAACAGAGTTGATTATTACTTAGATACTTCGGAAAGCTCTTAAGGAATGAAGTTATTATCTTATGACCTTTATTTTCCCCACACCATAAAGTAACTACTCTCTGGACTGCTAATCCTTAATCCAGAGATTATGCAAATGGTATGATGTATTGCTCTTGTAGCTGAATAGATGTTAACTGTGATTCCTTTAATGCTTTACAATATATATATTAGATTTGAAAACAGAATAATTCTATAGTTGCTTTTATTTACTGAAGATGTATATTACATGTCTGGCAGTGGTCTTTTATGATGTATTGTCCTGGTTCAGCTAGGATAGGGTTAAATTTCCCCAGCAGAGAAGGGGGAAGGGATCTCCAGGCGAGTTATTCATACCATGCTGACATCAGGTCCAGGGTGGCAGCACGGGAACTTTTTCCTTTGTAGCTTTGGTCGTGGGGAGCATACATCGGGCTGTCTGTATCCATTGCGGTATTTCTCTGTATATCTTTTGTCTTGTTTACTGTTATTACTGTTTATTGTTGTTATCATTGCTACTGTTGTTGTTCAGATTGTTTATCACACTGTTGCCTTAAATTTCTTCTTATTTTAACTCAGGGTTTGTGCCCTACTTGTGTCCGAAGGTGGGGGAGGGACAACGGCAACGTGGTCTCGTATCTGGTCCTGGCAGGGCTTAAAACCTCCACAGCTGGGGAAACAAATATTAATATTTGTACCATAGGTCCATAAATAAACACGGTCTCTTGAATTAGACCCATAATGGTCATTCCTAGAAAAACCTAAGTAGAATAGTCCTTCATAATATAGGAAAAACATATTTCCCTTAACTGAGAGTATTTTTAATGACTCTGATAATGTTTCCACTTCTTTTAAGAAACTCTTACAGCCTACACTGATCTCTTGCTGTTTTTCTTTTCTCCACCTGTTGCTGTTATCATGACAGTTGATTAGTGGTCCCTGCAATAGGAATACTGCTGTTGAGACACTGCTAGTGGCTGCTTCAGGCAATGTAATTGTTACGTTGCTAGGAAATCCCTGACTCCCTGCAAGGATAAAAGCAAAGCTACCCTGTAGGGGCACTCTTAACAGGTGCACTTTATTTTCAGAATTTGTTCAGTTTTTCTCCAAAGTGACTTAAATGTATTCAGCTGTTAAGCAGACACAAAATTGCAGAGGCTTTTTGTTATGCAACAACCTTTGAGGTCCAACTACACTGGTCAAGGAGGGCGATTCCTCTAAAACTTTTCAGCAAATGGAAAGGTCTGGGCTTGTCACAAGTAGTGCCTTATGCTTTGCTGTGATGGAGAGATGGAGGGGATTGTGGGGAAGTACCTATAACTGCCCAGGTCTTCAGAGATTCGTGACAGAGTAGGAAAACTTGTTCCTGGGGAAACAGTTTTTTTGAGTCATTAAATAAAAGTAGAATTATAGTAAATAAAATAACTAACACTAGAAATAGATATTAAAATTTTAACAAATTTGTGGTTTAGTTATTTATAAAAATAAACAAATAACTATATAAAGAGGTCTAATTTAAGTATGCAAGTAGTTTTGTTTATTATGTTGCAATTACTTAGGTTGCAGTTGAACATATGCTAATATATATGTTGACAGTAGAAGAAGAGTTATTTCCTCAAAAGAATGGCAAGATCTTTTGTTAATATCTTGCCAGAGGAATGCTTGTTTTAATGATTTATTATTTTTTGCTTTCTTGCTTATAAACAATAAATAGAACATTACTGTTGTGGTGGTTTGACCTTGGCTAAATGCCAGGTACCCACCAAGTCGCTCTATCTTTCCCCCCATGCTTCCCCTTGTTTTCTCAACAGGGCAAGGAGGGGAAAGAAAATAAGATAGACCAACCCTTGTGGTTAAAAAAAAAAACCAAAAAAAAACCAAAACAGTTTTAATATAAGCAAAGCAAAGGTGCGTGTGCAGAAGCAAAAATAGAAAACAGATTTATTCTCTACTTCCCATTAACAGGTAATGTCGAGCGTTCTCAGGAGCAGGGCTCCAATAGGCGTAGGGGTTGCCTCGGAGGACCTTTGTTATATGAACGACTATAGGAGACTTTGCAATCTGCTTTACGTCTCTGCCTGTCCTCCTGTTTCCACTCTCTGTACAGAAAACAATAAGTCAAGTTTAGTAGCCAGTCTGTGACAATTTAATTCTGTATATGTGAATTTTGATCATTTAAGGCAGGTCTCAAATATGGATTTATTAGCATTGCTAAGAAATGTGTGTATGAACAGGAGCTGTTTCATAGACTCAGAATCATTTAGTTTGGAAAAGACCTTTTAAGATTATCGAGTCCAACTGTTAACCTAACACTTCCAAGTCCCCCACTAAACCACATCTACACATCTTTTAAATACCTCCAGGGACAGTGACTCAACTGCTTCCCAGGACAGCCTGTTCCAATGCTTGACAACCCTTATGGTGGTAAGAAATCTTCTCTATATATCCAATCTAAACCTCCTGAGGTGCAACTTGCTGCCATTTCCTCTTGTCCTATTGCTTGTTACTTGGGAAGAGACCAACAGCCACCTCACTAGAGCCTCCTTTCAGGTAGCTGTAGAGGGCGATGAGGTCTCCCCTCAGCCTCCTCTTCTCCAGACTAAACACCCCCAGTTCCCTCAGCCGCTTCTCGTAAGACCTGTGCTCCAGACCCTGCACCAGCTTCGTTGCCCTTCTCTGGACACGCTCGAGTCACTCAATGTCCTTTTTGTATGAGGGGCCCAAAACTGAACACAGGAATCGAGGTGCGGCCTCACCAGTGCCGAGTCCAGGGATCAGATCCCTTCCCTGTCCCTGCTGGCCACGCTATTGCTGACACAAGCCAGGATGCCATTGGCCTTCTTGGCCCCCTGGGCACACTGCTGGCTCCTGTTCAGCCGGCTGTCAACCAACCCCCCCAGGTCCCTCTCTGACTGGCAGCTCTCCAGCCACTCCTCCCCAAGCCTGTAGCCTGCTGGGGGTTGTTGTGGCCCAAGGGCAGCCCCCGGCATTTGGCCTTATGGAAACTCCTCCAGTTGGGCTCAGCCCATGGCTCCAGCCTGTCCAGGTCTCTCTGCAGAGCCTCCCTACCCTCGAGCAGATCAACACTCCCACCCAACTGGGTGTCAGCTGCAAACTGACTGAGGGTGCACTCGATCCTCTCGTCTGGATCATCAATAAAGATGTTAAACAGGAGTGGCCCCAAAACCGAGCCCTGGGGGACACCACTTGTGACTGGCCACCAGCTGGATTTAACTCCATTCACCACAACTCTTTGGGCCCGGACATCCAACCAGTTTTTTATCCATCAAAGTGTGTGCCCATCCAAGTCAAAGGCAGCCATTTTCACCAGGAGAATGTGGTAGGAAATGGTGTCAAAGGCTTTACTAAAGTCAAGGCAGACAACATCTACAGCCTTTCCCTCATCCAATAAGCAGGTCGCCCTGTCATAGAAGGAGATCAGGTTTGTCAAGCAGGACCTGCCTTTCATAAACCCATGCTGGCTGGGCCAGATGTTACTCAGGTTGAGCTGCTCCATCAGCTTCCTGGGCGCTGAAGTCAAGCTGACAGTCCTGTTATTTCCCAGATCATCCTTCCAACCCTTCTTATTGATGGGCGTCACACTGGCCAATTTCTAATCTGTTAGGACCTCCTCTGTCAACCAGGACTGCTGTTAAATGATAGAAAGCGTTTTGGCGAGCACCCAGCCGCTCCTTCAGCACCCTCAGGTGTATCCTGTCTGGTCCCATAGACTTGTGTGTGTCTGTGTGATGCAGCAGGTCACTGACTGTCTCCTCCTGGATTGCAGGGGGGTTGTTCTCTCGGTCTCTGTCTTCTGGCTGAGGAGCCTGGATTCCCTCAGTACAACTAGTCTTGCTATTAAAGAGTGAGGCAAATAAGTCATTAAGCACCTCAGCCTTTTCCTTATCACTCATTGCCATGTTTCCTCCTGCATCTATCAGGGGATGGAGGCTCTCCCAGGTCTTTCTTTTGCTGTTGACATTCTTATAGAAATATTTCTTGTTATCCTTGATTGCTGAAGCCAGATTAATTTCTAGCTGGGCTTTAGACCTTCTGATTTCTGCCCTACTAGCAGATTAAATGCGCATGACATTGCCATGGGACAATATGAAGAAGTCATCATTCTTATTTGACCCAGGCTCTTTTAGGATTCCCTTGGCATTCATTTGTTGTGGTTTTATAATATTATTTTGAATTGTGTGCATTACAGTTTTTTCATGATTTGATTTTTCATTAAAACTTTATATATTCCTTGAAAAAAAATCTTACCACATGTGATCCTTCTACTACTGCTGCACCTCCAGGATAATGATCAGTCTACTTTAATTTGGCTAAAGTTTAGTCTGTATATGTCTGTGTGATGTATTTAAGTCAGAATCAATTACACAGTAAAAGTCAGCAGAGGTCCTGAGGGAATAAGGTACAAACTGCTTGAAGGAAAGAGAATCGTTTATAGGAAACCTACCTAGTTCTCTCCCAGGTAGCTTAGAGGGGTGCTGTTAATTACAGTGGCCCCTTCAGTGCTTGTCGTCCAGGTCATGTTAACTGTCCTCAACCCTAGGAGAGCTTTGAACCTTGCAGAAAATTGCAGTCTTCAGGAGTTGGTGCAAAGTTTTGTGGGGAGAGGGGAGGAAAAATTCTTCATCGTCAGGGAAAAATGTTTCAGCTTTTGCTCTGAGACAGAGTGGAACAATCTCCAAATGTTTACTGTCCCATGGTATGAAAGTTTCAACCTCCTAAGTAGCTGTATTATCACAGGAATGTGTGCTTACTAAGAAACAGATCTTTAAATATTAGTGTAACAAACTAAAAATTGCTGGGGGATGTTGAGCTATGAGGATGACAATATGGCACCTTCAGTGTCCTTAGTTTGTGTACTGCATTATCTTAGATGGAAAAAATCCCAAGTGTTTTCCTTCATAAGGAGAAAAATAAATATTGACTTTAATAATAATAAAACACATTCTCTGATTTATGCTGAGTGACACCAGCCCTCAGGGAAGCAGATGGTTAATGGCAGGGTTGCTCAGTGGGAGTTTACAGGAATAACTGTTATAACTTTTGTCAAGGCTATATTCTCTGGAAAACAGCTCATATTTTGAGGCATACATGAAGGATATAAATAATTTGGGAGGGACAAAAGGGGGTAGAAAAGAAGATGAGAAAGTGAGAAGGAAATATATGTCCCAGAGACCTTCAGTGGGAAATGAATGAAAGAAAGATTATTTAGATGTTTATTTGCTCCTCAGTAATCTTATAATTGCTTAAAGGGTGGATGTCTTTTAGGAACAGATGTTTACAAGGGACTTTAAGATTACGTTAGGTTTCAGTTGAATTGGTAACATATGGATTTTTAGATCTAACTGCTTTTTTTTTTTCTCATTTTTTAAACATAGCAGGTAGATGTGAGCTATAAGAACCCCAAATTGTTTGATTACATGAAAATTATATATGCATGTCTATATATGTAACACTTTATAGTAAGTTAGCATTAAAGGGTAAATGCACAAAACCCCAGGTATTTAAATGCATGCCACTTTCACTTTGGCCAAAATAATGATTTCCAGAACAAACAAAAATTATTCTACCATCCCCTGCCCAGATAAACTTTGAATGAAGGTATCAGAAATCTGATTCTGTCTGGGGAAAAAACAAACAAACAAACAAACAAAAGCTTTTGTGGCTTGAACCCAGACAGGAAATAAGCAAGCATCAGTTTCTTGCTCATGACACCACTGCCCCACAACTCCAGTGGTATTGGGAAAAAAGAAGTCCATGACTTGGGCTCTGTATGTTGTAGTGGTTATTTGAAAGTGGAGAGATGATGTATATGTTTTGAATTGTTGGGTGCAGGAGCCAGCTCAGTTTGGATCATTTAACACGTTCCTTAGAAGGCTCATCTTTTACTGTTTTGGATGACTCCTGCTGTGGTACTTTTCAATTAAATACAGCTATTGTGACAACTCAAATCATGGGTTATTTTTCCTCCAAGGTTAGGTCTCCAAGAAGTACACATCAGATTTCGCTGTCCTGCATTAACCACCAAATGCACCTGGGTCCTTGAGCAATATCAATCCCATGAATGGTTTTGCCTTTTCCTAAGGAAGGAGTGACCCACACTTTCTCAGCTAGTTCTGTATGTATGCCACAGGAGATGTATGTCTTTCCACAGTACATAGGGATTTGTTTAAGCAGGACCAGGTGTGTTAGCAGATCCAGATTTTTTACCAGCTTCCAGATTATTTACCAGATATGCAGCCTCTAATAAACGTGCATCACTGCTTGAATGTCCCAGTACTCATTGTTCCCAGCATAGTCTTTAACAGTCCATGGCACTGTTCAGTCTTCCTGGTGGCTGGTGCATGACAGGGGTGTGATATACCCTATCAGTGCTGTGTTTCTTGGCCTGGATCTGGATGTCTATGAAGCAGTTTCAGAAATTAGTCCCATTGTCTGATTCAGTTCTTTCTGGGGTATTATGTCATCATAATACTTGTTTTTCAAAGCTCAAGGTGTTTTGGGTGGTGGTATTAGTTACAGGGTATGTTTCTAACTGTCCAGCAGTCACCTCCATTACAGCAAGCATGTGGTGTTTGCATCAGCATGTTTATAGTAATGTGATATACTTGGTCTGTCAGACTTTCCTGTTTTGGTATCTCAGCCATTGTCCTCTGTGTCAGAGGGGTGTTGGCTGTTTGGCTTGTTTGATTATGGCAATGTGTTTTGCATTCATAAATATCCTGTGTAGCTGAGTCCAGCCCTTGATCATGAGACTGTCTGTATGTTGGGTCTCTTCCTAGACATCCTGTTCTAGGGCACACCAGGCTATGAGTAGTTCACCCTTACATTCCCAGTCCAGGTCCACATGAACCATTTCCATTCTAGCAGTTTGATCTACTTGTCATTTGTTCTGATGTTCAGCAGTGGTGCGGTTCTCAGGCACGAGGATCAATGTGACAGACCTTTACAACAAGGTTCTCTACTCAGGCAGGAATGTTGTGCTACAACATAATGGCCCAGACATATTTACCCCTATGATGCCAGTTGGATTCATGAGTCTGTGCAGAGGGAGAGCTCTGGCCACATTTCTCATTCAGTGATATCTTCAAGAAACTGGATTGCTTTAATCTCTGCAAACTGACTTCATTTGTCTTTTCCTTTGGTTTCTATACATGGTGGGACTCCATACAGCAGCTTTCACCTTCAGTGGATTCCCACAGTGCAATGGAACTTCTTGGTAATTAGAGAATATTGCTTCTCACTTTCTGGTAACATATTATACACTGGGACCTTTTTAATGTAAGTCATCTCCTTGGACAATGCTCTGGTATCTCTGCCTTTTGGCCAGTTCATGATCTCTACCATCATTCCTGGGTAGGTGGGGTTCCCTCTTGGAGCTTATTGCATGATCAGTGCCACCCATTTAGCCCATGTAGTGTCATTTGCATGAAGTGTACAGGGGACCCTTCATTTGAACATCCAGTACAGCACAGATATTTCTGTGCCAAGAAGAGCTGTGCTTCTGTACCAACTACTTCTGAAGTGTCTTGAACTGCTTTGTGTCCTACTAGTATCTCTTTTTCAGTTATGGTGTAGTAGGGCTCAAATCCTCTGTACCCTGTCTCCAGAACCCTAGAGGTTGACCTTGAGTGTCTCCAGATGCTCTCTGTCAGATGCCCTAGCTGCAACACTGGTTGCCGTGCAGACCATGCTTCTTACACCTAGTCCTGTCCAACTGGCCTAAGGTTTACTGCACAAACTACCTTCTGTTTAATCTCTTTAAAGGTTTGTTGCTGCCTGGGATCTTGATTGAATACTTATTTTGTGTCACTCAATGGAGAGGACTACAAAACTGACTGTAAGCAAGGATATGTCTTATCCAGAAACCTGTATTTTCTTTCTGTACAATGCCTGTATTTTCTTTCTGTTAGCTGATGGGAACATGACTGTTACTGTATTAATCACATCCATTAGGATGTGATAATATCTATATGCCATTTTATTTCCTAAAGCTAGATCTCTTATGCAGGTCCTTTGGCCTTGCTTTGTTTTGGGCAAAAACAGCTTTTAGGGAAAAAATTAATCCAAATAATTCTTTCTCAAACACTTCATTGCATTGTCCCATATCATGATGTCATCAACATATTGCAAGTGTTGAGGGGCTTCAGCTTGTTTCAGTGCAGTCTGTATCAATCGATCCACATCGAAAGGTAGGGCTGAGCTTCTATCCATGGGGCAGCCAATTCCAGGTAATGGACACCCTTCCCCATGGAAGCAAGCTGTGGCCTATGATCTGCTGACAGAGGAATAGAGAAAAAAGCACTGACCACATCAGTTGTGGCATGTCACCTGCCTGCCTTTACTCCAGTTCGCGTTAGAGTCCTAGCATGTCCAGCACAACAACACTCAGTTGTAGTGTTTTTGTTCAGTCTGTGACAGTCTACTGTTAGTCTCCACCCCCCATCAGGCTTTTGCACTGGCTGTATGGGACTATTAAAGGGTGACTAAGTCTTGCTGACATCTTCATTCTGCAGTTGATGAATCAGGTCATGCATGGGAACCAAGGGTTCTTGGATGGTGCACTATTGTCACCAGTGCACCGTCAAGGTAGAAGTTCACAACTGCTATTCTTTGACACACAGCAACCCCACAACAAAAGGATCATCCAAAAAGTCAGGCAAGGTAAGAAGTGTTTAATCTCTGTATTCATGGTGGCTACACCAAAGGCCCACTGATACTGTTTTGGGTCCATGAAGTATCTTCTGAGGTCGTCTATACCAATGATGGCCAGAGCATCTGAACTGGTCCACAATAGGGTGCTTCTGTCACTTGTTCCCTGTTAAGCTCACTTCATTCTCCAACAAACACATCAGTTGGGATTCCTGATTGCTCCAGAGTCCAGATGTGTTCTGTCCCCATGTACCCTGATGGCATTAAGTTGCACGGTGCAGCAGTGTCCACTAAAGCATTATACTCCCAGGGGTCTGATCTGCCATACAATATGTTCCATATTTCAGTAAAATCTAGTTGTCCCTTTCCTCTGCTTGGCTGGAGTCAGAGCCCCTCTATTGCTGGTCAGAGCATTCATTACCTGATTCCTGTAACTGCAAGCCAAAAGTCCCTTCATCCAGATCAGAAATAGCAGTGTCCTCAGACCTTCTGTTGCATCTGGGGGTGTAACCCTCTTGGATGTTCTCTTTTTGGCCACTGCTTTTCCTCACAATTGACCTACCTGCAACCTAGAAGCCCATATAGGTGCATCACCCATCTTCAAGCCCTCCCAGGGGTCATGCAGGTAGAACTACAGGCTAGCACGTGCCATGAACCCATGGTTGCCTTTGACCTTGACTTGGCTCCATATGGCACTTATGATAGCTGAGACAGCAGACTATAGGGGAGACAATGACTTGTTCTCTTTGAGTTGCTGGACCTGTTCTTCACAGCCAAGATAGGAGCTCATAGATTTAGAGAGGAAGAGAGATTTTCTGTAATTTACCAGGGCTGGCCAGCCTATACAAAATTGTTGTCTCAATGCCTGTGCTGTCCATTATCATCAGGGTGCTGGTGTTGCCAGCACCTCCACTGGGTGTACCAGGTTTGCTTCCAGTGTGTAAAGGCTGTGTCTGCATTAGCAAGTAGTGCAGTACAACAGGAGTGATAACAAAACAGGTTTTGGTTAAAGACCTGAAATCTGCATGTTGATATATTTATGCATGTTTCAAAGGATTTACCTCAGGATGGGTCTACTCTGGTCCCGGTAACAGCAGTTGAAGATTTAGATGCTTCTTAAGTACAATGTCAGTCTACCTTAATTTGAAGGGGATGCAGTTTTGTCCTCTGAGACTATTCTGCAATCCAAACCAAGGCAGGTTGAAAGGTGATAAGAGATGTTTGATTCAAAAGTGTATTCCTCATCTAAACAAAAGAAAAATAGAATAAACAAATTGTTGGTGAGCAAAGTATACTTATATAATAGAACAAAAAAAAAACCAAAACAAAACAAAACAAAAAAAAAACCCAAAAAAACAAAAACCAAGCTTGTTGAGAAAAAGCAGTGTGGAAGAGATATGTGGAACAATGCAAGGTTTCATTGAAGCTTCCTATGTTAGAATTATGCATATACTTTTCTTCTTGTAAGACACTAACCTACATAAAATAATTTCTGATATTTGAATTCTATGAGTCTGTGTAAGAAAGCCAGACTTCCTCTTCAGCTACTGGGAGTTTTGAATTGAAGTTGATGACATATAGCTGTTATAAAACTTTATTAAGAAGTCTGTTTCATTGAGTGTAGTTCATATTGAACATTACATTTCTTTTTTATCAAGTCAGTAGCAAGAAGAATCACTCATTAATGTTATAAAAGTGTAAAGATGTGAGTGAATATCACAGAATCATCTAGGTTGGAAAAGACCTGGAAGATCATCTGGTCCAACCTTTAACCCAACACTGACTGTTCCCAACTACACCATATTGCTAAGCACCATGTCAATGCGACTCTTAAACACCTTCAGGGATGGGGACTCCACCACCTCCCTGGGCAGCCCATTCCAATGTCTAACAACCCCTCCTGGAAAGAAATACTTTCTGACATCTAGTCTAAACCTTCCCTGGCACAACTTGAGGCCATTTCCTCTTGTCCTATCACTGGCTACTTAAAGAGGCTCATCCCCAGCTCTCTGCACCCTCCTTTCAGGTAGCTGTAGAGGGCGATGAGGTCTCCCCTCAGCCTCCTCTTCTCCAGACTAAACACCCCCAGTTCCCTCAGCCGCTCCCCGTACGACCTGTGCTCCAGACCCTGCACCAGCTCCGTTGCCCTTCTCTGGACACGCTCGAGTCATTCAATGTCCTTTTTGGAGTGAGGGGCCCAAAACTGAACACAGGAATCGAGGGGCGGCCTCACCAGTGCCGAGTCCAGGGGTCAGATCCCTTCCCTGTCCCTGCTGGCCACGCTATTGCTGACACAAGCCAGGATGCCATTGGCCTTCTTGGCCCCCTGGGCACACTGCTGGCTCCTGTTCAGCCGGCTGTCAATCAGCCCCCCCAGGTCCCTCTCTGACTGGCAGCTCTCCAGCCACTCCTCCCCAAGCCTGTAGCACTGCTGGGGGTTGTTGTGGCCCAAGGGCAGCCCCCGGCATTTGGCCTTATGGAAACTCCTCCAGTTGGGCTCAGCCCATGGCTCCAGCCTGTCCAGGTCTCTCTGCAGAGCCTCCCTACCCTCGAGCAGATCAACACTCCCACCCAACTGGGTGTCAGCTGCAAACTGACTGAGGGTGCACTCGATCCCCTCGTCTAGATCATCAATAAAGATGTTAAACAGGAGTGGCCCCAAAACCCAGCCCATTGGGGAAAACTAGTGTACTGTATACTATTCATACTAATGCAAAGAAAACTTACTGTGGTAAAACTATGACGGTAGTTTCAGAAAACAACATTAATGGTCATGGCAAAAGATATCCACATAGCTAAAAGGTATCTTAATTCATTTTCTATGTATTTAGTAGCATAAAAATGCTTTATACTGCATTTTAATTTCATATATTGTATGTGGCTAAGAGTTGGAAGTAAATATATTTGCATTAATTATTTGCTTTACTGTCAAGTGAAAGAAAATAACTTTGGGAGATAGAAAACTGAGCATTTGTTTGACTCTTGTAATTGAGATTTCAGAAAATGTTCTTTCAGGTTTTTTCTCACAAATTGTAGAAATCTTTCCACAGGAATTTTGGATATTGTTACCAAGATGCATATGTTTATCCTTTTGTCTTTGGGAAAATCTGAAATTACTTCCCATGGGCATTACTGAGGCCTATAATTAGTGTTGTGTTTCTTCTGGGTTCTCGTTGACAAAACCTGTAAATACTGTTTTTGAAATACCAAGAGTGAATTGTAGTATAATGATTTTCTATGACTAAATGTATATTTTTAAACTATAATGAATATTTTATTGATTTTAGTCTTCACTATTAACTTTTAATAGGTTGCTTCTTATAAGAGCAGGATGGAAGAACTCTTCAACAGAAAACTTAGTGTAGTTTACGAACTTTTTGTCCTGCCATTGCGTGGACTGAGACATGTTCGGTAATTTAACTGTGCTAAAAGCCAAGTAGGTGTCTGATTTCCATGGATTTTAATAGAAGTTGGGCAGAATCTTAGGAAATTATCTTGCATTGCAGGCATTTAGCTAGCACAGCAGAAAATGAAGTTTTCTTCTTTTATAAGATGCTTTATTGTTCAGTATCTTGGAAAAAGTCTTATATTTTGAATGGTTTTGGTTTTTTTTGTTTTTTTTTTTTACTCTAAATTGGGGAATAATCTACTTATTTTTTGTGTTTTGCATTCCATTTTGGCTCCTAAATGCTCAATTTCAGATATTTAAGTATTGTTACTAATATCTTTCGACATTATATTCTGGGATGAATGTTCTTTAAACAATGAATATGTCTCTGGTTTTGTGTTACTGTCTGGACTAGAAACATTAGAGCATGCTAGGAAAAAAAAGTTAATGCTTTCTCCAGAAAACTTTGGAGAAAATTATGAATGTGATACAGTTAAAACATAGGGTTAAAAACATAGTAGTAGTATAATACTACAGGAATATTCCATGTACATGTTAACCCTTTACAGGTAACCCGTGCAGATGCAGGGTGTGCTTGTTTCTCACTTGTATTAATAAGCTGTACCTATTTAACTATTTTCAAGATAGCTGTGCTTACACTGAGCAGAAGCTTAGGATATTTGAATCTGTGTTTCTATATCAACAGAACTTAAGTAGAACAAAACTGAAATGCTTTAAGAGATGTGATGTTAACATTGTATGTGGAATATGAGTTAATAGGTAAAAGGAAGAGGCCTTTTTAAACAAACTTAAATATCTGTCTGTGGATGAAGTGCATAAGAGATGAATAATCGTAACTCATCTGTGATGTTCTGTTTATTTCTGAAAAGAGAATATGTAAATTTTTGCTACAGATACTGAACTGTTTCCAATTAGACTTCTCAGATCTTTCCATGGGAGTCCATTTCTAGCTTGTATAAACTGTTTGCTTTTATCCAATTCTCAAACCATGGACAAAAGCATGTTTTCTTCTATTTCAAGGCTTCTGGGCATCTCCTGTGCCACTGATGCACACCTATAATCTAACCTGGTCACTTAAAATTCTGTAGCTGTGTACAGTTGATGGGTGTGAACAGGTTGATATACTTACAGTCTGATAATATAGCAAGATGGAAGATAACAGCAGTACGGAAAACAATGTTGTTAAAATAAAAGTTCAAAAATAGAATCCTTCTGGCAGCTTGATCACTGAAAATATGTGAATGTAGTCTCTGATACCTTACTAATTCAAAATGTATGTTTAACATAGCATATAGCAGTATGATGTTCTCAGGAGATGGTTCTGTACTTTTCCAAAAATTGTATTACTTTAGAAGTTGTTTTGTAGAAATTGATGTTGTCTGTGGAGTAATGAGGGCAGAACGTGCCTATAGTTTTTTCTGCTAATTAGTTATGCAGTATCTTTTGAGAAATTACACAATGGTTTCTTGAATTAATTTTGTAGGCTAATAGCTTAGAAAATTTTGGTACATTTGATTTGGATAATTCTGTACCCCCATCAATACAATATTAGTTATTCTAATACTGGGCAACATGAGGTTTTGAGAAGTTCAGTCAAACCCCCAAAATAACTGCCTTTTATTTATGAAAATAAATAGCTGCATGGCAGGGAAGTAATGCTGCCATGTTTTCAAGTCTAGTACAGTAAGCATTCTGGCAGAGAAAATAAAACTACCCAGATTTTTGCGGCCAGGGCATTGTAGCTTTTGTATTACTCTTTTTACATCTGCATGGCTTACTACTGGAGGGGAAAAAAACATTCTTTCCAGGACATCCAGTAATATGTTATGTCTAATAAACATAATTGAACACTCACCAAATTTTTCTCTTTGAGGAATATCTTGAGTTCCTACTGTTCTTACGTCCACCAGATCATGATGCTTTTTCAGTTTCTGAAATATTAATATATGTACTAGGTGATATGGTAGATATACAAAGAACTCAAATTCATATTGCTTTCTATAGTTGTGTGTAAAAATGTTATAT
The DNA here is from genome assembly GCF_003259725.1 of Athene cunicularia. Classification (NCBI taxonomy): domain Eukaryota; kingdom Metazoa; phylum Chordata; class Aves; order Strigiformes; family Strigidae; genus Athene; species Athene cunicularia. The sequence continues at coordinate 103,412,244 of NW_020799091.1, read as the reverse complement.
AAGTAAAAGCTATTTCTGATAGTTGATTTCCTCTAAGGAAAAAGAAGCTTTTCAACATGATAGTTTTTTATTTGTACTCACTACCATGATTCTGGAATAACCTTGCATGTGGTTTCAGCTTTAGTGGCCTATTTACAGAAAATTTCTAGACCTCTGGGATTGTCTTGCAAAGATGATGTCTTGAGAGAAAACGGTGATAAATTACAGAAGATAAGGTAATCACACCTTTGACTTTTTAATAAAATGTTTCCTATTCTGACTAGATCTCTCATTTGTCATAGTTTTCGATATTTTGTTGATCTCAGAGGAAATAAATCATTGGCTTATCACACTACTTTTCCTCATCCACAGGTGCATCAGCATGCATTGCACATCACAGTAAGCAAGCATGTGAGGAATTCTCAATCAAGCAGCTTAAGATGCAATGTTTTGCTATCTATCACTTTGATTGATGGTACCAGCGTTAGCATAGACTTTGTGTTTGCTCTCATCAAGCTCAATAAATTTAGAGTAGGCAACTACAGTTTACCTGAGAATTCTCTTGCCACCAAAATTATGTCTCATTTAAGAAAAAACAAAAACAACCAACCAAACAACACAGAAAAACAAACAAAAGAAGCCCCTGTCACTTTAGATAAGCTGTTTTACCATATTATTTCTTCCACCATTTTTTAATGGATATCTCAGGGTCCATTATACATTAAATCAGCAATATGCTCCTATTTTCTCTAGAGCAAGTAGCTAAAATTTGCCAAAACAAATGTAAAAGAGATATGGTTCTGTTTTGAAAGTTATTTATTACTTTCAGTTCCTACAGCTCATTTCTTAAATTAAACTGTGTGCTCAAAAATACATTTAGTTATGACTGAAGCTCTCAGGACCTGGAAAGATAAGAGCAAAGGATAAAAATTAGTTTAACTGTTGTCTTGATCAAGTGACTCTAACACTGCAGCTATAAGGGACTGTCATGTCTAAACGAAAAGAAAAATTGTTCAGTGTAGTTCAGGCCTGTTGTGCTGCCTTGACCGTAAAGAATCTTAATGCAGACAACTGTGTCTCACCTATTCTTCACTGATTATGTGAGCTTTCCCTCTGGTGTCATCAGGATCAAGATTTTCACAGAGTCTTCTTGGTTGTAATAGGAATAATAATAAAAATTAATATTTCATTTAAGCTTTAAGGTTCTAATGAGTTAGAGTTTGGCTGAATTTGTATCAGAATGTATCTATGTGTATTTGAAATCCTTATATTATGACTGTTCTTCAAATACGTTTACTTTTCAGTTCAGAAAAACTTAGGAAAAATGTTTAAGGCATCAGGAATCTCTCTTACTTGTATTTGCTTACTACAGTTAGGAGTTCTTAGGATTTTTGTGGTGTGCTATTTGTATTGTAGTTAATATTAAAAGAGTAGTGATTGAAGTATCCATTGTACTATCAAGTTCTCAGAGATATTTTTTGTTCCGAGTATTGTATAATCTTAGTCCATGAGACAGGCAAATAGAGGTAGAACTATTACTACTCTTTAATGTTTGGAAAATGAGCCCCATGAGAAATTAAATAGACCTCCACTTCATAAATGTGTGTTTATATATGGTTGTAACACAAATGAAGTGTTTCAGATTCAAGGGCTCAATCTAGACCTTCTTAAATTCAATGCATTACTTTAAACATGTTATCCTCTATTAATGTATCATATCATCATGTAGTCTTACAGTTTGGAAGGTCTGAGTTTAGATCTGTTGGACATTTAAAGGTAAAATCTGCTTATGCTTTTGAGTTGAACTCCAGTTTATTAAAAGCTCTTGTGAGTTTTGTAGAAAGTATTTGCCTTGTCAGGTAAAAAGTTCAGAGAAACGAGCTGTGGAGATTGTGTTACTTCAGAAGTTAAACACGCCAAGTTCCTCAGTTTTGTATCGCATTTGGAACTGTCACTTCAATTTCAGACAAATACTCAATGAAGTCTGTATTCTGATGAAAATTAATGTTTCTTAATTTAAAATCAGAGAAAATAAGCAAGAACATGGCTACCCACAAATAAAAACTGTGGGTATGCTGTGAAGTAACTCAGAGATATGTGGTTCTGATAACATGCTTTAAACCGACAGTTTATTGCTGAAAAATTAGGACAGCTTTAGCATATAAATTGAAGGATATCTAGAATGTCAAACAATCATAACTCCCATTTGTTTAATTCTTTCACCTTAAGCTATAAAATGTGAAATAAACCCAGAAACTCTTTTACTGTTATGAAATACTCTTCATAGATGTAGGGGTCAGTCTTATACAGTAGAGTGAGCTTTAAATATTAATTCATTTTTGAAAATATCTCTGAAAAGCTAATAAAAAAAATGATTATATTCAGAAATTATATATGATATCATTACAATTGCTGCCCATAAATTATTCTGCAATGTTTTAATAGGCTTCTGACTGGTTCTTTTTAGAAATTCTTTTAGCTCAATTTACTTTTAACATTTTAAAATCAAAGCCCACAGGAATGCAGAACTTTTACTTAATTTCGCAAATGGTTTTGGGTTAATTTTTTATGCTGCTTTTTCCTGGGTTCAATGTGGTGTTGCATTAAAGGGATGGAGATGTTCCTTTTGGACTAATTATCCTGTCATCTAGGCAGTCAGCACAACATGAATCTGGACGTTCCTAATTTTTTAAGATAGAGAGACTGATGAACTGTCCTTTAGAAAAAGTTGTGTCTATTCCTTGACTGTAGTAGTAGTTTGGAGTACTAGCCTGGCTGGATACAGCTGTAGTGTGAAAAGAAGCCCGACAAAGGTGTGTGTGTATGTCATGATAGTTTCCTTTAGTGATAGGAAATTGTTACTTAGTGAACACTTGGTTTTTCTAACTCTAAAATCTCTACTAACTCTTTATGGCTTACATCCAGTAATATAAAGGAAGGAAGTGACTAATGATGTATAATGCAGTTATAATTATGAAATAAATGTATTTACATAGATCTGGGAATATGGACTGTAGAAAGTAAAAGACCTGTTCCCCCACCTTCACCCTAAAATTTCACCAATGGTATGCATCTGGCATACAGCTTTAGTAGTAAGTAATTCCCATCACAAGTCTTTCTTATGGAGCTGATGCTGAAGTGAGGTAAAAGTTTGGTGCTCATCTTGGCTAGAACGTTTTGGTTGCCACCGCTCTTAGAGACAGATGTGGACTTCTTGGATTCCAGTGTACTTTAAAAATGGCAAACTATTCTAGTTTATATATAGATCATAAAAATGTTTTTGACAAAAAAAACCTAGTTCCAGCCATTCCTTGTTCAGTACACCAGTAAATATTCCTGTTCTTACGTATTATCTCAGTGATTGCAGTTGCTCTAGTTTATAGATATAAACCAATTCACAGGGAGATTTAAATGAGAAGTTTTTACTAAAAGAGCTAATTTTAAAAAATTCATATTATCCCTTCCTTATTCACTGATGGATTAAGTAAATTGTTGTATTTAAACCTGTAAATTATATTAACATGTCACAATATATATATGCAGCTGTCTCATCCTACATGGTGGGTTACAAGGTGGGGGAATCTTTCTAATTCCCTGAGAGCCTGTGTGTCAGTGGAAGAGCCAGTCTGCTTGGAAGAGCCGCAGGGAGGACTGAGTCACCACAATACTCAGAGCAACAATTGTTCTGGTGACTATTAAATGACCACTTTAGTGTGTGGAGACAATTTGGCAACAACTGATAACCATCAAGGGAATGAATAAAGACACTTTGTCAATTAGACTATTTTCATAATAGCCTGTCAACAATCAACTAATCCCAATTAGTGCCAAACTTGCATACATGAATATATGTAAGAAAGAGAGAGGGAGCAAAAAGAGGAAAGAGAAAGAGAGGAGGAAGAGATAGGAAAAGGGGAATCGCCACCCTTGGATCCTGTGTTGTCACAGGGTAGCCAGCTTAGTCCATAGATGTTGGATTTACAAAGACACATGTGGAGTGTTGCCTTTATACAGTCTTTCTTACGCATGTGCAATAGGTTGTTCCAGAAGGTTCTCATTTTCTCTGGCTTTTATCTACACAGTTAGGCAATTTCTGTCTCTGGGCAGCAACAGAAGGGAGGGGGAGAGAAACAGTCCACCGCGCCACCTCCACAGAGCTCGCTCAACTTCTCCCTCACAGGGCATCCAACTCAAGATGTTTGAGACATCCTCTTTATAAACATTTTCATATTTATGAAGAGTTTGTGACAGCAGCACTGCATTTGTAGTTGTGAAAACTTTCAGTAATAAGTTGCTATTTAAAGCTAAAACTTCAAGTCTTGTTGAGTGGCTATTTTCCTTTCAATGGCTAACTTATTCCCAGTGTAGTTTATTACCACAGACAAATGCTAATTAAATATCATCCCCACAAACCATCTTATTTTCCCACTGGTTTTTCTGAAAGAGATTTTACGTACATAAGCTGCTTGCGCTATTGTAGTTTGTTGTTGAAATAATTGCGATCAGAAGTTCTTATGACTCAAAAGGATGAAAAGGACAGCTGTTAGAGCAAACTAATGCCTTCTTGTCAAGTACATGTAGCAGGGGACCATTTAACATACATTTATTGAATAAGAAGATATCCAGCAACAAGGAGTTCAATTGTTGTTTTATAGAACATAGTCAACTTTTATTTGCTGATATTAAAAACCGCACTATTCTTCTGTGCAGTTTTACAGCTTAATCTATTTTAAATGGAGTACTTGGGTGAAAATATTTAAAGAAACCACAAAGCAATCTTAAATTTCAGAATACTCTGTATGCTCCAAACTCCATTTATGATCAAACTGTACAAATCCTAAAATAGAAAAATATTATACTTACACTGCATAATTTCTGTAAACATTAATGGTTACATTCCTTTGTATAGTAAGGTGATTTTTATGGGTGATATATTAGAATACTAAAAGCTTGGAGGGTAGATGTTGTTTAAAAATAGTTGTCATGCATATGATAAATCTTATTTTTCATAAAGCCATACTTCACATTTATTAATCTACAAAAACTTGGCATGTAATTTAATTCTTCTAAAATGTTTGTAGAGAATTCATCCCTTAAGATATTTAAGCAAATACTTAAAATGGACCAAAAAATGTATCTTAGAACATGTTATCAAAGACACTTGTCAATTAATAAAATTGAAAATGGTTTGTTTACAGCATCAGCATTCTCTGATGCTCATGTATTGATTAAGCAGTAGATGTGTAAAATGTTGAACTGTTGTTTTAGAGTAGTCTTATTTTTAATGTGCGTGAGCAGTTATTGTATGCAGAAAGCTCTTAGCAGCTATTTTCTTTGCATAATACAGAAGTGCAAAGTACTGCACATGGGAACTGGATTAAAGGCTAAAGCTGCAGACTTTCCTGCAAGTATGGAAGCTCAAACTGCAGAAGTATTATCATGAATATAGTATTCTCTGCTTATCATGTCTACTGAACTTCAAGAAAGAGCAGAAGACATAATGATATTGAAGAGAAACACATTTTTATAAGAGGTGTTATACTTTGGTCATGATAATAAGGTTAATTTCTATTGTTTTAGCAATCTGAGTTGATATTTGAAAATAATGAAAACAAAGTCAAAGCATTGATGTTATTTTTGATACCAAATTGTCTTAACTTTCCCAACGTGAAACCAAAGGGAAAGTTGCCTCTTTCGTATTCTGTGAGATTCAGACTTGTAATGGACAGATCACCATAGCTATGTGCTAGCATCTTTTTGATGCTATTGCCTAGGTATGGGTAATGGCATGTGAATAGCATTGAGATGACTCAGAAGGGTAGGTACTAGTTTTAGCTGGGAGAATAGCTGTCTGCTGGCTAAGAGAAATGAGTGGTTTCGATGTGAAAGTATATGCTACTCCTGTGGCTGGATCTGAGCCCGTTAACAAGGTAACTGCATTACCCTGAGTAGGACATTTCTGTGGTTGTTACTGTGCAAAAAAAAATATATGAGGTAATGTAGTTCAAGACTTTTGATGAATTGATTTTTAGGTAGTGTTTGGTGAATACTTTTTGAACTTCTGGAAATATTTAACTTTTGAGAGTGAGAAGATGGAAGAAGAGATGGTTTAAGACAATAAAACACTATTATAGGGAGCACCCTGTCAATGACCTGTTTGCCAGAGCCCTGTCATGGCTATATCTTTAGAAAACATTTCTGAAAACCTGTGTATACTGTACATTCATACATTTTTTAAAAAGCAGTTGTTTGTTTGGGTTTTTTTTGGTTTTTTGTTGTTTTGGGTTTTTTTTTTAAGAGAAGTTGGGGGGGCTTTAGATCAACTGCAAAAATTCTGTGAAGTTGGAAGTAAAATCTTTATTTCGTAAATCAACAGTTACAAGTAAAATTCATTTGGGGACTCAACAAGAAGTTGAACAGAATAAACCACCAGGTACACGGATGAGTTAAGGACAGAATTAATAGTAACGCAAATCCATTATACAGATACTAAATAGATGGAAAAATGTGAACAATCACTGATAGAATTTTTGTAAGTTTTTCCTTTCCTATTTTATAACTAAATGATGGCATCTACCTATACATGAATTAATATTTATATCTATATGAATTTTACAAGAGTTTGTTGAAGATTTTGTGTGGGGAAAAAATGGGTTGTTGAAATTAACTCCTTGTTGTCAATGCTGTGTGACTGCTTGCTTAGTTCACAGCGGTTTGTTCCTAAATCAGAAAATTGGAGCTCTGTAAGCTAGAAACAGTAATACACCAGCAACTTACATTTTAAATGGTTGCTCATTCCTGTAAAAAATATCATTAATCATTGTGTTAATTAATCTGGAAAGTTGAAGTAGGTGATTGTCTCAATATATACAGAAATTGTAAGTAACTATGACCTCCAACAGAGCAGTTGTATTAACAATCCTTTTGTTACAGAGTATTAATACTTTTAATAACTTCTTCCATTTACTCTGAAATTTAAAGCTATGACAATGTAATGTATTAATACAGATAAATTCGGAAAAGCTGTGTGTTAAAACACTCACTGGGAGGAAAAAGACTCAGGGCATAGTCTTTCCATGCTTCCCGGCAAATATAGCCTAAAAGTCAGTGTCCAGTCGGCAAAACTGTACTGCTGTAAATGAATAATTGTACTATAAATGTATTTCTTCTACCCATATTTGCCATGAACCTTTGTCCTGGTTTCAGCTTGGATAGAGTTAATTTTTCTGAGCTGGGAGAGCTGGAGAGCCTGACCTGGATTTTGGCCAGGATAGAGTTAAATTTATTTGAAGTGAGAGGGGGCATGGCTGGAGTGCTGGGCCCAGATTGGCCATTGGCATATTCCATACCATGTGATGTCATGCTCAGTATATAAAGGAGGTGGGTTCTCTCTTGCTTCCCTTTGCATGGCAGGATCTTTGTTCTGTCAGGATTGCTGCTCAGGGCGGGCTGCGTGTCAGTCCACGGGTGGTGAGCAACTGCATGGTGCATTACCCGTTTATACTTTCCGCTATTGTTTTGTTAAATTACAATCACCAAACCATTTTTTATTTCAACCTATGAGGTTTTTTGCTTTGTCCCTCCCCTATTTTTCCAGAGGAGGGGAAAGGGTGCATGGCCAGCTACATGTTGTTTGGCTGCCAGCCAAATTCAAACCACAACGACCTTATTGGGAATGCATTCCAGGGATGGTACCTCATTAGCACTGTATTAATCTGAGCCATTCTGGGAACTAGTTCATAACAAGCTGCTCGTCTGTCTCCTCCAGCTCCTGTTGTGAGACAGTTCCATGACTCACCCTGTGCTGAACAAGAGCATTTCTGATCCAGCAGTCTCACCTACACTGCACTGTGGGTTTTGTGTTGTGCTTATAACATCCAGGATTTGTATAGAAAGAGGCTGAACAGAGTAAAGTGTAGAAATCTGAAATAAAATTCTATGCTTCTGGAGCCATATGTGGCTTCTGGTGCTCAAGAGGAATAATGTAATGCAGGGAACAGATACTACTATAGGCAGACCAGGTCTGTAGACAGATGAAAGGCTTCTGGTGAGGACAGATAGAATGTGAGTGAGCATCAGGTCATGCAGATTATCATGGTAACAACCAGTTTTGGTGCTACATATTTAACTCCCAGGTAGAATTTTTTTTTTTTTTTTTTTTTTTATTTTTTTTTTTTTTTTTTAATTTTATGAAGACTGAACTCCTGTTGCGAAGACAGGCTAACAGGGAAGGACATTGGTGGTGCAAAATGGGTTATCGGTGATATCTGGCATGACTACTAGACTATGTCAATTTGACACTAGAGGCTTAAATCTCCGTGCTAAAGCAGAGATCTGCGATAAATAATGGGTTCAGGGAATTATGGTAATTTTGTTACACACAACTGTTGTGCCTAGAGGCAATAGTATGCTATAAAAGAGTGGGTTTCAGAAGTGACACTGGAGGCAACTGATAATATAAACTCAGAGTTAATCCTCTCTTTCCGACAAAAAAATATGTAAATAAAATTTGTGTCTTCAGAAATTTGCTTCATCAGTGTTCAGTCTGGTAAAGTGCAGTGTTGCATATTACGTGAGGTATGTTAACACATCTGACACTTCCCTGCTGTACAGCGTCATTGCTCTCCACAATAAATGATTAACAAATGTCTATATATTTCAGCACTGCAAAGGTATAAAAACAGTTGTCAGAAGGAGAATGGATCTAAGCCAAAAATACTGTGCATCTCATTGCTAAAATTTTATTCACCGTTTATATATTGAAGAGAGTTATCAAGCGAGAAAGGTAAATGAGGGACAGTAAATCACCCTTTTCCTCTCCTTTGATGATTTCTGCAATTTTAAGGTCAACAATTTGGGATGATCAAAGCACATAATTGAATTTGGAACCAAACTCAAGAAAAAAAAACCCAGCATTTACTCTACATGCACTAGTAGTAGTAAGATAACTAACCAGCAAGTATCAGGAACTGTCACAGTGTGGGACTGCAGAATACAAGTGTTCATGGGTGATGTTGAGGAAACCTGATGTGCTTAATACTGTTCTGCTCTGGTCTTCAGTAACAGGGTTACTACTGGTGTCTAATACAACAAATGATGGCAACAAGCCTGTATCAGCCTTAACTAAGAAAAAAGGATTTAGAAAATCCTTAGACAAGTTAGAGGTTTTCAAGTTAGCTGAGCCTGTTGAATATCATCCTCAGACATTTAAAAAAACTTGTGAAATCTCAAAGGTGTTAACAGCTGTGTTTGAGGATTTGCAAAGGACAAGTAAAATACCAAATGACTGAAGAGGGAAAATATTTTGTCTTTTTTTTTACACAGAGAAGAAAAGAAAGAACTAGGGTCTTAAAAGTCCTTCTCTCCAATATCCAATAAAGTGCCAGAAGAAACAATCAGAAAATTGAGCTGTAGTCCTAGAATGTAGTAAGAATAACAGAAATCAGAATTTGTTAAAGAAGGCCATGTTTCAAGCCATGTGAAAACTTTGGGAAAAAAAAAAAATCGCTATTATATGCTGTATGTGTAGGGTTCAGCATGGCTTTCCTGACCATATCCTATTTAAAACTCTGGGAAAAGGAGAAAAAGAATACATAGAAAATTCACCCGGAGTACTCACTGTCTGAAAGAGTATATCAACTGAAGCTCTTGATGATCTTTCTTTGGTTCTGTTTTGTGTTATATTAATTAGTGATCTGGATGATGATGTAGAGTCACTACAGTTTCGGATGTAATTGATTGGGAACAGCAGTGTGTTGTATTTTCAATTTCTGTGTCACAAGAAGACTCGTCTTAAGCTACACCAGGCTGAGATGCTGTCACTGGTGTTACATCTAAACCCCAGAAATGTATCATTATTAAAAAGTACAAAATCATGGTACACTTCAAATCAAGACCTTTTTTTTCTTGCTGAGGATGAAGGGATATAATAAATTGCTGTTGGAGAAGACATCTGACATAACCTCCTTGAAAAATAGCTCTATAAGATATTTTGAAATAAGAGGAGCTTGTCACTAGATTGCTGTATAACTTTCAAAACAAATCAAGCATGCTTCTGCCAGAGCAAGGCTATCTAGTCATCGAAAGGTAGTTATTCTGTACAGTGTATCTGAATGCCCTACTGGCATGGAGAAATGAGAACACAAGGTATTTTACTAATGTCTTTCCTCTGAAAGAAAAAGAAATGGAAGGAGGCTTTGGCCGTTCTTGGTTCAGTTACAAGCCCGTCTGCAATAAAAGCTTTATTGCTTCATGAACTGTGGCAACGTAGCAAGTGGCAGTTGTGGTGCTGAGATGCAGCTTTGTCTTGCATTCAGGGTGAATGCAAAGCAATGGTCTTGCACTGTATGGGAACATCTGAGGAAGGAAAGGTCCTATCACAAGCCAGTACCATAATACTAAATCTGGTACAATGAGTTCATTTATCCTTGCATTGATCAGGGCTAGGATTAATTGCATAGTGTAAGCTAACCTTCCTGTCAGTCAAACCCCAGAGTGCAGTCAGCCAGAGTCTCTGTTTTGAATACTGCTTTCGGTACAAATAATACCTCAGAACCTCATTTGAACAATCCTGGCATAAGGCAGTGCCTAACATAAATAGGGATGTCAGACCGTGTACCTTACCTCAGTCTGTTCTTTGTTATTCCAATAGGCAAACAGCAGGAAGCCTTGCTCTAAATCATTATAGTGCATGTCTTCTCTGTGTCTATACTCTTACATTAGCACATCCTATGTCACAACAGATCTTGCATCTTTAGAGAGCATGATAAGATACAGTAACCACTCCTTGAAAAATGGCAGTAAACATTTCCTTGAAATATGGGCAGCACTGACATAATGAGGTACCTTGTTACTATCTCAGTGCAAGAACGTTACTGCAAGAACGTTAATAATTGTTTTAAATGGCAATATGTCTCTATACTTTGTGGCTTTACAAAGGTATCAAATAGGTGTTTCTGATGGATGTCAGAAAAAAAAAAAATACCAAGAATTTTTATGTCAAATAAATTATATTTTTTCCTGTATAATTTTATATTTTAGTATAATTTATATTATATTTTCCTTTTTGGAGGAAACTGCAGAAATATTGGACCTGAAAGTCATATTTATAATAATTTCAGCAGAGAAACCGGTTTGATCACAGTTTATGAGTTGGTATAACTGGTAGTCTTCTTTTCTCATTCTGAAATGGATGAAGGGCACATGTGATCATGCTTATATAAAGGTGCTTTATGTAAGCATAGCTTATCAAAGATAGTGTGTGCTTAAAATATATGACAAATCACTCATATTAAGTAGTAAGAGCTCAAAAAAATTGAAAATGGAGCACTACCACTTTGCTCTGTGTTACGAATTGAATATTATTTTGTTGCTGTTAGCTCCCATCCTATTTTACTCTTCTCTTCCTGTTCATTTTTAAGAAGTCAACTGTGAAATGTTAAGGGTAGTTTAGCCTACAGAGCACTCTGTGGGATCAGAAAAAGAGGTGCTAGTGTATTGGGATATGATATTTGGAATCAGGCCGGTTCTTCAAGTGCCAGAAGCAAAATTTAGTATTTATGAATCCTTTTGGGTCAGCATTCATGATGAGCACTAATTGAGCTCCTTTCCTTTTTGAGTACTCAAAAATAACTAAGTATCTTTTTTATAATAATGTAAGAAGCCATCTGCATAAATCTGCAGATGGTCTGAACTGCTAGCTTTATGATTCTACTCCACCATTGGTTGTAAAATGTTTGCTCAGTAGGCAGTCACTAATGATAATTTAATAATTATTTTTATCATACTGCTGATCAAAGCACCCAAAAGGATGAAATTATTTTAATAAAATCTACTGGGAACAAAGTTTTGTTCTGCCTTCCTGGGTCAGGTCACTTTGGTTTATGGAGTACTTTTTTCTTAATTAGATGCTTTCTGTGTTATTATTCACACTTTGTGTGAAATTACCCAAATATTTATCAGTGGAGTTAGAAATGTTGTGTTGTCAAATGCACATGGAATGTGTTATGAAGCTTAGTGTAGCAGGAGTGGCTACAGAAGTGACATGATCTGGGCTCTGGGGGGGTTTCAGAGTCTCTGCTCTAGCAGCACTCCTGGGTGATCACCTACAGCCTCTAGCTGCCTTAAGCCTGAGTCATGGGATGACAAGGTTGTTGGGAGGTTCTCTCGTTTAATTACAGGTGCCGTTTTCCTGAACTATTCATTTCAAGTAGGATATGTGGTGACTTTCTGTATTGTGTTTCTATTAATTTTGACCTAGCAAATATAATTCTGCTCTTGAATGCTCTAGTCATATTTTTCAATAAGACAAACAAGTAATGACATGAAAATACAAAATCCGAATATAAATAGCTATAATTCTGTAAATGAGATGTTACATGATGAGGGAAACATTCATCTTGGCTTTATAAATGTAAAAACTGGTCAGTTCATTAAAAATTAAGTAGCGCTTGAATAAACATAATACATAATTATAGGCCTTGGGAATTTCGAGGAGCTTTTGTATTTCCATATTAAGATTCAGTTTTGAAATTTGCTCAAAGTTCAAGTTGCTACATAAAGTTCCACCTAACGCATGAAAATTTTTGCTTATCATCATTTATGAGAATACTGATGATAATATAAAATTTGTGTAATGTGGACCCAACCAGTGTTAACTATCATTTTCTAACTGTTGGTGATCAAAAGAGCCAAAGGTACTGATTGTACTATTTTATTCTTAACAATGACTTTTTATTTTGAAAATACTAGATGATTTGGAGGGATAAATTTTTGGAAACAAAGATTCAATAATTTATGTAGTCGGCAGATCCCTCTGCTTTTTGGTTCAATAAAAGGGACTAAAATTTGTAGATGTAAAGATTGGAAAACTTTGCACTCTGCAGCAGTAACTAGTCTTAAATTTTTGCATTCCATGCTGGCTTTTGCAGCAGAGCTAGCAATGGTCACTGTGGGTTGCTAGTGTTAAAAGTGTCACTTTCTAGGCTGTAATTCTACAGTTTGGGTTTGTTTTATCTTTTTTACATTCCTGGCTTCCAATCACCAAAATTTGAAGTGTTATCTAAATAAGAAATTAGGAAAAATACTTCAATTATCTCTATCTGCCAGTCACCCTTTGAGTGTCTATCTGGATTGCACAGTCCATGCTGATTTTAACATCTTCATGCAAGTACTTTCCTGTTTACCAATGAGCCTCAAATCTCTTCTGGTCTATTTGTATTCAGTAGACTACTAAATAGCTATTGAGAAATGGAAAGACAGTGAATTATAATAAATTCTAAGCAAATGTGTCAGAATGTTGAAGCTAAGTAAAAAGCAGAGAGTAGAAATAGTGTAACTGTTCTGAAGACTTTTCATGCTTGTTTCACATGACAGGTGCTTGAGCAGATTTCTTATCCAGACTATTCCAGTGAAAGATAAGGCATAATAGTGTTTTGTCCTCTTCCCTTCCCCTTGTTTATGTAGCCTTTTGGAAGGGCTGAAATCACAACAAGGGGAATCAAGACCATGTGAAAAGCCTGGCCTCTCTATATGTTTTCTAATGGCAGGTAAGGAGCATCCTGAAGGAACATAGGGAGAATCTGAGAAAGTATCTTAAAAAAATGTTCTTTTCTCATCCCTTCCTCTGTTTCTTGGTCAGAATGTGATTCCATGGCTGTACCTACACTAATGAAAAACAATCATTTTCTTTGAGCATGTTGTCTCTGCTGGGAGTTTTATAATAAATTTTATAGCCCATATGTGAATCTTGGTTTTGATATTGAGGACCAAGTTTTTGCTAGGCAGCAGATTAATAGTTTTGCCTACTTCTTTAGCTAGCTAGTATGTACTGTTTCCTGTTAGCAATAAACACACTTCTCCCTGTATCAGAGCAGAAAAGGCTGAAAATATAACTTGAGTTTTAAATTTTACTTAACTATTCTCTGAAGGGAAAGTAGTAACACTGGTTGCTGAAGCAAAACTGGCTACATCCCTGGTAGAGAAGTTTACTCAGACTGAGGAAATGTATAGCAGTAAGGACTGTTAACCAAATGTCCGGTATGAACACACAGGTAGTACGTTCCTAACACTGACAAAATGTTTTCTGTTATACAGATTTGTAAATGGATTATAGTCCATTAAGGCTTAATGCTTCTTTTACTTAAGGCTTGTTTGTCTGATAACAGGTACTGGTATCTAGTACTCATCAAGTGTCACTTAAGTCTAAAGAACTTCTAGTACTTCAGGGTCTAACCCGGGGTTTTTTTGTAGCTTAACATGTAGGAAGAGCATAGAATATATTCCACCTTCTGATGCAAGTGTTAGTGAAAAGTCCAGTATGAAAAATTATAAAGGAAATAAAATAACCAAAGCCAAGTAAAGCTAGAGAATAAAGAAGAGAGGGATGGGAGAAGCAGAGGTTTTTAAAATGTAGGAGGGGGAAAAGGTGATAGACAGCTGGACTGAGCAAGGTGAAAAGAAACAATGCTTAGTAGTAGGGGCTCTAAAATATATATATATTTTTTTTTAATAAAAATGTCAAAGCTCACTGGTAGAATGTTTTCTGTGGCTGAAAATAATAAATTTTCTATAACAGGTTAAGAAAAAGAGAGGATGAGTATGGTGGTCTCATTTTGTGCTTATGCACGTATGCACTGCAGTTGACACATATTCAGGATACTCCCTGCAGAAAAGCCACGCACCGTAGTACTACCTCTACCATAGATATAATGATCCTATACTATGGTATCCCCTTACAAATACAAACTGATAATGGGTCCCATTTCCAAAATAAATCTGTACAGCAATATGCAGAGCAGCATAATATTCAGTGGATTTCCATATCCCATACTATCCATAGGTTGCAGGATTAATTGAACGAATGAATGGGCTTTTAAAGGAGCAGTTTAAAAAGCTGGGAAATGGAAACCTGTCACGATGGAGATCTAACCTCATGGATGTGCTCCACACCCCCAACAATAGACCCATTGGGGAGACGGAGACACCCTTGATGTGTATGACTATGCCCAGTCTGCAAATAAAGCCTCTAATGGTAACTGAAACTTTAACCTACTGGGAAATGGTTCCAGGTGCAACGGCCCCCTGCCGGGCCACTCCAGAGGCTGCTGGGCTAGATCTTTATGCATCAGAACTGGTAAAGATAAATCAGGCCAGACAAGGGTTATTAACACTGGGATAGGAATCCAAATTCCCCCAAGACACTTTAGCTTAATAACTGCTTGCTCAAACCTAGCCCTAAAAGGCATTCATGTAATAGGAGGAGGGATTGATGCAGACTACCGGGGAGAGATCAAAGTAATCCTGCTGAATAATGGCCAACAAGATTTAGTTCTTCCACCCAATGATAGAGTAGTACAGCTATTAATATACCAATTTTGAAAACAATGGTGAGGAAGGGGGACCCACCCCCAGTCACTACTGGTTTTGGAGACAAAGGATTTGGACCCACCAACTTTAGTAATGGGGCAAAAGTATGTGTCCAAGGGCCGAGTGGCCCCCCTCAGCCAGCTGAAGTAATAGCTGTAGGAAAAGATAACACTATCCACATCATGAAGCCTGGACAGAAAAAAAGGGAACATGTCCCCACAAATAAATGTTATTTACAGGAATAATGATCCTCTAAGGTTTTGTCTTCTAGATCTTGTGCAGCACCGCTGGGAATATGAAATCACTCCTGTGACAAATGTATTTGACCCTAATGGGCAGTATACAGCCTGGAATACAAGTTGACGCTGAACTGTGCTGAGCAGATGACATCAGCTTTAGATCCACAGTCACACTGATCTTCCAATGAGAAAGACCACAACAGTGAAGAATATGAAGAAACAGCTGAGATGACTGTGGCAGTGTCAGTAGCTGAATACAAGATAAAGATGTCACACTTAGAGATCGTGTGAGGGCTGTGGTCCACTCATATGTCAAGGGGCCGAGTGAAATGCTGGGGTTTCAACCCCAGGTCCCAAATCAAGGTTGACATATGAGTGATTCCCACAGGGTGAGTTTGCCTTTAGGCTTCCCTCCAGGGTGTGGCCGGCCTGGCAGGGAGAGCCGTTGGGTAAATGAGCCCCAGGTGTCCCACAGTAAGTAAACAAGGGTCAGGTGTCCCACTGAGGGATAAAAGCTGGGACCACCTGCAGGAAGGGGCAGTGTCTGTCTGAGGTGGATGCACTTTGCAGAGTTCTCTGTTGGGGAAGGACCTCGCTACCTTCCTGGAACTGGTCTCCAGTCAGGTCTGGCCTTTGTAAATGTGGGCTGTGTAGAGATTTGGTATGTGGCTTCCTTGGTCTTATGTATTTGTCTTGTTGACTCAGTTGCCCCCTGCCCCTTCTATTAGAAACTGCATTTCACCGTTTATCCCACCCATTGCTGGTTGTGTGGTGTCATTGTTGGGGTCAGTGGGATTGATGTCAATTATGTATAATCTGACTGACTTGTTTGTACCCCCAGTGCTCACCCATGTACTGACCCTTTTGTATCAAATACTATTTGGTTATTGATTCATTTTTATGCTGGCTGTGTCCTTTATGCTAGGCCTAATAATTGGTAAAACAATGTATGATGCACAAACATATGACATCTGTGAACTAAAGATACTTTTGAATTCTAAAGTTATGCATTTTTCAAATCTAATACTAGTGGGGGAAAAAAAAACCCACAACTCTTTATGCTAAAACTTCTTTCCAAATGAAAGAAAAATTATTGTTTGAGTTTATGAAATACCTTTTTTTAAAAGTTAAGAGATTGTAAATAACTTTTTATCATGGTCACTTAAATCCTAAAAAAAAGTGTTTATCAGTTTCCTTTGTCTCTAGATAAAATGTTTTATGTCTATGATGTAACTTGTTTTTTGCCCTTCATAAGTCATCTAATTGTATTCTACAGGCTAAATTTTTGATCTTACACCAATGACTGTGTAAAAGAAGAGAGTGGACAGGAAAGAGCAATTTCAGATAAGGTGACAGCCAAAACAATGTATAGTAAGTATCTAAACCATGCTATTGGGGTGGGGGGATTAATTTTAAGTGTATATGTTAATATGTATACACATATACATGTATGTATAAAAGTGAAGAATACAGATATGAGAGAGGACAAGGGAATGCCTGCTAGCTGATCACTTTCAATAATTCCAGATGATCAGATTCTTTGTCACTGTAAAGGACATGAAGGAAATTTATTGCTCCTAATGGAAACAAAATCCAGGAACCTCATGAGTCTTAATTCTTAGAGCATCTCAGCTGTGAATTAATAGCAAAATAAACACAACATTTAAAAAAGGGGTTTGCGGAAACCTAACCCTGTTACACATCTTTTCTTCTACATAGTGTTGAAATCTTTCTTTTTTCTTATAAGTCGATTATGGAAATCTGTACTTAAGTTGTTGTGTGCAGCACTGGGAGAAAAGTAATTTACTTTGGACTTTTGGGTAAATTTATTCTATGCATTAGAATTTGACAGATTGTAATTACATATATGGTATTTATTAATAATATCTGCAGAATGTTTTTTAAGTTGTACTTTCTCCAACTGCTGATTTTGGAATCGCTTTTTTCTTAGGGCTCTGCTATCAATTAATTGGTCTTCTGACGTTTTTGCTTAGCAAAAAGGTTAGTGGTCTGGAGACTACATAGAGAAGCAAATTATTACCGGAAAAAATTCAGTAGCATGGCGGTTCCAGACCTCCAGGGTTTTTCAGAAAGCAGTTCCAAGACTTCTCCTCAGCATAGTCTTCCCTCTTTTCTGTGTATGGTGGGTTCATGCACACCATTTATTAAAATCACTCGTACCGCAGGAAGATATTGCCTTGACTTGGATTGTTTTAACTAAACTGAAGCTACTACAGATGTAAAAAAAAAAGTTTAAAAATTACTTAAGTTGATGATAACCACATAGCACAGTAATAAATAATTTGGAAGGCAGAGGTTGCATCTTGCTTTCTCCCCCAGCCAAAAAGTATGAAAGTTTGTTATTTTTAAAATTTCCTTTGACTTTGTAGTATTTGCATACAGAAGTCTGTTTTGTCACTCTTCTGTTGTTGCATCTATTCTTGAAGACACTGCACTTTGGTCCTCCAGTGGAAATATTGACCTCTTTAATTAATGGAGATTACACAGAAATTAAAGTACAGTGTTGATTAGCTGAATGTCACAGGGGTTACTGAATAATTTCAGATGGTCGAGAGAGAGTTTTCCATATGCTTAATAGACGTCATGACCCTGTATTAGTTGAAACAGAAGTTTGAACAAGAGAGCAAAGGGCACAGCTTTCCAATCTCACTTACATGAACCACTGTGAAATAGAAGCATGTCACTGAAATGGGTAGGCATTATTTTAAATAGTTAATGCTTCCACTGTTAAATAAAAATATTATCTAGTTTGTCTTTGGACATTCCCCTAATCTATTCTGGGGGTGTAGTACTCTACCGACATGATTAGAATATGGTGTGATTAGATGTATGGATTTAAAGAGAATAGGGATGACTTTTGAAAATAAACCCAATCTTATTTTTTTAATTAAACATTGTTACAGAAGCAAAGAATTGCCTATGCAAATTAATGCCATTGAACTGATTCCTTATTAATTGGCCATTGCCAAATAATTAATCATTGACTGGTTGTGTAGTTTAATCTCTTCAGTAAATGAAGGACTGATCGTTTTCAGGAGGAAAAACCTGGAAATACAAATGTCTTCTAAAATGCTGCAGTGTTCTGAAGTCTTTGTTAGGCTGAAAAAAGTCAAGGGAATGGTTACTACTTTGAGAAAATATTAAAGAACATTTTCCTTTTATCTGTTACAAATGTCATATTTTGTCTTCAGATACACTTTGTATTTGATTTAGAGATTTTACAGGAGTAAAATTCAAATTAAGATGAGATTTTAGATGCTTGTATTTCAGTTCTGAAGTACATATGTTGTTTTCATGATGTTTGTAGGTTATACAGATATTAAAGGAAAAACTTCAAGAAAGACTTGGTCATGTCTCTTAAGTGGTGGATAACCAGCAGGCCACCTTCTGAAGGTTATTCTGACTTTGAACAAGAGGACCCTTATGGAGTATCAGGCATCAGTTAAGGATGTTGCCTAAGGAGTGTTTCAAGGTCAATGATCTCTAATCTACCTGGTGTCATCAGCCCACTGACAAAGGGGGTGGGTCTGTCTACAGCCCCATCGTAGCTGTGCCTGTTGCCTGGCTGTGGACCTTGATGTCCTGACCTGGGGTCTCTGTTTCCAACTTGAAATTGCACCTGCATTGTTGCTATTGACCTGTCTGGCAGTCATCAGACTGTCTGAACCCTGGTCTGATCCTGACTTTCCTGTTTGATGTCATCATGGACTCTAAAGGTGATCTGGACTTGAGGCTGGGCCTCCTCCAACCAACCTACCAAGCTCCCTTCCTGCCATGTGGGGTGGGCCCTAGGTAGCAAGGCCCATGCTCTGGAAGCCCACGGGTTCCCCTTGGATCCCAGCTTCCCCACTGTTTAGAGAGCAGCTGTGTATTAGTAATATCATAAAAAGCTGTGATTGACCAAGTAATGATATGGGATTTAGATACAGATATAGAAAACTGGAAAAGCTGCTTAGGACAGGTTGTTTATTTGTTAGGAGACATGGTGGCACAGGAAGTCAGAAAGGAAAATATAGAAATGGGGGAAAAAACAAAAGGAGATATGAAGTCAGTTGAACAGAGGGGGGTGACAGGATGGTAGGAGAGCAGACTTTTGCAGAGGCTGACCTACAGATCCAAGCCCACCTGGAGGAACTCCTTGGTCAATTTACTGAACTATCAAGAAGGTCTGCTTTCAGAAGACTTGGTGTGGGATGCTAGAGCAAAGAGGGCTAGGCCTCCACCCTCATGAGAGAGATTTGTCTTGTAGTAGTGGTTGTCTGTGGCTCATAGATTTTAAGATCAATAATTAGTAGCTTTGTAATTATCTGTAACAGTGTGCATAATGTTGTAATTGCAAATTAAAAGTAGTGGTGTGTTTCCTAGTTAATGAAGTTATTGGTTATTTGATTTATAAGTTTTTGTAATTTGTTGATTAAGTAATAAACAGTTTGCTCCTCTGAAGTGGTCTTCTCTAGCCTGCAGTCTAAAGAGGAAGAATTGTACCTCAAGGTGACATCTTGACAGCCGGCTGAGCAGGAGCCAGCAGTGTGCCCAGGGGGCCAAGAAGGCCAATGGCATCCTGGCTTGTGTCAGCAATAGCGTGGCCAGCAGGGACAGGGAAGGGATCTGACCCCTGGACTCGGCACTGGTGAGGCCGCCCCTCGATTCCTGTGTTCAGTTTTGGGCCCCTCACTCCAAAAAGGACATTGAGTGACTCGAGCGTGTCCAGAGAAGGGCAACGGAGCTGGTGCAGGGTCTGGAGCACAGGTCGTACAGGGAGCGGCTGAGGGAACTGGGGGTGTTTAGTCTGGAGAAGAGGAGGCTGAGGGGAGACCTCATCGCCCTCTACAGCTACCTGAAAGGAGGTTGCAGAGAGCTGGGGATGAGCCTCATTAGCCTAGTAGTAAGCAACAAGACAAGGGGTAATGTCCTCAAGTTGTGCCAGGGAAAGTTTAGACTAGATGTCAGGAATTTTTTTCAGAAGGGGTTGTTAGCAGTTGGAATGAGCTGCCCAGGGAGGTGATGGAGTCCCCATCCCTGGAGGTGTTTGAGTTGGGTCGATTTAGAGCTTAAGGATATGCTGTTGTTTGGGAACTGTTGGTGCCAAGTTAACAGTTGGACCAGATGATCTTCAAGGTCCTTTCCAACCTAAATGATTCTATGATTCTTAGACCTCTGCTGGAGAGAAGTTTCTCTGTTATTTGTGGCTACATATTCCAGTATACAGGAATGTTGTGAAGTATCAGACTTATTTCTTAATTTCCATTTGTATTGGCATGTTCCAGTAGGAAAGAAAGCAGAGTTTCTGTCTTTACTTTGTATCAAGCTCTTTTTCATGTTGGTTTCAAAGGAAGTGTTTAAATGTGACTCTGAACATTGCTTCCTCCTTTTAATGGGAAGAAAAATTTTGTACTAAAGTGTTTGTTAGCTTTAGAGATACATTTTGACATTTAATATCTTGTATACTTCTTGATATTTTTTAATTATTTCTTTGTCTTCCATGGCTGCCCAGAGCCTTTTACACTAAGTTATCTAGATCCTCTAAACATTGTATTTTGCTGTGCTTATGTGTCTTCCATAGATTTAAATGTATCAAGCAATATGTATAGTGTTTCTTTTTTGGCTCTAAGGAGAAGACTGGAGCTGAACTTGATATTCAGATTTTCAACTTCATACATGTATTGCCAACATGACAGAATAAGGGCACCTGTGCTGCATATGTTTGGGTTTGATTTTTAGTGATGTGTTAATTGTGTGAATATCAAATATTTATCAGAAATAAATTTGTGTCTTAAATTTATGTGCATTCAGTGGGGAGTGAGATCATGAAAAATTACTTTGAAATTTATTAATTTCAATTGTGGACTTTTCAAACAATTTTTCAGTGTGCATTTTATATATTTGAATTTCTTTACAGTTAATGCTTGTGGAAAGTGACAGTCTGATCAGTGTCATTCAAATAGTCTTGCTACAATCTGTATCTTACAGATTCTTTGTGAAGTTTGATATTTTTTTGATTGGTTTTTTAATGAGTATCACTGCCCATAGTTGTTGAATAGTCAAAGGCAAAAAGAAATGTGTTTAGTGTCTAAGAAACTAGGTTGCTGAGAAGTTGAAAATCTTTCTTAATGAGTTTAAACATACAAAACCTGTAGATGTTGACTGGTGATGGTGGAGCATTTTTCGTCATAAGAACATCATTAAAAAGATATATTAATTGTAATTTTGGTTTACTTTTATTCTTTGCATGATCTAATTTTATAACTAATTTTACTCGTAGTTTGTCCATACTAATAGTGTTAAATTGTTGAAGATTTTGATTAAGCCTGTTATTAATTCTTAACCATAAATTAAGAACAAGATATATTAGAGGAATAGTAAAATGTTTGAAAGTACAGTCTATACATAATCTTCCCCAGTTGTTTAATGATTATTCAATATTGTTTTCTCTGGTGCTCTTCACACAATGTATAAAAAATGAAGAACATTAATGTGAAGCTTTTGAGCCTAGCAAAACTGTTTTATATGAATTCTAATAGCCTCCGGAACATAGAGGACATTGAAAATAATTTCTTAATTCACAGTCTATATCCTCCAGGTATAGCTGTTTAATGCTGCTTGTATACATAATTTGTTTATGCAAATATATAAAAGTTTGTATTATCTTTCAGAATATATTTTTAGCTCTGACATTTTTCTGTGTTGCTTAGTTGCATTTTGAGTGACTTTTATAGGTGTGGATAAAATTGAAAAACAAAGCAAAAATTAGGAAATGTTAGGTTGCTTAAATAGTATTGTTCTTGGAAACGTTGATAGATGTGTGTCTTACTATAGGAAATAGAGCAGTTTAAATAGATTTATGCTCAATAAAACATTTAAAGATATTAACACTTTCACAAATGTGAGTTGCAAATGTGTTTTGTGCTAGTTTAACACAGAATTGTTAGTAGACTAGTGAAGATGAGGTAACCTATTTTATTTATTCTAAAGAATTCTCCCTACCTTCAGCAAAAAGGCAAAGTAAATAAAACAGGAAAGTTGTTTTGTTTTCCTGTGAACTTTAAAGTACTTGTACATTAAACCTTTCTTCTCTCCATAGTTTCTTAGTTCACTTCTTCAGTCTTTGGTTAACAAAGTCTTTGTTAAGAAAATGAAGACTGTTCTTCCAAGATCTGGATGAAAAATTATTTAAAAATTGCTACAGCGGTCTCTGTATTCTACTCTATTACAGCTTTCTGACAATGTCAATTTTACCAAATTAGAGCATAAAATAAGAAATAGCATTGACAGTATGTTTTTCCTAAGGAACTCATCAATCAGTTGGGAGTTTTTTGTGCCATTTATACTGAGAAGCTGACAGTATGATGTACATAGCCTCACTAAAATTCAAACCCAAGTGCTGCTGAGAAATATGACTGGTTCAGTGAAGAGACTAACCAAGAATTAAAATATTGAGCACCTCCCCATATTCAAGCTTCAGCTGCAGGAAGGCCCAAATGGACACAAATGAATGCTACTTCTTGGCCTGTCTTTCAGATTAATTTTTTTGTCTGCTGATGACACTTAATGCACTTGTGCAGAAGAGGTAGTAATCATTACAAGCGAGATAAAAATCCTTTCAAAAGAAATCCTACATGATTTTTTAGGAATAATATGAAACTGAGAAATAGTGGTTTTTGATAACAGCTTTAAGAAAAGATTAGCTCACCAAGGTGCTATTTCAAAGGCAAGGACCAATCCCTGTGCAGTGAATATGTATGATTAGAAAATTCACACTGTAGCCACAATCCTCTATTGACTGGTTTCCACTTGGAAGAGTTTTGGTCACAGATACTTGTTAGATGGGGAACTGCAGGACTTGGGTGGCTGAGGTAGACAGATGTCCTGTTTCTCACATCACCCTGGTGCCTCCTATGATCTATTTTCTCAGGCTTCTGGTACAAAAGGCATTTACTTCTTCCTTGGCTAATCTCTGCTTGGAATTTAGGGAGAGTGTTTCAATTAGGCAGGTCTAGTTTTTGCAGTCATAACTGATCATTGCCTTAAAATACCTACTTTTTTTTTTTCTTTTCCAGGTTGTCATATTTCTAGATCCCTTGGAGTTTTGTCAAATTGCAGTGCCTAACCTCCTTCAATTACATGGCTGTAATATCACACCATAGCTTTAAAAATACTTAAGGATATATAAGCTCATTACCAGGATCCTCCACTTGTTTATTTTCTTATGGCCATTATGTTATTTGGCTAGTAATTGAAAAGTGCTTTCTTCTCTAAGGTCATAAATATATCACCTAGACACTTCAGATTTCTTCACCTAGATACTTCAAACATTTTTCCCAGTTCATCTCCTATCTTGTAGTTGGTATTCTTTGTCCAGTTACTTTTTCCTTTGGTATTGAACTATACCTCAGTACTGTTCAACAGGGTTCCTATCAAAGTATCCTATGTCTTTGCAGATCAAGTGGATTTGTTGGTTCTCCACTCAGGTTGAGAAGTGGAGAGTTGTTTTGAAATTTTTACTAAAAGGCTTTCTGTTTTCATTTACAAGTATTATAACAAGTGTTATTACAGATCTTATTGTTCACTTTGAATATAAGATAAATTTAACTTTCTACCATTTTTTATGGTAGTGGTCCACCAGGATATGCCTTTGTTAGGATCAAATATGCTTTGATTGAATTATTCTAAGGTTTATAAATTCGCATCACCTATCTAACTGTTTTTATCATCTTCCTATATGGCTGTCACAGGCTTCTATTTCTTACCTATTTATCTTAGTTACCTGGGTCTCATCTAATAGTGCTCCTTCCTTTTTAAATAATAGAATTTTATTTGGGTTCTTATTTTACTTCTGCCTGCAATTAGGTGTCCTTCAGCACCTAATTTTAGATCTAGGTTTTTTAATGTATCCCAAGTGGGTTATCATCTATCTACCCCTGTAAAAAAGGCAGAGGTAGCAGCTCTGCTGGAATCTGCCTTCACTCTGTGTCCTCTCAGGTCCCTGACTTTCTTACAGTGAATAACAGAATTAATAGATACTAAAATTTACTCATTTAATTCTCATTCAGTTTTGCCCCTTTTTAAAATGTCAGATTGGCAAAACCCAGCTGCCCGATAAGTTAGTGCTGCTTTTTGGTAAGGTGTTTTACCAGCTGTCCTATATATAAGATGTTATTGATTAAGCAGCTAGAGATTTGGTTGCATTAGGCTGGTTTGCTAAGTGACAAAACTAAAAGTATCCAAAAATAGTAGAATAAATAGAAGAAAAATGCCTTTAAGGACTGGAAGAGAATACAGGATAAACCTTGGTAATTTCTGTTTTGTTGTTGTGTTGTTTTGTTTTTTTTTTTTTTTGCGGTGTTTTTTATATTTTATTTGGGGAATATAACATATATAAGGAGTGAATACTTTTCTGTGTTATGTTTATGGCTTTACTCTGTATGCCAGTACATTTGTGATTTAGAAGAAAAGTTTCTTCAAGATGAGTTGCTGTAATTTTGCTCCTGGAGAGTTAGCTAGTGTTTAAGTATATGTAAATTATAGCAATCAAAATGTATGATTACTGAATCTTTGGAATAAGTAAGTAGAACCAAGGCTAAAATCCACTTTAACAGAGGAGATATATGTAATGTAGGGATTTCTTGTCACATGTAATTCTTCTAGGTGAAAAGCCCAAATATATTGTTTTAATATTTTCCTCTGTAACCAACACAATGTACAATTAATGCCTAACTCAGTGTTGTAAAATATTTTCCCATGCTTAAAATAGCCAAGGTGCTAAATGCTTCATGAATACCAAACTCTGTCTTTGCTTGATAGATCAGGATTTAATCAGACAGCCTAAGACCATCTATTCATTCTTCAGTTTGAATAAAGGTTATTGATTTTTTTCCATATATAAAGAAATGCTATGAAAAGGGCATGGAACAATTATGTTTTGCCTGTGAACAATGTGCTGTGAGCATCTCATAAGTGTATCAGACTTAATTTGAAAATATACATCATTTCATGATGATTTGCCCCATCAAATACCCAAAGTTGGTAATACTTAATTTTAAGTTGTCTGATCATAATTTCTGGCCATCCATTCTTGTTCTCTGGAAATCTGGAATCCATTGTCTGAAGTCCATTTTCTACCTGCAGAGATGCTTCTGTGTTGTGTCTGTTCTGGTTCTTAGTGATCTTCATTATGTCATGCTTGTGAGATTAAATCAACTTATTTTTCTTACTATTCTTACCTGTACATCTAGTCATTCCCGTTCTCTTTTTTTATTACAGCATCTCACTAAAGTCATTGAATTACATATTCATTTGGACCTCCAGAGACAGGATTTTCTGGAATATTGTCCTCATTCTTTAATATCTCCCCTTATTTGCTGTTTCTAGCATAGCATAATTTATCTGTGTTTAGGCAGACTTTATTTCAAATAGCTTCACTATGAAAAGAAACAAAATTCTTCTGATCATTACCTACAAATAAACCATTTTTAGTTGTTCACAAAACTTATGTGTTTTGTTCTTTAATTTTCTTCCAGAGTTTCACTGTGTTTAAAGCATGATACTTGTGATCTGGTCCTATGTTTTGCATCCTGATAAAGATACAAACCAGGAATGTAGGTATGTGTTCATAGCATCACAGGGAGCTATGTACTTACCTTGGGATTAAAAAGAAAAATGTAGCCCCTCTATTGTTGCCAATCCTACTGAAGTAGCTGAATACTCTGTATGAGTTCTTTTGCTTTCACTTTTCCAGGACCACAAGCAGGGGAAGTGGTAAATATGGGGCATGGAAAAATAATTTAACATGGACATGAGTTTCCTGAGGCTGAAAGACTCCAGAGTGGTTAGGTTGCCAGTTTCCTTAACATGGAAATCTGTTACTTTCTGGGATTGTTGAATAACACATAAGGTATTAACTAAATGTAAAGGAAAGTATGTTTAACCGTTGGACTACAGAAATAATAGTGGCTGATACAAGGTCTACAAAATCCCTAATTATGAAACTGATATAGAAACATATGTAACTTATAAGCAAGAGAGGGACAAAACATCAGTAACCATTAAATAGCTGATAGTCATCTGCTTCATTTCCCTTTGTTACTGCTTTAAAGCTGCTGCACACCTAAGTGGCTGTTGGGTGTGGGGGGACACAGTAGCTTCAAATTCATTGCACTCTTTTCCCTGCAAAATAGCTGTAAAAAAAGGTTTCAGACTGCTCAAACATCAGCTCTCCTGGGAGTATTCAAGCACACAACGTTGAAGTGAATTTGAAATTTCCATCACCATTATGACTGTGATGGGAGCAAATGACAAGGAAAGCAGAGTTTTCAATACCCTCTTCAGTGCATCAAGTTACACAAGCAGAAAAATCTCTTCTAAAGACAGGGATTGCTTACACATTAGTCAATTAAAGGGGATGGAGGTAATGCTTTGTTTATCTTAATTCTTTGTGTTGTACAGTTTGATATACTGATGTAGACATTTAGTGGAGGAGGGTAGTAAGAGGTCATTATACCCTCTTTTTCCTCTGGATATGACTGAGCTTTTGGCTAACTCCAGACAATTTTAATCTCCAATTGTGATTGAAACTACCCAGAAAATAAATTTGCTATCTCATGTTTTAAAGAATTATTTATAGAATCATCCAAAAATTTCACACTTGTGATGGTATGACAGATGTGCTTGAGTGAATTATGCTAATTTACTGGTAGTCTCATATGTATTTATATTGTGAACTGAACTTCTGTGAGTGACACTGACTGTATGATCAGACAGTGTAAACAAATTCTGACAGCAGCAGCTTTAGTCCTGCTGTGGTTTGCCTCTTTAGCCTTATTGTTTGACTTTGGGTAATCAGACATGCTCTGGTGCATCTTTATTCCATCTTCAGAAATAAAACTAGTTAAAACTTAGCCTGATTCAATGTGTTTATTTAAATATGTATTATGATTATCAAAACTATTTCTATTAATGCTTGAATCGGTTGAGTATGTTTGGTTCAGTATATGGGCACAGGGTGGGGATTGTGGTCTGTGTGCACTAAAGCAGAAAGCTCCTAGCTGGCTGATAGCAGTGGAGAGGACTGCTGGTAGGAGACAGTGTAGTTGGGAAGTGCCTGCTGGTGAGTTCTGAACTAGGGACAGTCTGTATGGGCCTCCCAAATTTCCCTGTGGGGTTTGTTGTAACTGTCCACTGACAATAGAATTCTGATAGGTAAGATTGATTTTCTGATTTTCTTTCCACTGTTCTTATTTGCCTAATTAGTAGTGTCCCATTCCTAAGTCAGTGACAGAGCTTTCTTTGACTGCTTTAAGTCTAGATCACTATGTTTCAGTGAAATTATTTTTTGTGTAAGATCATTAAGTCCTTAAAATTCTGGCTTTGCAGTGAGCTTGGAAGAAAGTATTGCAACGTGAGGTTCAGAGTATTCCTCACTGGGTAGAAACATCCAACTGTCCAACATGAAAGAACATTAAGAAGTCTTTTCTAAGCTTACAGTAGTTCCCACCTGAAGTATTGTGTTTGATTCTGGGCTTCTCACTACAAGGAAGAGATGGATGTACTGGAGAGAGTCCAAAAAGGGGACATAAAGAAGATTAAGGGACTGAAGCATCTCTCGTGTGAAGACAGACTGAGAGAGCTTGGACTGCTTAGCCTAGATAAGGCTCAGGGGGATCTTATCATATATAAATGTACAGCAGGGGGGATTGTATATAAATATCTGAAAGGAGAGTGCAAAGAAGATGGAGCCAAGCCCTCTTTAGTGGTGCCCAGTGACAGGACAGGAGGCAATGGGCACAAATTTACTGTCTGAGCATAAGGAGAAACTTTTTTACTGTGAGGGTGACTGATTACTGGCACAGGTTGCCCAGGGAAGTTCTGGAGTCTGTCCTTAAAAATATTCAAAAGCTATCTGGACATGGTCCTGGGCAACTGCCTGTAGGTGACCCTGCTTGAGCAAGGGGGTTAGACCAGAAGACCTCTCAGGGTCCTTTTCAACCTTAACCATTCTGTGCTTCCATGTTTTGGTCTTCATCTGAAAAAAAAAAAAATAAAAATCTAAGTTAGTATTTCAGTACACAATGTCATATGGGAAAGTGCTGAAGTATGACTACCCACCACAATTTAAGATTTTTTTCCTTGAAATTCCATGAATTTCCTAAATTCTTGCCCCTTTCCATTTTGCTTTCAACCTGTGAAAGGTGATGTTATGTGGTTGCTCTGTAAGGTAATTACCGGATTAGTTCTTTGTCAGTAACATGAAGGAACCAGCCCCAGTACCACTGATCAGTAAATGTAGCATATGCCTAACAAGTAGAAATCATGTACTTGGGACCAGTGGTGATGTATATGTTCAGTCTGTCTGTTTTCTTGGCAGGAGGTGGACTCTCCCTTGATAAACAGTGAACTGATTAATCAACTGAAGCATAACTTCAGGGCATAGATGGACAGTTTTTTATTCAGACTGAAAATATGGTATGAGTGGAAAGCAGAAAACCCCTTTCTGTCAATAAAGAAATAATGTGATGAGTATATGAATGTGTGCACATGTAGCTGCTGAGTATATCTGATCATCCTACCACTGCTTGTGTTTTCCTGTTACTGTAGCATAAAGATATCCATTCATATACCTAGCTCTGAGCCTCATCTTCCTCTTCTTTCAGGGAGGTATGGGGTCATATAGAGTGATATGTAGTTACTTCAAATTCCTCACAAAAAGGCAAATAACTATTTTCTGCTTTGTTACAACCAAAGTGAAAATGTTGTCTAATGATCATATAGCAGAAAGAATAGGTTGTAATAGGTATTTATGCCAGCTGTGAACTAGTGGTGAATGTGACTTGCTTTATAGACAACAAAAGTGTGTTCCTCTGTTTCAACAATGGTTATGTTTCTGTCCACGGCGTGGCCAGAGGGGATATGTTCTTGAGTTGCCAGTAGATTAGTGAGACTTACTTGGAATTAAATGAGATCTGAAAATTCAGACTGCTAATAAAAAAATTGTGACATTATTTTAAATCTAAAGAATCCCTTTGGTTTACAAAATCACTTATGCTTTTTGTAGAGAAACTCTTTCCCTGGCTAGGTGAAAGACATTTCATGTTAGCCTACTAATTCTTAGTGTTCCAATTGTAGTTGCTACAACATACTTCTTAATATTCTAAATTTCACTCACATTACAAGAGCATTACACTTTACTAATATCTCTTCTTGTTTATATTCATAGAATCATGGAATAATTTGGGTTGGAAGGGGCCTAGATGATCATCTAGTTACAAACCCCTGCCATGGTACCTTCCACTAGATCACATTGCTCAAAGCCTCATCCAGCCTGGCCTTGAACACTTCCAGGGAGGGAGCATCCACCACTTCTCTGGGAAACCTCTTCCACTGTCTCACTTCCCTCACAGTAAAGAATTTCTTCCTTTATATCTAATCTAAATCTACCTTCTTTCAATCGATGTCTTTAATCTAAATCTATACCTAAAACCATTATCCCTCACTCTATCACTACACTCCCTGGTAGAGTCCCTCCCCCTTTTTCTTCTATCCCCCTCTTTAAGTACTGAAAGAGAATGCACTTCTCTCAGCCTGTCCCCTGTACATCTTTGTGGCCCTCCTTTCAACCCTCTCCAACAGGTCCATGTCCTTCTTATACTGGGGGCCTGAGAACTGAACATAGTACTCCAGGTAGCATCTCGCCTCCCTTGAACTCCTAGCCACATTTTTGATGCAGCCCAGGTAATGGTTGGCTTTCTGGGTAGCAAGAACACATTGCTGACTCACATTCAGTTTCCTGTCCACTAGTACCCCAAAGTCCTTCTCTGCAGGGCTGCTCTCAATCCATTCTTTGCCCAGCCTGCATTTGTGCATGGGATTGTCTCAACCCATGTGCAACACCATGGATTGGCCATGTTGAATTTCATGAGGTTTGCACAGGCCCAACTTTCAAGCCTGTCAAGGTCCCTCTGGATGGCATCCCTTCCCTCCAACATGTTAACTGCACCACAAATCTTGGTGTCCATGTGTTGTGCTGATTAAGGATACTGATTAAACCCAGACACCAGAGTGAAAAGGGTAGGTGTATTTTACTGTTGATAACCAAATAATGTTACAGAAGACATGCAGTAAGAAAAGGCAGAATAGTGCACTTAAAGCAACAGACAGGAGAATACAGGGTAATGCATCAAATCATTACTACATGAGAGAGAGAATAGTGATTAGGAAGGATCCATCAACACTTGCATATGTTACCATCATCCAGACCCTCAGGGGCTGGGGAGCCCCTGTTACAGTGAGTGTTTGGGGAGCCTGTCCCAGCAAGGGGGATATCCTATGTGGTGCATCCACCCACAGGTGAGGCTTCCAAAGTCACTGTGAGTGGGTCCAGCCTTATATACCAGAGATCAACAAGCCAGAGTAGCTGGCACCTTTGTTTAGAGCAGAAAATTCCTGGTTTCATTCTCCTGTTGGATTCCACCCAAAGCCTGGCCAGGGCTCGGGGGATGAGACCAAGGGAGTTTCTAACAAGGCCAAATAGGTGGGTTCTCAGCCTTGAACGAGGCTAAACAAGGGAAGTTGGATACCTTTTCTCAGCAATTTGTCCTCACTACTGATTATATTCTAGGCCACATCTTTCACTAGCAAGCTTACATACTTTGTTAATGATTACACAATAAGTTAGCAGCTTCGGCTTGGGGGCTTGTTTTGCCAGTTATTAGGCCTATCATAAAGGACACAGCCAGCATAAAGATGAACCAATAACCACATTGTATTTGATGAAAAAGGGTCAGTACATGGGTGAGCACTGGGGGTACAAACAAGTCAGTCAGATTATACATAATTGACATCAATCCCACTGACCCCAATAATGAGTGGAATAAATGGTGAAAAGCAGTTTCTAATAGAAGGGGCAGGGGGCAACTGAGTCAACAAGACAAATACATAAGACCAAGGAAGCCACATACTGAATCTCTACACAGCCCACATTCACAAAAGCCAGACCTGACTGGAGCCCAGTCCCAGGGAGGCAGGAGGTCCTTCCCCAACAGGGAACTCTGCAAAGTGCATCCACCTCAGACAGACACTACCCCTTCCTGCAGGTGGTCCCAGCTTTTATCCCTCAGTGGGACACCTGACCCTTGTTTACTTACTGCGGGACACCTGGGGCTCATTTACCCAACGGCTCTCCCTGCCAGGCCGGCCGCACCCTGGAGGGAAGCCTAAAGGCAAACTCACCCCCTCTTTGTGAAGGGCTGTGGGAGTCACCCATATGTTAGCCATGATTTGGGGCTTGGGGTTGAAACCCCAGCATTTCAGGGCTGTTGTTCAGGCTTCAGTATTTCAATGCTTTAGAACTTTTTACATCAGCATAAGTGGGTTGTTATAACTTAATACAATACCTACTAGCACAAGGGTTTTCAGTTATAAAATATACAGGATTCATCTATAGATCAACTCTGGCTTGGGCCAGTTGTCCCAGCCTTAGTACTTCACCTTGGCAAACTTGCTGAGTGTACACTCAATGCCACTCTCCCTGTCACTAACAAATAAGTAAATAGCACTGACACCTGAGGAACGCCACTCATCACAGCTTTCCACTTGGACATCAAGCTGTTGCCCGCAACTCCTTGAGTGCGACCGTCCAGACAATTCCTTATCCACTGAGTGGCTCATCCATCTAATCTATGTGTCTCCAATTTAGAGACAAAGATGTTGTGCTGGACAATTGCTTTATGCAAATCAAAGTAGATGACGTCTGTTGCTCTTCCTTTATCAAAAAATGTTACTCTGTTGTAGGTAGCCACCAAATTTGTCAGGAACGATTCGCCCTTAGTGAAGCCATGTTGATTGTCACCAATCTTATCCTTATTTTCCATGTGCCCCAGCATATTTTCCAGGAAGATCTGCTCCATGATCTTGCTGGGCACAGAGGTGAGACTGACTGGCCTATAGTTCCCTAGGTCTTTTTTATTTCCCTTTTTAAAAATGGGAGTTATGTTTCCTTTTTTTCCAGTCAGTGAGAACTTTACCAGACTGCCATGACTTCTCAAATATGATGGATAGTGTCTTAGCCACCTCATTCGCCAGTTCCCTCAGGATCCGCTGATGCATCTCATCTCGTCCCATGGACTTGTGCACCTTCAGGTTCCTTAGATATTTTCAAACCTGAACTTCTCCTACAGTGGGCAGTTCTTCATTCTCCCAGTTCCTGCCTTTGTCTTCTGCATCTTGAACAGTGTGGCTGGAGCCCTTGCCAGTGAAGACTGAGGCAAAAGGTGATTGAGTACATCAGACTACTTCATAAACCACATGATCAAGTCTCCCTTTTCTTTCTGGAGAGGGCTCATTTTTCCCCTAGCCTTCTTTTACCACTGATGTGCCTATAGATGCTTTTCCAGTTACCCTTGGCATCCCTGGCCAGATTTAATCCTATCAGGGCTTTGGCTTTCGTAACTTGATCCCTGGCTGCTTGGACAGTTTCTCTGTATTCCCCCCAGGCTACCTGTTCTTGCTTCTATGCTCCATAGATGACCTTTTTTATGTTCGAACTTATCCAGGAGTTCCTTGTTCATCTATGCAAGCCTCCCGGAATTCTTACCCAACTTCCTCTTTGTTGTGATGTACCACTTCTGAGCTTGGAGAAGGTGATCTTTGAATATTAACCAACTTTCTTGGACCCCTCTTACCCCCAAGTTTTTATCCCATACTGCTCTGTTGAACAGATTCCTGAAGAGACCTAAGTGTGCTCTCCTGAAGTCCAGGGTAGCGAGCTTGCCGTTCTCCATCCTTGCTACCTAAGGATCTTGAACTCCACCATTTAATGGTCACTGCAGCCAAGGCTGGCCTTAAACTTCACACTATCCACCAGACCTTCCTTGTTGGTGAAAACAAGGTCCAGCATAATTCTTCTTTTCATTGGCTTCTCTATCACTTGGAAAAGGAAGTTATCATAAAGCACAGTTACATTCTAGCAACCTCCTGGACTGCTTATGCCCTGTTGTGCTCCAACAGATATCAGGGCTCTTCATGATTCCAAAAATTCTCCATGATTTTCAGTATCTTTCTGTATATTTTATAACCTGGCAAAACTTAAAGGGATTTTCTGGTGCCTCTGTTACTAATGCTCTTGGATTTTTGAACTCCCAGACAAACTAGTACAGGGAAAACAAAGGAAACATCTGTTCTCCTTGTGTGTTTGTAACTAGCAAGCAAGATTGATTTTTTTTTTTTTCTTTTCTGTCTGTCCAAAGATAAAATGGGTAGAATGTGTCTATATCTCCACCATGTGCTGATGACAGGCTATACATATGATTATTGTTGGAGACTGACTTTAACATTTCACTTCCATATGACTTAGAAAACAATGCTGGAGGTAAATCTGCAGGTAGAAGACATGGGAGAACCCCCAACCTGACTGTATGATTACAGTATGAAGAATATACAGAGCATTAGCTTAAATCAAATTTTAAACTCACATCGTCATTTAACTATATGTTTTTATGTATTTAATTATGTGTGTATTTTCTTATCATTAGTAATTCTTCACCCTGTAAGCAATGCATATTTAAGCTACAGCACAAAGTAACTCCAAGCTTATTTTGCGGTTGGCTCTTAATGATTCATTAATTTTTCCTCAACCACTTTCAGATGATGTTAGACTAAATGGAAGATCTAGTAGTATTCAGACTTGGGAGAAGACTGCTAGCAAATGCAAACACCAATATTTCATACACACAATGTAAGGTCATACTATGAAAGCAAGAAATTTTGCACTGTTGTTTACCTATGTTATAAAAAAGGAGTATAACTTCTTGGTTATCTGACTAAAGAAGCATGTATACTGCCAAGGAAAGTGAAGGAGTATGTTATAAAAGTAAAATTTCCATTTCTTCCACTAGAAATAAGGGAGTGTAGCTTTCAGTAGAAAAAAAGATTCATTTTTTATTTAAGGAAGGTTGAAAAGAGAAATGTAATTTTCAAGCATATTAAAGGAATTATAAAACTAATTATGTATGAAAATTAAAATAATTTAAAATAAATCAAAATTAATTGACAGCTGCCACTCTTCCTAATTTACTTTGTTGTGTTGAGCAATTACAAAGACTGAAAGCAATGGGTAAAATGGTATGTCCATTCCATAGCACTGCCTGGGCAGACTCCCACCAGAAAAATACAGCATAGCAGTCATGAATACCGTGTCAATTCATTCATCAGAGCACTTTCTGATTCACCGCACTTAAATTTTATGCAGTATTTATATTTTGCAAAGAATTGTTTCACTAAACACTTAAAGTTGCTATGTCTTTGTTTTTCAGTTGCAATCTTGCTGAGCTAGAATGAAACGAAAATGTAGAAATTACTTTTGTGTCACTTAATTAGTATCATGAGCAATTTTTTCACCATGAAGGAAAGAACAATATCTGGTCTTGGAGAGTACAGTGTTCCTGGGCAGAGAGAAATCAATGTTTAATTGAGATTATAGTACTGTTTCTTTCTTTGCAGGACCAGTAAAGTTTCAAATTACCTGATCATAAAAAGCTGTATTTGAAAAAGCAGAGTCTTTTCTTTAGGAGGGCAGGGGCTTATGTAGAACTCCATCTCACAGGAACCTAAATATAAGACAGAGAGGTCAAAACACATGTTAAACCTGTTCATGGTGAAAGTAGACATGAACCAAATCTTTCTGAGGACTACCTAGAGCATGGGTCTTCTCAGGTGTCTAAGGGAAAAGCTTGTGGATGACTGTAGTGCTTCAGAGTTAAGTGACAGATCTTGAGTGACTACCAGGAGTAAAAAAGTTAGGTGCTTGGGAAAGCTCTTGGTTCTGAAATGGCCCATGCAAATTTGGAACAGTCTGTTTTTATAATGCCAGTGTACATTCTGCTGGAGTACAGAATAATAAGCCAAGGGTATCAGTTCCTATTAACTTTGAAATTATTTTGAATATGAATTTTTTAATGATTTGAGGCTGCTTTTATGGTGTGCATACTAATTTAAATATGACATTTCAGCAAGAGATGTGCTAAACAAACTGCAGTTCATGAATTACAGAACTCTTTCCATCGTAAAGGTCATTATTTAATGTGATAGATAAAAGGTGTCTGAAGGACATATACCTTCAGATAATGACACTGGAGAGTTTTGATGTCCTTTACTGAAAAGCTGGATCATACCATCAGTGGTAATCAGTTTTAAAACAGTAATGGCTGCTGGGTAATATGATACTCACATAGAAAAAAGAGCAACTGAAAAGTTACTTACATGACAAGTCTAGGGTTGTGTTGAGAATGAAGCTCAAAATTCGACTTGCCCTTACAAACGGTGGCTTTGTTTGGTCATCCTCTCTTTGCCTGTATGTATAACAATGGCTTCCAGATGATCTGCTCCATAGTCTTCCCATGACTGAGGTGATCTGAACTGGCCAATAGTTTTCTTGACCCTCCTTCTTAGCTTAGAGTGTAACGTTTACCTGTTTCTAGTCATCAGGAACCTCTCACAGTCACCACAATCTGTCAGAGATGATAAAATCATCCAAAAGTCAATGACACCTCAGCACCTTCAGATGTATTCTCTCTGTATCTCAGGACTTGCATATGATCAGTTTATGAAGTAGTCCTTAAATTCTACAATGACACTTCCCTAAATTTTGCCATCACCAAAGACCTGGAAGATTTGAGACCAGACCCTGCTAGAAATGACTGAGTGTCATGGTCTAACACCAGGTGGCAACTAAGTACCACACAGCTGCTCACTCACTCTGCCCCAGAACACTCATGAGCTGAGATAAAGACAGTTTAATAAGTAAAGCAAAAGTTGCACATGTAAACAAAGCAAACTAAGGAATTCATTCACCCCCTCCCATTGGCAGGAAGATATTCAACCATCTCCAGGAAAACAGGGCTTCATCTCGCATAATGGGTAGTTGGAAAGAAAAATGCTATCACTCCTAATATTCTCCCCCCCCCTTTTTTTTTTTTTTTTTTTTTTTTTTTTTTTTTTTTTTTTTTTTATATGCTGAGCATGACATCATATAGTATGGAACACCCGTTTAGTCAGTTGCAGTCAGTTGTCCCAGCTGTGTCCCCCTTCCAACTTCTTGTGCATCCCAAGCCCCCCCTCTGGTGGAGTCTTGTGAAAAGCAGAAAAGGCCTTGACTCTGTGTGAGCATTGCTCAGTAATAGGTAAAACACCCCTGTGTTATCAACACTGTTTTCAGCACAAATATCAAACATAGCCCTACACCAGATACTATGAAGAAAATTAACTCTATCCTAGCCAAAACCAGCACACTGAGGCATTGACTAGCTATCTTAGCCTTTTTTATGTTCTCTGTCAGTTAGGCTATTTGATTCATTCAGCAGCAGACCAAGATGGTCTTAATTTTTTTTTGCTGATTTGTTTAAGCTCTTTCTTTCATGTCCCTCACTAGTTTCAACTTGAGCTCCAGTTTTGACTTCTCTGATCCTGTTGTGACATGCCTGGGTGATGCTTCTGTTTGTCCCAAGCAGCCTGTCCACATTTCCACCACCTGAAGATATTTTTACTCTTTTTAGCATGTGAGTTTGCTTAGGAGGTCCTCATTTAACCAAGTCATACCTGCTGATTTTCTTGTGCATCAGAAGGACTGTTCTTGTACTTGAAAAACCTGCTGTTGGAGGTCAGACAGCTGTTGCTGGACCATTTGCCCTTCAGGAAACCTACCATGGCACCCTTCTGAGTCAGTTCACTGAATAAGCCAGAGTCTGCCATCTTCAAGACCAGGGTCTTTATTTTGCTACTTGTCTTTCTTTTATATCTTTAAACTCTAACATCTCATGGTCCTTACAGGCAAGCCTGCCATTGACTATCACATCACTAGTGATTGCTTGTTTATTTATGAGTAGCAGATCCAGCAGAACGTTTCCTCTAGTAACTGCATCATA
The DNA here is from genome assembly GCF_003259725.1 of Athene cunicularia. NCBI lineage: Eukaryota > Metazoa > Chordata > Aves > Strigiformes > Strigidae > Athene > Athene cunicularia. Next base: position 103,374,731 of record NW_020799091.1, on the reverse strand, counting down.
AAATTGTCCCCAACACACTCTAGAAATGCGGATTATTGGGATCATGCTACATTGCCTTTCCAGAAGATGCTGGGATGTTAAGGTCTCCCATGAGAACCAAGGACTACAACTGAGTCTTCCAATATTTTAAAGGGTTTTTTTCATATTCTTTTCCTCACTGTTGTCTGCAACAGACATCCACCAGCATGTCCCTTCTTTCTGGCCTTCCTTCTAACCACAGCCTGTGGTTTTGGCCAACCTTTTCTCTGCCAACTAGATGACTGTAGTGAAGAGTCATCTGAATAGAGCACAATTTCCCCCTCTTCCTGTCTTTCCTGGAAAGTCTAGGCCTATCGTTGCAGCACTCCATCACGTGAGCAATTCTGCTATGGCTCTAAGATATTCCCAGTGACATTACAGCTGTGCAACTGTGCATAAACTTCTAGTTCCTCCTGTTTGTCACAGGTTGTGTATCTTTGTGTATATTTTATACACATATGCATCTCACATGTGCCTATAGATTTCTATTTCTGTGTTACCTTGAGTCACGGTGACAAGATCACCATCTTGAATCCCTGTTTTTAACAGACCTCAGAAGAATGCAGTGAACTGATGGGAAGAAAGATGAATGGTGAAAAAATAATTCTATGTACTGTAAAAAATTGCAGATTGTGTTCGTGGGAATCCTGCAGAACTGAGGAGAATAAGTACCCTAAAGAGTTGAGAAGCTTAGACTCCTCCTGTAGGTTTTTTAGTCCTTACAGTACTGAAAGGTGGGTGATAACACCATTGTGGTCACATGAACTGAGATTCATCTAATCTATCTTACATTTACATTTAAGCTGCCATTAGTTTCCCTTTATATTAATGAGCAGAAAATGTGCACTTTGGGGGTAGGTTGAGTGTCTTGCACACTCACAAAGTCAATTTCTTTCTGTTGATGGCATGTAGAGCATCTATCAACACGCAGAGTAGCTACCTCAGACTTGGACCTTTACATAGGATGCAGAGTTTAGGCAGGTGCATCCTCCTTGGTGCATTTCATAAATACCCAGCTTCTCAAATGAATGATAATGTGAAAGTCTTGATTTTTCTGGTGTTTTTTTGCATTGAGTGGTAAAATCAAACTTCTGCCACTCTGGCTGTGTGGGGATCTTACCCTGCCGTAAATAAATACTCAGGGGTGATAAATAAACACAGGGCAAGCTAATCATTCCTGAAATACATTTAAAGCCTTAGTATTTTTAGAATGATAAATGGTTTATTTTTAATATATAATTTTCTGGATTTTCAAGATTCAAAGTTTGTGAGATTCCTGTACCTAAGGTAGATGCTTTCCAGACAGCTGCATGGTTAAGTATATGTACTCTAAACATTTTACTTTTGATTAGCAAATTGGGAAGCATAATTGCTTATTCTTACTTTGCATAGTTTATCATATCTCAGAAACCTTAGATTATACCTTATATCTCCTAAAGAATAAAGTTTTCTGTTATCACACATATTTATAAAATTTTTGGTAAGCAACTTTTTTGTGTGTGTCTGATTTTTTTTCTAAAAAAAACCCAAAACACCCAATATGTTGCATGCAGCATACTTGAGGGGAATCTCAGTCCTTTGAATTTACCTGCTCAAAAGATGAAGGTAAAAGGATGAATCTTGAATCAAAAGGTAATGTGTTAGTTGAAAGCATCAATTAAATCAGGTGCTATTAGTTTTAAAGCAGCAAAAGTCTATTGTGATCAGTTTGTCTGACCATCAAGTTTAGTGTCCTCATTGACTTTTCCTTCTGACCATTATATCTTCCAGGAAAAATATGTGAAGTCCATGTTTTAATCTCTTTTATGGCAAAAGAGATTATATCACTTAGCAGTTGGTGACAAAAGAATGTGAAAGATTAGGAAATAATGTTCCCCTACTCATTTCTTCTCTCTTGATTTTCTAAGCAAAATCCTTTTATACGTCCTCTATTTTTCTTGTTAAGGTCAGAACTGAAACATTTGTAAGTTCTACATATAGGACTACTCTTTGTTAAACAGATATCCACTTTGCGCAAGATATATAATAGCTGATAAGTATCTCCTGAAATTTATTTTTCTATTAAGTACTGAGATTTCATATCTACATCCCAAAATATGAAATTACTTTCAAATCTAAGAGAAACTCAGTATGCTAATGAAAACTCTTAAGACTGACCAGTACTGCACACTTGCTACGATTTGTCGCTTATGCACAACTTCTGCATCAAGAGGTAAAGCAATCGAGAACAGTGTTATGCACAAAGGGACAGGGTGTTAAAACGTTGTAAGACTACCAACTTTCTGGTACTGCCAATCACCATGGAATGGAGCAGTAGACTAGTAGACTCAGTACACTGATTTGCCCATGTGGCATGTGACTGACAAAAATGTCACAATTTAATCCAAAGTAACATGACCAACACCTAGGAATTTCATAGAAAAAACAATGCATGGAGCAGTTACAATATTTTCATGGAGCTGAATCCAAGAAAAAATAGTAGAAAGGTATTGATGTTAGAAGATCAGTAATAGATGATGATGTTGTTGACTGCCAAACACACCAGCTCTTATGGTTTCATTTTAAGATGAACTAGCAAAGGAGTGGGTATTGGTACATGCTAAATGAACTTTAAAGGAATTACAGAGTTCATTCCAGTCAACATACATCTTGAAGTGTAGTGCCAATGCCTATACATTACTGAAGATAATTATTTGTTTGAATAGAAAAATCAGTTTGTTATATACCTTCATCTTTTTCAGATACCATTTTGTCACCTTCTTGCTTCTTTTTGGTTCCTCCTAAAGCTGCTTATTTTTAATCTAAAATTTCTATCTTCTCAGCCCTTTGTACTGTTGATAGTTCATAGACTTTGTAGTAGATGTGATCATGTGGAATAATCTTGTATATATTGATTACAAGAGGAAATTACTTAAAGGAAATAAAACTTAAATGCCAAATTCTGAGTCGTATCAGTCTTCCTCTATCTGCCACAATACCCCTATGAAAGCAGAGTGATGTTACTTTCTTAATACAGCTGTTAACACACCTAGACATGAGTATCTGGATGATCTGATAATTTTTCAGTATTATACTACCACAGTTATTGAAGTCTTTGGCCATATCTGGTTTAGAAGGTCCTCTTTTGGATACTTGAAAAAGAGATTAATCCTACTCTAGCCACATGCTTTTTTGTTTCTATTTCCACAGACTTTAAAAAATTTTCTTGTTTAAAGTTTTCCATAGTTGATCTTCTTAAGCAAGAAACATTTACCTTTTTTTCTCCTTTACTGTAAGGACAAAAAAAAAAAAAAAAAAATAATGCTGTCTGTACAAATGTCAAAGTTCAGCAGTTACTGAGCTGCCAAATCAAAGAGAATTCCATACCTAGTTCTGAAAAGAGCCCTTTGAAATGGGAATCAAATGAACATCTAAATATCGCATGCCACAGTAATAACAAAAATTCACAGCAGAAAATGTCACTGAGCATGTTTTTGTAGAGATACAGGCACATGTTTCCCTAGATGTCATTAGGTGCTCATATTTCTAAGTCAGGCTAATGACCATATCAATAGGAATCAAAAAAGTTCTTCCTTTCAAAGATTTTCATCAAAGATCCGATCAGTTGAAAAATACTGTTTTGAGCCCAGTAACTATACAAGGATATCCAATCAGAATGACAATTTAAATTTGCATGCAATATACATATTGCATACCTGGTAAGTCTTCCTGGTAAGTCTGTTCCTGTTGCAAGTATAAGAACAGATTTATCTTGGAATTTTTGCTGTATTTTTGCAGTCTGAGGAAAATTCAAGAGGTAACATATTCCTCTATTAATTTATAGGGCTACACCAGAAGTAATTACAGAGAATAAAGTTTTTCTGTGATCTAAAGAGACTAAATTTATTATTTAAAATGAAGAACAATTTTCTATTCGCGGTCAACATATTAAAGCATTTTTGGTGGTTCTAGTTAATGAGTTTATGATAATTCTTTATATTATTTTTCTATTGAAAATAACTGATTTCAGACTAAATCCCCAATACTTAAGATTTTACTGTACTGAAAAATAGATTATTTTAGTAGTTTCAAAATATAATGTGTATCCCTTTAGTCCTCTTTGACCTTGTTTAACCAATAAATTATTTCATGTTTTCATATTCTTCTAATTTATATGGATTGATATGGGTGTAAAAGAACCAAAATCACATTTTACAAATTATAAAAATCTGTGCTTCTTTCTCCCTTGATTTGAACAGTGCCTTGAGAACACTGCACAGAGGATGACTAATCATGTAGTCTGACCTTGCAGAAATGTAAAAAGCTTTCACTTTGTGCTTCTTTCCAGCTTGTTTCACATGCTTACGGTGCTCCAGGAGGTGGTCTGTGCACTCAGATTGGTGTGAATATTTGAAAGACTTTTTTTAAGAAGAGTAGGTGAAAACAGAGTTGAGGAAAAGGACAGAAGTGCAAATAGGTTGGGTAATGTGAGTTGCTTGCTTTTATCCAATGAGTTGAATTTGTAAGAATTGATATACAGGCTAAAAAGAAGCCGCTATTTGCAGTGTCAAAACGGGGTTACATCTTATTGCTCTTACAAAGCTTAAAATTATGCAGGATATTCTTCAGCACCCTCTACTGGTTTTGTAATTATTTACACAAATTAAGCACAAAGCAAAAGTTGAGCAAGCTGACAACCAAAAACCCAAAAATATAGTTTTGTTTTTTTGGTTTTGTTGATTGTTGTGTTTTGGTTTTTTTGTTTGTTTGGTTGTTGGTTGGTTTTTTTTTTGTCTATCCAGATTTCAACTATGAATTCATTCAAGCTTCGGCTTTTACCACCACACGAGTTCTCTGCCTGTGTCTTTTCAGTGCCTTTAAAATGTAGCTTTATCCAGATGACTTAAACCACTTACTTGAAGAACCTGTTTATATAGTTTTACCAAATACTTGGTCCCGAATGTTAAGCAAGAACCTGTTCAGGCAAATAACAGAATTCTCTCTAGATTGATAATTCTGCTGTATAAAGTTAAGAATCAGAGGAGTTATACTGCAAATGCAAGCAGTCTGAGCTCCACATTAAAACTAAGTGTAATGGGATTAAGGCAACGGCCGAAGGAAGGGATCCTGCTGGTTTTGGTAAGATTATTCCTGGGAAATGAAGCACAGGGAAGCTGGGGGAAGCTCTAGAAAAGCCAAATGGCAAAGTAAAAACTGCTCACCTCACATTTTCCATTTAGAATTTTCTTATGCTGTTCTTCGTTCATTTTTAAATAATGTATATTTTAATTTTTCCACTGTTCTTACCTATAGTAGAAAATCCCTATAGTCTGTGTTTTTACAGTAAGGGGCCATACAATGGAAGATGATATATGGAATGATAAAATATTACTTTAGCTACAGATAGATGTGTTCACCTATCTACCAGTACATTTTAGTGGGAGAAGTTCCTTGAAACCTTTACTCATTAAGAGTAATTATGGTTATATATATAGATCAATATTTTTTATTTTTGAAAAATGAAAACAAATCAATTGTGTCTAAAAGATAAGTGGCTTTTAGTTTCTTTGATTAAATTCTCTGCACCTAAGCATGCATTTCAAATCACTATAACAGTATTACTGTTTTGTGATTTCAGTACTTATTTGATGTGTAACACAGCTTAAATAAGGCTTAGAGCAATTTGTATATAATGTCTTAGAGCAATTTGTATATAATATCAAGAAAAACAAACCCAAACTCTATATTGAAGAGTGTACGAAGTCTGCTTTAAAATGGAATGATAAGACTTAAGACTAGAATGATAGTGATTATGTAAAGAATGAATTACTTGTCATAAAGCTTAAATCTTCATTGTGCTGTGGCAAGTAGCAATGAACTGGCAATCCATCTGTTCTTGCTTTCTTCAAATATTAGAATTTATTACTGCAGAAAATAATAGCTGCTAATTTTCCAACCAAGCACCTGTAAAGAACAAGTCATTGCACAGATAAGGTGTGCTTTCCCCCTCCTCCATATACAGCACCTTCAGTTAACTTCATTCTCTCTATTTGAATTAGAACATATTTCAACCATAGGACAATTATATCATTCTGTACCTTATATAACCTGTTAAAAACAGTTATTTTCTGGCATAAAATTAATTCTGTGCTCAATTTACAGATCTAACTAGCTTAGACTAAGAACATTTCTCTCTTCAGAATCTAAAAACACTAAAGGATTTCTTGGATGTGTTTAGTATTTATATTGTGCTTTGATTAAGCATTGGTTCTAAAATAGATTTGTTGAGAGTTGATATGGCAGTGCCATTATGTATTGACAGTGCAACATAATAACATTTATTTTTCTATAGGTTTATTTATACAAAATAACTTCCTTTATTCTACATGGGTATAATTCCCTCCATCAGAATGGAGCCATGAATAGTAATTGTACTCTCTAAGAGATTAATTCAAGAGTGCTAATGCACTCCTTTTCTGTTTTAAACTTTAGTTAATACTTATGGTTTTTTTAATTTCTCCAAAGTACTCTGTTGCGATGTGTAATTGCTTAGCCAACTCCCTTTATTATCTGAAAAGATCTAGGACCACCTTTTTTTTTTGTCATATGACAGCTCTGTGTAGTAGCTGGTTTATCTGTGTTGAAACTGTGGACCCTGCATTTGGCAAAGAACAGTGCACTGCCTTCCAAGCCATGTTGTTCAAAACTGAAGGAACATATGATTTTTTTTTTTTAATATCTCATTAAAACTTCACCTTAATATGTCCTTTCCAGAAATACTGAAAAACAGAATCACTTTTTTTTTTTTTTTTTTTAGCAATGTTTTGGTCTAACCTGCATTCTAGGGGATGTGTTTTTTTCTTCTGGTTTGACACTTAGTAACAGACTTGGGTTTATGGATGAATCCTTGAGAAGACCATCAAAAGTTATCACAGTTCAATAATCTCACTTTGGGAGGCAGTGAGTTTACCATCAGGACAATTCTGTTATTTGCCAGCAATTTCATTAGAGCTTCTTATGGTGGAAAATCCCACTATTAGAAGCAGGACAAAAATGGCCTTCAACAGATTTAAGAGACGTTTCTCGGGTGAGACACCATTATCAGAATTAGAGAACAGTAAAGAGAGCTCTGACATTCTGACAAGATGCTATAAAAGCTTCAGAAGGCTTCTTGAAAGGTTAAGAAAAAGTGGGAATCACAATAACATTCGTTTTTTCTCTATCCTCCCTATGTCTTTACAAAAATAGTATTTTTTTGTAAGTTCATTCTTTAACTCTTACATTCCTTGCACTGACTATTGCTTTCTCCTTAGAGATGTTTAAGTGTTCAGCTATTCAGATGACTGGAGCTGTAGAACATAAGGGAGAATGCTAGACAAAGAGCATTCACCTCAGAAATGGATGAAAACGAGATAGTGCCTGAATATTATTCTATTCTACCAGGTTTTGAAGCATGTGGGATTCCAGTTGGTTTCACACAGCAAACTGGAGACATTTTATATGAACCTAAGTAATGTTTCTTGCTCCTAAGCATGCTTTTTGTCTAGCTGACTACTTTTACTACTTCTGTATCAGAAAAACGGGGCTGTGCATAATTATCTGTTCACTTATCTGGAGAACCATGAGAGTTGTTTACCCAACAATATTTATGAAGTTCAGACACTCTGTCAGAAGTAGTTTGGGATGAGCACAGATGGTAAATGCATTACTCAGGAGTAATGAATCCCCAGGTGATATATGAAGACCATTTTATTTTCAGGGATGTCAATAAGGAGCCACCAGTTTCTTGAGATGATCTTGTTAATTTTGTATGCAGGTTTTACGATTTATCTTCCAGGCTCTGAAGAGCAATTAAATTCACCTATGCACATCAAAATACTTAATGAGCATCATAAGTTTTGATGATAATGCTCTTCTTTTCTTCTTTAGGTAGCTTCATTCATTGACAGTGCTATAGACTTTAAGCACATAAATGTCACAACTTCAGAATGGGGTGGCTTTCTTGAAGGAGGCTTTTTAAGTTCTGACTTTATTTTGCATCCTATATGGGAGGGGTCTTTTGCAGGTAGAATGTCAGGTAGGTATTCCAGGAATAGGCAGCTCTGGTTCCTGAAAGTACATAGTATCATGTACTAAAATAACAATTTAAAAAAGGATGGCTTTTGTCTGATATTTACTTTTTACTTAATATATTAACAACATCAGTAAAGCCTTCATAGACATGCTAAAATTCACTATTAATTATTATTTTCTTGAATAAAACTCTCTAAAAGTCTTGTGACAGGATGTAATTCATACACAATTTCACAGTAGTTGACTAAAATTATCTGTAAACTCTTAATTGTGAGTTCTAGTGTAAAAAAATCAGCATTATTTTCATTTAGTGTGTAATATTGATACTGTTACAATTTTTTGGTGTATATATATATATATATAACAAATACAGTCTGAAGCTGCCACCAAATGAGATAAAAGGACTTATCGACACCAATGTGGTGTAGATAAGCAGACACTCCTTTATTAACAGCTGGGTGCGTAGGGGAGTCATCTCACCAACAATGCACACCTAACCCATGTAGCATGCTGATTATATGGATACAGTAATACATATTAATCAAGTTCTCATATATAAACTTGACAATTCCCATAGCTCATTTTCTTATTCCCACCTCTTTCCGATTATGTGCACTTGAGTACTGAAATGAGTCAGCTGCTGCTTTTGTAACCACCACGGACTACTGACCCACAAGAAAGACCCTCTAATCTCCTTGACTCAAGGCTCTTGGCTCACATTGCAGTTTTAACGTGCTTCAACTTCCTTTCACAAAGTAACTTTTAGAGCATCCTGGTCTACAGGGCAATAAATTGTCCTCACTGAACAGTCTAACAATAATACCACATCATGAGTCTTATTCTTTGAATAGAAATCTGGTTATGAATATAACCAGCCTATATGCACTTAGCCTGGGATTTTACAAAGGACTTTGTAGCAACATAACTTGTTGTATGGTTATTTTAAACTAGATACAATATTTCTACGACTACTTAAAACACTACGCAACTATATTTTATAAAACCAATATTCCTGTGAAATTCCATTTAATTGATTAGGTCTAACCATTCCTCATCCAAATCACCAAAAATCGTCAACTCAAATTAATAACAAATCAGTAACAGTCAGTAACAATCCCTCAATGACTCCATATACGCCTAGCTTTATCAAAAGGGTTTTTTTTCTCCTTAAATTAGGATTAATTTCTTTTGTAACAATGTAATTTCCATGACAGTCAATTAATATATAAATGTGAACTGAAATAATTAACATAGTGTTTTAGAATGTAGTAAATATGTCTCCAAAGTACCCAAATTATGTTGAAAGTTATGAAAAACGAACCTTGTTGGCAATGGTAGTCACTAGATGACAGACAGAAGCCACGAAGTAGCACACAAACCTGCAAAATTTGCTAAATAGAAAAAGTTGTATATTTGGGGGGAAAAAAGGTTGTTTGTTGCATTTTGTACCACTGTTGTAGTGATCTTTTGTTACAGGAGAATGAACACTTCATGTTAGCAGGAAAGAATAGGTTATGTATAATACTTCTACTCAGTTGAAGTTGTTTCTCATACCTATACATTTATTTTTTTTTTCCCTTGAGGTATTGTGTTGGTGTTGCAATGCAAGAGTACATCAGCACTGGAAACCTGCAACAACAGCATTTAAGCATTTTTGATGAGCAGAAATAACTCCCCAAGTTTGTTGTTCGTATGGCATGGGTATAACACAAATCAGTGGAAAGATTGCTTTGGATAATGTATCATCATCTGTAAGACACAATATCTTCGTTAAGATAAATGTTTTGTCCACAGAGAATACATAGTATTGTCTGTTCATCATGACTTCTGCTTCTTTGGTTCTTCCAATTAGTTGTGTCTTTCCTGCCTTTTCCAATGATGGGATGTTTTCATCGTTCCTGCTACAATACATCTAATCCTGTATCACTTTCCCTCATGCATTTATAGGAGCATCAATAATTTATCCAATATGATAGATTTAGATGTTTTAGAGTCATGTTTATTAAATTTAGAGTTGTGGGTAGGATTTAAGTGCACTTTTATTGTCTTAATGATTGACATTGCATGTTGCACTGAACAGACATATTTAAGAGGTGTTGTATGAGTAGATAAATTCCAGAAGGTTTTGTTTTTTTTTTTTAATCTCCATTTGAATGGCTTGTAACAAATTAGTAGTGGTGTTTATGCCTAGATTCTGCCCAGATTCTGCACTTGGTGCTTCTATGTGTGGCCTTTAACATTTCATATACATCTTGTTTCTCTTTTCTGTACTTGACATAAATGAAGCTGAGATTCTGGTGTTTTGTTCACATATCAGCCAGGAGACTAAGGAGGAAAGGGGTTTCCTTTGTATTCCTTGTGGAATTGAGATTGCTGCATCATATCTTACTAGGTAGAGGCAAGCTATTCTTACAATAATCAAAGCAAGTTTCTGCTACATAGTAAACTGCATTAAGGAACAAATTATCTTTTATTATTATAATATTGCTTCTTGCCAATCAATAGTACATTGTTAAAGCACTATTATATAATGATTACACTAATGTATGAATACAAAACTGTTTGGATTTTAAGTTTAGAACATATCACATTATTGAAAAGGTGTCTTAGCAGTACGCAAGCTCTGTTTAACAATACAGTGAATTATGAGCATCTGGAATATTGGTAGAAAATCAGACTATTTGGTAACAGCTTTATTAAATAAGTGGGTCATGAAGAAAAGTTGAAACAGTTTTGTTTTCAACTCACCATAGTGACCTATTTCTATTTTAAAAATACTTAAGTGTTTTTGTATGTAGTATTGTAGTACATATCAATGCTATGTCCTAACAGGAGGATATATCAACCATAACATATCCTGTCACAGTTGTGTTTGGAGAGGCAGTCAAAGGCTTATGCACTCCACAGTAAGGTTAGTAGACTTATCTAACTTTTTCTGCTTTATTTTATGGATTAAATAAGTCTTAAGGCAGATAATAAAAGGATTTATCATATCTGTATTAAAGATATTAGGTAATAAGATCTGAATCTGTTCAGTTTAGTGATAAATCGTCTAAGGAAGACATTCAGCATTTATGGCTAAGCATAAGCTAATTCAAGTCACAAGAATTGATACCTCTGGTGTTCATATTCTCTTTATTATCAGTAGCTTTATACTGCTGAGTAATTTATTCTGCTAGTTTAAACTATATTCAGTTGTGGCTCAACTGCTTTTGATGCTCAACTCCATGCAAGCTACCTCACTTTAAAACCTGTTTGGGTAGCTGAGTTCAGGTTTGTTTCATACTGTTATATAGTGTCCGGCACCAGGAGGTATTTGTTTTGAACAATGTTGTATGTTCTTCTATCTCATAAAAATGGGAAACTGAGTATGCTGTTCTCTTTCTGAGCAACAAAAGTTATACAATACATTGCAGTTATTTTTGCTTCTGTGTTCAAATTAGTTCAGTTTTTTCTAAAGCTAAGAAAAAGGAAGAGCTAAGACTCTGCAGCTAAAAAGATATGTAATATATTTATTTGTTTATTAGTGCTTGATCCTCTTAACATTGAAGTAAGCCAGAATGTATTTTTAATTTCAGAATGAGTAGGATCCCCTTCCTGAGAAATTATCAGAAAATTATTTTCAGGGTGGAGTGTCAGTATTTTCAGTGTCTGTAGAATCTTCGTATTAATAATGTAGTTTCACTTCCAGGACATGATCTGTTCCATACTGTGTAGAGTACATTGCTAACTTCCTAGATGCATAGGATGAGATATTCCATGATGGTGATTCTTTCTCCGCAGTGTGTTCATTGTGACAAGACTACTTTTACAGTAATTTATGCATCTTTCACATGCATCTTAAATTTAAGCAAGGAACTTTATTTTTGTTGAGACTCTTTGCAAAGCATCATAATTTACTGAGACCAGAGCAGCCAAAGAAAACGTAAAGGCTTTTTACACAAGGACACAGAGGCAAGGAATATAAGCTAACAAATCATATTGGTAAACTAGACTACTGTATGTTATGCTGTAGTTGCTATGAAAACAAAGGGAATAGCTAGACGCTTATTTTTGAATGATGTGCTGAAGATACTTTAATCTGAATTTCTTTACTGATTCTACTGTTCCTAAGAAGACTGTAAGCAGAAAGATGATCTCTGCTTAATTCTTAATACATAAGGCTTGTGAGATGACATTGAAGATATTACAGGCCTGTCTTTCTATAGTGTCAGGTTTACACGGGGCTTAGTCAAGACTGAAGTGTGCAGAAGTCATAGCAGGTAATTGGCACAGACGGTTTCTGATCCTGAGGTAGTTTGTGGTGCATGGGTACTCTTCTGTTTGGTGTGTTCACAAATACTCACTGTCAGCAGAGCTGAGTATCAATGATTACTCTCATGCCCATGTGCTACTAGCATTTACAAACTAGGAAGGGTAGTGGTGTGGGGCTTTATCTTGTGAGAGTCTCTCTCAAACGTGACAAATGCACCTGCCAGTGGTATATGACTTTGTGATAGTTTTAAGCCCTGCTGGGACTGGAGACCACATTGCCATTGTCCCTCCCCCACCCTCGGACACAAGTAGGGCACAAACCCCGGGTTAAAATAAGAAGAAATTTAATACAACTGTGTAATAAATGATCTGAACAGCAACAATAGCAACAATAACAACAATAAACAGTAATAACAGTAAACAAGACAAAAGATATACAGAGAAAGACTGCAATGGATACACCAGCCCGCCACGTGCTCCCTGTAACCAAAGCCACAAAGGAAAAAGCTTCCCGCGCTTCTGTGCCGGACCTGTCATCAGCACAGTATGAATAACCCGGCTGGAGATCCCTTCCCGCTCCCTGCTGGGGAATCTTAACCCTATCCTAGCTGAACCAGGACAGACTTAGACAACTATTAAATGTGGATCAGAGTTTAAGGTGGTTTGTCCATCTGTATGAGCATTTATACCTCATTTGAAGTCTGGATTAGACATAAAATCTGACCTGTGAAGCACTCGGAGTTTTTATATTCTAAAACCAAACTGTGATTCCCATTACTTTGTCTCTGGAGTCTGACAGAATCACTGTGGTCTGCTTCATGAATTGAGGTGAGTTAGTACTTGCCACTGTTATTTTGATTGTAAGTACAACAGCGTCAATATGAAGGGTAGATGTTGTAGCAAAGCGGAGTTCTCTCCCTTCTCTCTGTTCTCACTCTAAGAAGTTATGAGTTGCCACTACTCAGATGTTTTGGGAAATGTGCCTCACAGTCATAAAGAGGAGGAGAAGAAATCTGCCAAATTCAGTTCACATCTCCCGTTCATTCTAAAGCAAGGGCTGCTGAAAGCACAGCCACAGGATGATAGCAAAAGTCTTGAGAGTGCAAGTGCAAGATAATATTAGAGGCACCAAGGGTACAAACATGAACCACAAATGATAAATTACCGGTCATTTAAGGAATTCAAGCTCAAGATGTGCAGAAGTGTTTCTAGGGACCAACAAAGAAAATAATATGCAAAATACTGCATTTTTCTGGTGGTAGCACAAAGTGATAAGATATAAAAAGCAGTTACATCCTCTTCAAGCATGAGAAAAAGGAAGGGAGAGTTTGTCCTGCATTGCCACTCAGTTAAGGGTAATGTATGTTATTGGTGTTTCTGCTTGCCAGTATCAGGCACTTCCTCCTCTCTGCTGGAAAAAGCACTGCTTTCTGATTTTCTCTTCACTCTGTGTCCCTACTGCAGCCTCAGCAATCATATGTAAAGATTTACCTTTATAAATCTGTTTAAGTAAATTAGAAATACAAAGAACACTACATGTGTGTTCTGTGCTGTGACCTTCACACACAGGGTGGGTGATACCACATCACTGGGAAGAAAACGGTTGCAATGCTGTCCAAGAGACAGGTTCAGAGTCAGTGAAGTAAGGCTATAGTCACTAATTCAGCTCATCTTGGAATTCATGTTGCAAGCAGAGGACAGGGCTAGGTGATTGCACACTGGTTTTCTTGAGGTTGCTGAAACTTTTTGCTTGCTCTGAAAAAGAAAGGGGTAAGTAAATTCACAGAGTGGTTGATGTTGGAAGGGACATCTGGAGATTGACTAGTAAAACCCTTCTCTTCCAAGCAGGGTCAGTTACAGCAGGTTGCTGAGAATTTAATTCATCTGGGTTTTGAATACGTTCAAGGATAAATCACTGTGCTAAAGCTTAGAACTTATGCCCATTTAATTTATAGCAGATGCATTGTAACAAGAATTTAGGAGTTAGAACTTGTATTCATGTCTCCTAAATCTAAGTCTTAGATTACACTCTTGATTGAAATTGAGAAATGCTAACTTAACTTTGCCTATTGAAGCCAAGGTCCTGTAGAACAGATAAGCGGTTCACAAAATCAAGAAAGAAGACCCATCATGAGCAGACCTCTGATTCCTGCCTCCATAATTTCACCTGCCTCAGCAGCCTTTGGTCAAAAATAGAACATAATTCTAACAAACAGAAAACAAAATTCATTCCTAGTTTGTGATGTTATGCTCTCCTTTATTGTGCTTGCTATCTGATTTTGTTAATAGTTTGTTCTTGCTGCATATGGAAAGAAACACTGTGGATTATGTCCTTAGTTTAGCCTTCTCTGTATTTTACTACTGTGACAGATCTGCTGAAAAGTCAAAATGAGAGATCACTGTGAAAGGAAAGCATATAAAGTAGCTGTTCCCTTCTTCAGACAACTTTGTTGAGAGGTGACAATACTGTGTTTTTTGACTACCTTCTAAAATAGACCAACCAGTTTTCCATTCCCCAGAGGTCTATTTATGCATCTGAATCTTGGGCACAGACTACTATTTCCAGTTTCACATATGCAGCAGATTAGAAGCACTGGCAAATTGCATCATCAGGATGGAGGCTGTGTTTTAGATACTCAAGCAAGCAAAAGGAAACTCTGAAGGGAAGAAATATCTATTCTCAAGAATCTGGCAAATAATCTTGTTTTAGGTACCTGAATTTCCTTATACATTGTTTATGTCATTTAGATGCTTTGACATAGTTTAACATTAAGGAGAGGATATGTGTTTCTGTTTATGGACTCAAGAACTCCCTAAAACTTGAAACTATTCTTTGTCATATAAGCATGAGCAATTTTTATTTCTTTAAAGTTATACGCGCTAATAATTGCAGAAATCAGATGAATGTGTCATTGTTCCTTACCCTTGTCTGTATTTGGTTTTGACTTTAGTTGGTAATTGCTTTATGAGGTCTAGTTAAACTGGTGTATGTGACGGGTAGTGATTATTCTTCAGTGTTTAATTTGGAGATGCTGATATTAGGTACAAGTAACTAGACATAAAATGTAGCAAAAATGGTATACTTGTGACTTAATGGATGTAAGAGACTTGGAATTTCTTAATGGTAAAAATGCTTAGCATGTAACTCGTGTTCCCTATGTTAACATGAATGTGTGCTAATGACATTCTAGGAGAGACTCTGTGTTTATGAGCATAGTCAGTGTGTATGAGAGGAGTCAGTCCTTAGGATTGCAGCTGCTCGATGATTCTTTCCCAGTGTTTTGTTATTTTGACCAGCAATAATGTGGTGTTTTGCTGTTTGTTAGATGGTCTGAATGAGAAGGAATAACAAGTGAAAATTCTGATAACAAATCAATTTTACAACTGGAGAGGTAGGGAACCTTTAGGCAATGAGGGAGACAGACTACAGGACAAGAGGTCCAAGAGGGTCAAAACTAAGAATATGAAGAGAGTTGTTTGTCTTTTAACATATTACCATGTCAGAAACTTGATTTTTTTTTTTTATTTAATAGTGTTATAATGACCAAAACAATACATCTTCTTAATTTTAAATTTAGCAAATTTAATGCAAATATTCTGGTTTCAGTATGGGAAATTCCATGTGATACAGTAAAATCATGCATTACAGAAAGCAATCCTAACTTTAGTTTTGTATATATTGTTGACAAATTTCTTATAATCAAATTTAGATAAGGTCCTTAAGGTTAAGTACTTGAAACAATTAATTCTAGAAATGTGCCTGTGCTTATCATTACATGCAGGAATAGTATGAAATCTATAGACTCATAGTTAAGCAATTACATGTCTTCACAAAATCAGGATTTAATTTACAAATTTAAGTCCCAGTAGATTTCTTAAAGTTTCTAAAACAAATTCCTAACGGAAAAAGTGGTTTAGGTTTCCTTGAAACCAGTGCTTTAAACATACACAGATCAGGCTTCAGACAAATACTTCTGATATGTAAAGCGTGAACAGTTCCTAAATCTTGTCTTGGATTTCCTCTTCTCAAATTTAAGTAGAAATATCCTTAATGTATTTCTGTCACAGTTATGGCAGCCATTAATACATCATCCAGCAATGGAGTTATAATGATGCATTACTTATTCTATATACTCTGACTAGATACGAGTGATAGTATCATGGGCAGAATTCTAAACCAGTGAAGTCCTTAATACTTGAAGAAAACAAACATTTAAAAAAAAAACAAACAACACAAACACCTGCATACCGCTCCTAGCAAATAGATGACTTCTGATAAAAATATTTTTACACTTGCATTATTTTATTACTTAGAGAAGAACATGCATTTTTGTATTACTTGTTTGAATGAACAAATTCAGAACCACCACCTTGATCACCAATTTGTTTTTAGTTTTCTCATCTTGGAACAATGCTGTGTTGCAATATTGTTATTTTCTTCTAACTTCCTTTGAAGCATATAACACAAATTTAAAAGGAGTTTTCTACTTTTTTTTTAAACTTCCCCGTTTTTCTTTCCTGAACTAGTCAGCTACAGAAGACTCCTCATTTGTTTGGTTTCCTGCCTAAAAGAGGTAGAAATTCTCTTATTGCAGCTCTTTCTAATCTCTGAGAAAGCACAATTGACTTTAAAAATTGAGAGTCAGAAAAAGTAGCTTTTCTCTATAAACTCATAGCACAAGATAGCAGCCGAAAATTGCCCTCAAGTATTTTACAAACAAGTACTTAAAAATGCCACATTATACCCAATAAAGGAAAATAATTTAAATGTTTTTGTAAATATGTTTACATCTTAAGATTCTCTTAACCTGTTCATCGGATCCCAAGATTTTTATTCTTTGAAGGAATCTACTGAGGATATAGTGTGAGTTCAAGAGTCCCTTTGAAGATGACTGGAGATTTGATGACTTAATGCAATCATCTAGTTGCTGTAGCAGGAGATGAGGTCTTTAAACTTATTCATACAAAATGAATTTTCATCATATGTATTTCATCTCCAAGTTTTAAAGCTGGCGTGATTTTCAAGTCTTCTGTATGTGATCTTTAGTGGCCAGCTAGATGGATCTCCTGAAAGTCTATTTCAGAAGTGCAAACAAAAATTATCAGAAAAAAAAGCCCCTGCTCAACTCCTGTCTTGAAGAAGCACAGTAATGTGGATGTATCAGAAACCCAATAAAAGACTAAGGCATTCTCTAGGGTTCTGTGCTTAAGAAAGGTTGAAAGACTTTTGTTACTGTTATATGAACTTCTGTGCGTTTGCTCTATGCAAATAGACTGAGGTTGGTGGATGTTCTTTTCTGCTGGTGGTTACACTGCAATTTCATTTGCAGTATTGATGATTGAGCAGTAATGATTATTGTGATAGCATGACTAACTTAGGTAAAAAATTCTTCACAGACCTAGATACAGAACTTTACAAGTAAAAACAGAATCTATTTACCTACTTCATAAGTGGAAGCAGGATTTCTGAAACAACCTCTTATTTCAACTGTTATTTTCGTTAACTGCTTTTATTTCTTTCTAATTTAATAGCTGAAATGTATTAACTTCAGCTGCAACATATATTCATTTAATATTTGACTAGTAGTGCTTTATCTGACACAGGAATTATACTAGAAGACATAATAGGTAATATGTAAATAGGTATGCAATACCTAATAGAAATAGGTAAATGACATCCATGTTTTTATATATAACACATCCTAATTTTTCCTTCAGAATCAAAATACAATAATTTGAAATAAGAGGTACTTGTAGATGTCTCTTAAATCTTCCTACTCCTACCACCACATCATGAGTATTATGATATTATGACCATTAGAATATTCTTCAAGAAGGAAATCTTAAAGGTGCAGGAGCAGGCTGTCCCCATGTACCTAAAGACAAGCCAGCAGGGAATAAGGCTGACCTGGCTGAACAGAGAGCTTTGGCTGGAACTCAGGGAAAAAAAGAGTGTTTATGACCTTTGGAAGAAGGGGCAGGCAACTTAGAAGGACTACAATTATGTCGTTGGGTTATGCAGGGAAAAAAATAGAAGGGCCAAAGCCTGACTAGAACTTAATCGGGTCACTGAAGTAAAATGCAATAAAAAATGTTTCTATA
The DNA here is from genome assembly GCF_003259725.1 of Athene cunicularia. Classification (NCBI taxonomy): domain Eukaryota; kingdom Metazoa; phylum Chordata; class Aves; order Strigiformes; family Strigidae; genus Athene; species Athene cunicularia. The sequence continues at coordinate 103,356,305 of NW_020799091.1, read as the reverse complement.
AATACATTAGCAACAAAAGAAGGGCTAAGGAGAATCTCCATCTTTTATTGGATGGGGGTGGAAATATAGTGACAAAGGATGAGGAAAAGGCTGAGTTACTTGGTGCCTTCTTTGCCTCAGTCTTTAATAGTAAGCCCAGTTGTTCTCTGGGTACCCAGCTTCCTGAGCTGGTAGACAGGGATGGGAAGCAAAGTGAAGCCTTCATAACCCAAGAGGAAATATTTGTTAGCTAACTGCTACACCACTTAGACATGCACAAATCTATGGGGCCGGATGGTATCCACCCAAGGGTACTCAAGAGAACAGTTAACAAATGTGACATGCATCTACAAGAAAAGCTGGAAGGAGGTTTTGGGGAACTACAGACCTGTTAGTCTGACCTTGGTGCAGGGAAGGTTATGGAGCAGATCCTCATGAGTGACATCACATGACACATGCAGGACAACCAGATGCTCAGGCCCAGTCAGCATGGGTTTATAAAAGGCAGGTCCTGCCTGACAAACCTGATCTCCTTCTATGGCAAGGTGCCCTGCTGAATGGATGAGGGAAAGTCTGTGGATTTTGTCTACCTTGACTTTAGCAAGGCCTTAGACATTGTTTCCCATGGCATTATCCTGGTCAAACTGGCTGCTCATGGCTTGGATGTGCCTACTCTGCTGAGTAAAAAAACTGGCTGGATGGTTGGGCTGAAAGAGTTGTGGTAAATGGAGTTAAATCCACTTGGCAGCTGGTCACAAGTGCTATTCCCCAGGGCTCGGTATTAGGGCCAGTTCTGTTTAATATCTTCATCAATGATTGGGACAGGGGGATTGAGTGCGCCCTCAGTAAGTTTGCAGATGACACCAAGTTGGGTGGGGTCTTGAAGGTAGGATGTCTCTACAGAGGAATCTGGACAGGCTGGGTCAATGGGCCATGGCCAATTTCATGTGGTTCAAGAAGGCCAAGTGCTGGGTCCTGCACTTGGGTGACAACAACCTCACAAAAGGCTACAGGCTTGGGGAGGAGTGGCTGGAAAGCTGCCCAGCAGAAAAGGACCTGGGGGTGTTGGTTGACAGCCAGCTGAACAGGAGCCAGCAGTGTGCCCAGGTGGCTAAGAAGGCCAATGGCATTCTGGCTTGTGTCAGCAATAGTGTGGCCAGCAGGACTAGGCAAGAGATTGTCTCCCTGTACTCAGCATTAGTGAGGTTTCACCTTGAATACTGTTTTGGGCCCCTCACTACAAGAAAGACATTGAAGTGCTGGAGCGTGTCTAAAGAAGGGCAACAAAGCTGATGAAAGGTCTAGAACTCAAGTCTTATGAGGAGCGTCTGGGGTTGTTTAGCCTGGAGAAAAGGCTGGAGCTGGCAATGTCAGGTTAACAGTTGGACTCCATGATCTTAAGGGTCTTTTCCAACCTAAATTATTCTGTGATTCTATGAATCTATGATATAAAATTGAGCACAAAGGAACGAATCAGAAATCTTCAATAGTGAGTGATATATTAATGCTAACATTATTCTTTCTGCTCTGAAGTTGCACATTTTCATTCGCAATAGAAATAGTTGATATTCCATTAATGACAGTTTTTTAAAACAATTTGATACAATACTTCTATAGCAATTCCCTAAACAAAAATCACAGAAAGGAAGTTTTATCTTAAAAAGTATGGAGCTACGGTGTTCCTTTAATAGGCGTAAAATGTCAGAGAAGTATTTTTGTGCATTCTGAAGTTTTTCCAGTACCAATGTTGATTAACTATAATGACTGTGTCTTGGGAAGAACTGAATGTTTTCACATTCAGATTCACTAGACTTATAAATAATGTGTTTGTTATTATCAAAGCAGTTATTACCATAAAAATTGATATAAGAAATCAGGACATCTTAAATTCTGTTTAATTTAATAATTAATTAAAAAAAAAAAAAAAAAGGCATGTAGACCTATTTTATGCAAGAATATATTTATTTCTACTGTGGTTAATAATTCAAGTTAAATGAACTTCAATCTTCCTTAACATTTCACAGAACTTAACTCTGTATATTTTGATCAATACAACTAAGAAACAGCAAAAGCAATTAAAATAATTTGAAGCATGGTGACAACAAAAGAGGGTTTTTCCTCTTTAATTTTAAAGCATTTCTAATTTATCCACTTGGAGGAAAAAGAAAAGGAATGTGCAGTGAGTATCCTATCTGTGCAAGATAGATTTCACATGCAGAGAAACTAAAGGGGTGGAATGATGTCTTCAGAGATCAATTTTTATTTGTCTTGTGAATACTGAAATGAAAGTTTATATATTTGGGTCATTTTTTTTGTTTATAAACTTTATCTTGTCCCTACATAGCACAAATTAATCTGTTTCAAATAAAAGACTTGAGAACTTTGATTCTTTTCCCAGTCACCATTTAGGAAACCTCATTTTATTAGAAAACACAATGGGAAAGACAACTGTATACCATGGTTACTGAGCATTATCTAAATTTATTTCTGTTATCAATTATGCCCCCAAAGATGCAAGCATGAAATTGTTATTTTCAAATCATACTCTATTCTTGGCTTATCTTCATTGGTGTCCTAAAAAGATGAGGTCCCTTCCTCTAGTCTTATTTCAGGATGGAAATGTAAGTAGGACATCTGGCTAAAGTGACAGAATTTAATTATTTTGATATTTAGAACATGTAAAAAGAAAAGCTACTTCATTTGGTGATACTGCAGAAAATGGTCTTCCGAATGCTGAGATGATCTGACTGATAATGTTAAATTTATCCTATTAAATGAAACTAATTATTTCTCACCTTAGACAAAATTAGACCAATAAAATTGGGTGCCACTTCTGCTGGTTTGCTTACTCCCGAATGCTGGGCTTTTCCCTTTTCGTGAATAGGCAGAGTGTATTTTAGCTGATGACCAGTTAGTTCTTTTACTTGCTGAGACATGATGACAGGCAGAATTTAAATATCTCAAGAACTGCCTGAAATCTTAGCAGTGCAGTGACAAAACTTAAGTTTTGACTTCTGATACAGGAATCCAACTGGACTATCACCTCCTTCTAAACATGAAGAAGAGACCTGGGCGGGCTAAGCTAACTGTTGGAGATACAAGGGGTACAGCAGCAGAGCCCATCACCCTGCTCCTCTGCTGTGGATAACATTCCAGCACAGCACATCCTACATGTTGCTCACAGGCAGATGGAAATGTGTTTTTTTGACTGAAGTGAACCAAGAATTGATATTAAAACTCTTATCTGGAAAAAAACTTTGGTTGGTGGGAGTCAAAGGAAGGTCTGGGAACAGCTATCCCAAAGCGGACTATTATTTTCTGAAATAAATTTCCATTTATTTTTGTCCAGTGTTCTTTTATCTTGTATTCTTTTATCATAGAAAAGATAATCCAAATGTTGTAGTAAGTACTATAATCAGACTGATAATATTAGTGCTGAAAATTCAAGAAATACCTGGTGAGAAACCTCCAGACTATGTGTGTCTGACCAAAATCTTTATTTTACACATATATAAATGTATGTATGTGTGCATGTATAAAACAACAACAAAAAAGTACTAAACAAAGATAAAGCCCTGGTAGCAAAAAGGTGAGGTGACATTTCTTAACCTTGTTTCTGTCAGACAAATGAACTCTAGTTTAATCCAAGCTCTAGGATTAAGATGTATTCTTGGCTCAAATGCTAGAGCATGATTGCATTTGGGTTGGGTGAGAGAATTTAGATGCTCCTGTAATTCTTTAACGTATGATACAGTCTAGTACAACTGGTCATCATGCCAAAGGTGGTTATGTCCTACAGCATGAATGCCAGCATTAGTTTATTAATGTTGTCAGAAAGACGAAGGTGCTGATTTAAGCACATTTAACTGCTCAGAGGGTCATAATTTTTAGCAGCTCAGGGAAATACATATTTGAATACTTGCAGCTAGTGCAGAGATAGCAGAGGGTTTGTTACTTGTGAATACATAAAGATACATTTAGACCACCAGACTTGCATGACAAATTTCAACCCCAAGCAATTTGTACTTGCAATGAGAGCCTTGGTATTGCACAAAAGATATCTAGTAACAAATATGACAGAGCTGATGAAGGATTGTTGTTATCTTTGGTATAATTTAAACTCACTACTTAAATTCTCTGTTTTTTGAAGATTAATTATGTTAGATAGCTACTAAAATGAAGCAGTGTAAGCATTAATCAAAATCCTGTAATCAAAAAATGTTAATTTCCTTGATTCCGGTATGTAGTTGTTGCAAAATTAATTATCCAAAGTATTGTAGGGCAAGTTGTTATAATTCCTAAATTTAAAAGAGAGGTAGTGGCATGGATTTCTTAGATTAAGAGCACAAGAAACTAACAACTTGGCTCAATACTCTGTATGTAGTTGTCACATGGACAGTGTAGTAGTGGTCATACAATTGTATAGTCTCAGCCTCTCTTTGTCCACTTCCTTGAGTTGCAGAGGAATTTTCATCAAAACAAGATCTCTTGTTTGGTTCAATGACCGTCTTCAATTCATAAAGCTGTAAAAATTCAAAACCACTAAACCCTCTGATGTCCATCAGAAAGGTGCAGAATTTATAGGTAGTGACTAAGTTGAACTGAGCTATTCCTGAATATTCAGTGTCACAGCTTAATTAAGCCATTCCTTGATTTTCTGCTGACTTGAGAGAAGAGGCAAAGCAGTGTATTTAATCCTCAAAACTGAGATGAATCTGTCCTAGAGAAGGAAAATCTGCCTTAGTTTTAATCCAAGTAATTTCTTGGGGCAGAGGATTTTCTAGGCTGGCTGTTGGTTTGCATGCAATTGCCTTGAGACTGCTATCTTTAGTCTGAGATCGCTAGTCTGTTGCCTCAACACTTGCTGAAAAAGTGGGAGGTTTTGTAGACAACACTCATGACTGTGTATTTGCCTTTATCAAGTGCAGTGCTTCAGACTACAAGCTCCAAAGGTAAGAAAATGTCAATGTGTTTTTATATGTATATGTATACAGACACACACATACATGTATATATATGTAGCCTGAGGCTAATTCCATGTATGCATGTATACATATATGTAGCCTAATATACTGATGTATAATCACATGCCTATGATAATATATCAGTGTATATATACATACATATGATTAGATATCCAAATGTTTCAGTAACAAATCAGATCCGTCTGGGAAAGAAATGGTTATATGTTCTCTTTATGAAATGGAGCTGTGGTAGACTTACGTGAAAGTATAAATACAAAATGTGAATAACACCTGGGGTTTTTCAAGCAAATCTACAGCACAGTTGTAAAGATTTAGATTTTTTATGCAAAAGGCTTCAGTAGCCTTCTTCATCCAGGTGCACTGACTATAAAACTTAAGTTACATCCTAGGATAGCTTAGTTTAGGAATGGTGCTGAACTACCTTAAAGATATTTGTTTCATCCTTTCAGAAAGATCTTAATAATTGTCATATTAAGATTACATGTTCTGACTTGGTTGATGATTCTTATATTACTCATCAAAGTTTGTGTGATTCACGTGCTGCTCAAGATTTTTGCCACTGCTAGGGGCAGACATCAGGCTGAGTCAGATCCCAGGAGGTGCCTCGGCTGCCCTTGGCCTAAGCGGGGCTGAGCTGGGTTTACCAGGCACCCCATGGCCAAGTGCCCATTGCCCAGCCTGTCTGAGCTCCAGCTTGGTGTGTGCCACTGGGGTATTGGGAGGTTGCAGGATAGCTTTCACCCCTTCCCTGGGAGTCCAGGGGGAAGGGAGAAGGCTGAAATATTTGAAACAAAAAGAAAATGCATGAAAGTCAAAGGGGCTCTAGGGCTGAGGAGGAAGAGACCCCAGCACCACCATCATTGAACATATCCCCACTAAGACTTGTGGACACCAAGAAGTTACAAGTACACACTCCCCACTACCCTCTTTATGAAGACAAAAATGTCAGCCTTAAGACCCAGATGGATATTAGGAGGGTAACACCAGAGGAAAGGGTATTAGTAAGTTTTCTACTGTAATAATATTAAAGATGGTTTCATTGCTAAGGTTTTCTGTTTTGGATAGTATTACTGTAACTGACCTAATGATAGTTGCCTTTTTTACTTTAATTACATTATTAAGATTTTAAATAGGCTACTAAGATATTTAAAGTTTTTAAAATAAAAGGTTTTTCACTTTTTACCATGATAGGATCTTGATGTAACTGGGGACAGATCAATTCATGGAAGGTAAGGTGCAATGTTAAAATCCTGAGCTGGATGTGAACCCATCTTCTCTAACTTGCTGCTAGTATCTGGTGATGAGATGTGGCAGACTTTCTCCGTCAATGCCTATTCTGCTTAAATCTCTTAAGCTTTTCTCTGCAGAACTTGCATGGATAGATCTATGAGTGTGGACTGGTCAGAGATCTGGCAAGTACCACTGTAGAAAAACCCATGTTCTGGCTCTTTCTAGAAGGGAAGAACATTTGTTATTAAACTAAGGATATTTGGGACAGAGGTAAATGGTTTACACCCAGGAAGTCTGAAAAGAAGGTGTGTGTCTCTGAGCAGTTCGTTTGCTCATGCCCTTGAGTTGCTTTAGAAAAAAAACTGCTTTAGCAACATCAGCAGAGGCTATACTCTGCCACTGACAAGAGAAGTTTTTTTATTAATGTTGGTTTAGGGTGAGAGGCTGTGATAAAATGAAAAGGAATCCTTTGGCTCAGGGTCCTATTTCATTATCACTGCACTTCAAGGAGCTGATTTTCAACTGGGAGTTAGCTAAGACGCTGTGTGTGCAATTAATTGATGGCTGAACCCTTAGATGTTTTCTTTCTGTTCTGTTGTGTTTCCATCCACTTTGTTTTTTAGAGGGGAGAGCAAGAGAAGATGAAGTAAGGGTGTATGTCTGTACCCTGAAATGTGGAAGAAAAGCAGAGAATTGGGGCTTCTGTTTTCATCTAAGTGTTTTCATTAGAGTTGCAGCAATGAGAAGTGGATGTTGTGGTAGAGCGAATCCCAGCTGTTCAGTGCATTTTCCCTAAAGCGTAACTTTGAATCATTTTATATCTTTTTCTTGCACACCTAAGATAATGCAATAACCTTCTTTTCTTTTTGCCTTAGTACTAGATACTACAAGATAGTACAACTAGTCTCGTAAGGAATGAGTTTAGTAAATATCACTTCTAAAGGACTTTATTCAAGGTAACTGGCTGAACTCCAAAAGAAGTAAAATTCTTAACTATATTAAGCTGATACTTTTTAATATTTTTGAGAACAATCTTATTTAAGATGACATTACAGTGTTTTATTTTTAAAGTATTAAAAAAGTCTATTTATTTAAAAAGCCACATTTTTGCTTGTAAAAGTTACAATTCAAAACCAGCAAGTAAACTAATTCAGGGGTCTAAGCTATCATATTTTGATTTCCCAAGATTATATTTCATAAAACAGTGATTTGTAGGGACAATGAAGAATATTGGCCACATGATACGTACAGTAAAGTAGTCAGTAGACAGATATTGGTGATTTTTGATTTAACAACATTTTTCTTTCTCCTCTCCTCCCATTTCAGGGAATTAACAGAAGTGTCACAGAAAAAAAAAAAAAAAAGATAATAGCTTTCATTGCAAATTGTTGGGGACTAGAAATTAGATACAAATAGACCACACATTAAAGGAAATCCTCTGGAAATGAGAGGTTTTGATTTTTTTTCTTTGTAATTTTTAACTCAACAAAATGGTGAATTATTTACATTCCAACCATAATGGATATGGAACTTTATAGTTCATGTGAGAAGTTTTTCCAAAATATTATTTGAAATTTTAAAGTAAAATTATTTATATTAATTTTGATAATTAATTTTGGAATGCCTCAGACTTTTCAGTTGGTAATTTCTTTATTGGGGGCCACAAATTTTTATGGACACTTTTTAAGGAAAGATCGCTCCTTCTGAACATAGTTTTTGATTTTCTGGGTCATTCATCTAAGGAAGGTTGTATACTAGAGTGTGTGTCTTTATGTTCAAATGAGAAAAGAATGCCTAAACTGGAGTCTTCAGAATGACAACAGATCGAGAGGAGGAGTTGTTGTGAAATTAGTGCTTTATTACCTTTCACGAAGTACCATTATGCTAATCTCTGGTATCTCTTGGGTACGTTATCTTTTTCCTTCATTCAGTATAACAGTACTTCCAAGGCCCTGACAAAATGAGTAGTGTGTCACTTAAGTGGACATTTATTAATACATAGTCACATGACTGGTGCAATGTGATGGATGGGTACATGCTTTTTAGGAAGGACAAGCGAGAAAGGTGAGGAAGGAAGCTGTCCTGTGTATGAGAGAGCAGCAGAAACGCACGGAGCTCTCCTGGAGATGGATGGTAAAGCAGCAGAGAGCAGACGGGTCAGTATGCCTCATATGCTGACTTCTGCTGTAAGACAGAAAACATCTCAATTTCTGATATAATCATTACTGGAAAACTGTAAAAATCTAAACTGAAGTAGCATGATTTTTTACAAAATATTTATTTTCTTCCTGAACCATCCCAAATTCAGCTTTTTTTTTTTTTTTTTTTTTTTTTTAAAACAGTATCTGGATTTGTACTGTATGTTTATGAATTCCCAAATAGTTATGACTTATTTACCTGAAAAGATATTCCAAGCTCACCTTGCATGCAAATCTCAGCATATGTGAATTTTGCCCTTTCAAACAGAAGCAGCATGTAACTTATATTCAACAAAATTGAACCTTAATCGGTGTTTACCTCTCCAGAAAACAGATGTTTGTCAGTTAGGAAGCATGAAATAAGTAATACTCTCCCTCAGTAATACTGCTTTTAATACGGACTGTTAAGTCTAAATACAAGTATTTTAAAGTATATTATATTAGGAGGAAGTTGATACATCCTTGAAAAACCATGAGATGCATGAGCTTGATCATCTTATCCTAAGTTTGGACCCTAAATGGTTTTGTTAAACAGTAAAACTTGATCTGTACTGCCTTCATGAATGCTGAGATTGACTGGCAATAATATTTTTATTGATGTTCACTGGAAAAGAAAGGTTTATTGGATTAAATTACTATTTGCAATGTACACTGACTGATAGCTTGAGCAGTCTACCTTCCATGCTGGTGCAGATTTTCAAAATAGGGTAATAGCAGCAATATTTTACTTCCTAGTTTCTCATCTTAGATGTAAGAAAAACATTAAAAAAATCATTTGGTCTCTTTTTAACTATCTGAAAAACAGCCACAGGAAGGAATCTGCTTTGAAAGTCTTTCAAATGCAAAATTTGGTAGAGTTTAGAATATTTTAAATATTTTGGATTTAAATGCTCAAATAATATTAAAATCATTTATGTGTACATGCGGTCTCCCCAATTATTATAGTATATTTTCATTTTTTCCAGCAGAATCAAATACTGGTGTTTCTTTCTGATGCAAATTTTACAATTTATTTACTTACTCAACTTTGTTCCAGTGCTTCAGATTATTATGTAAAATGGTTAAAGTAATCCAAATATGATAGTCTAATTAGTACATAAATTTCCTTTATCAAAATAGAATATGATGAAGATTATTTTTAATGTAAGTGCATTTTTCTGCCTTTTAAGGCTTCAGTTTTGCCCTTGAGGCTAGAAGGTATATTTTGTAAATTCAAAATAATATATACAAAAATACCCTCATGCAATAGAAAAGGAAGCAGATTATGTATATCTTTCAGTTTATTATATATGGATGTTGTGGTTTGGACTCAGTCAGTAGAAAATCGCCAGGTGGCCAGTTGTTTACTCCCTCCCTCCCCCCACCCTGTGAAATAGGGGAGGGACAAAAATGAAGAAATTTGTAGGTTAAAAAAAACCCCAAAACCTAGCAAAACCAACAGTAATAATAGTAGTCCAAAATGGGTAAAATGCAGTAGTGGCTCCCTGACCGGCGACCAGTACAGAGCCCATCCCCAGCAGCATTCCAACTGCAGCAGAGAACTCTGCCCACCGACCCAGAAACCGAACACAAAAGAACACCCGTGAGAGAGCAGGAGCCTGCCTACATGCTGAGCTTTGACATCACATGACATGCAATGCTCCAATGATCGATCAGGACCCAGACCTTCAGCAGTGATCATTCTCAGCCCAAGGAAAGTTAACTCTATCCTGGCCAAAACCAGGACAATGGGGATTTAGGTAAGCTACTCTTCTTAATTTTAGTTTTTTAAAATATTACTAATTGCATATACCGCATAATGAAAAGGCTTTTGGAATTTGGTGCTGTACTGTGCTATGAATGTACCACTAACATCTTGTAAAGTTTGAGAATTAAATACACTTTCCACAGTCTTTTCCTTACTATACTATTGCCTTAGTGCCAGTAGCAAATAACCATGATACAAAATCTTTACTATAAATTTACTATAATACTTCTCTGCAGATAAAAAGATGCACTCTACCTTCTTTCCTGATCGTGATCGTGAACATGTTCTCTGCCACTTCGTTTCATATTCTAGATGTCCTCCCTTTTTAATGTCTGCCAAGCCTTGAGGATTTGTTCTCACCTTTTCCCCTGCTCTGTAATTGCTGAAGTAATTTCTGTGGTTTCAGGCCCTAGTTTGTACCGTTGCTTTCTAGTGGTGCAGCTACACAGTCACTGTGTGTATGGGCTTTCCTAGGCTAAGATTTTCTTAACATCCTGTGTGACAGGTCTTCAGACTTTCCCTTAGCACTTAATTTTTAATTTTGATTTTTTGATCATGTTCTTTTGCAATACTTTGGATTTTAAACACACTACTACATCCACCTTTTTCTCATGCTTCTCCCTCCCTTCTAGCTTGTCCACTGTTCTGATTGAATTTATCTTCTAGCCGTTCTTCCATTTTTCTTGTTCACACCAAGGAAGTTTCCCTGTTAGTCCTGCCAACATTGACCAAACATCTGGGTTATTTTCGTGTACTAAAATGCCTGGAAGAGACATGTGCTGCACTTTCTCAAGGTGTGGGATCTTGCATTAAGAAAGTTTAACAGCTCTGGTTACTCAGGGTGTAGGAATCCTCTGTTGAAGTGGATCTTATGAGGAAATGTTGCACTCTTAATAGAGGTCTTGGAACACTCCATTCTTCTTTACTGTTACCATGCAGATGCTCTTAGAAGATACATCAAATGTCACTTTATTTTATGGGGTGATAACAGCAGTAGTGTTATAAAGCTTCTGTACTCCAGAGTGAGTGACTGTTCCTTTTGTTGGTGAGAAAATGGATGAGGTGAGGTGTTTTCAATCCTTTTCTTTTACTCAATTCCACTTTCTTCCTAAGTGAAGAACATGACATGAATATTTAAGAATTCTAGTTCTGCATAATGGATTTTTCAAGTCCCAGGGAGAAGAGAGAACAGAGCAATATGTGATACTTGAAAATAGAATACCAGAGTGCTTTGTGAAATGGCTGCAAAGAATAGAAGTGATCTTCAGTTTCTGAAGCGTTGGAACAAAAATGAATCCTATACTGGAAAGAGCTGGGATCTGCTTACTCCTTTTTGGTGGCAGAGGCAAGATACAGTTGAGGATCTATCTCATTCCCATTGAAATTGCAATTCCTGGACTGTTTTGATAGAATTGCTGTGAATGTTTGGGCACTTCTCAACAGAAGTCAGCATGATCAAGAAGTTGTATCTTTCTTGTGTATAATGCATTTCCTCTGTGGGAGCTTGAAGGAGAAGTTACTCACTATTCTTAATAAGCAGTAATTCCCCTCACCCCATTTTCAAGTGTGAAATGTTACCTTAAAAATAAGGAAATTATAACATAATTCTCCATTTCAAGTGTTGATTTTCTTGAGATAAAAGGAACAATTACTTCTGTCCTCTGTAAAAGTTTACTTTATTATCTAATAGGAAGTCCAAATGGGAGAGGATACAGGAAAGGGAGAGGGCAAAAATAAGTGATTGCATGACAACCTATTGTAACCTTCATATTACTAGCATATTAAACTTAGCATAAATAAACAATTTACCCCTTGTTCAGTGTCATATGATGCTTTTTAATTGTTAAAACACTTTGCATGTTTTATCAACATCATAGGGGGATAATTAACTAAATGTCTTTCATTTCTCCTGTATCAGAATGCTGTTCCACCTGGTATTTGCGTGGGTTGGATCAGAGATAAATCCATCAAAATGCAAAGGAAGATGATGGCACTGCAGTTAAAGTTGAAGTATCTAACAGTGGTGCTAGCATATCATAGATAGGCTTTATGCAAACATTATACAGTGAGAAAGCTTGTTTTCAAGCCTTGACACTTTTATGTTTGCATTGTTTCCATTACTTCTTGTGCTTGTTACAGATGACATGAATGCAAAGAAAAAGTAACATAAAAAAATAAGGAGTATTTTGTACATTATGTATGCTGCCATGTTGTACTGCATCTCAACTAGAGATCTAAAGTCCTTATTGATTATCCAGACTTGATTCTGCTACAGCACTGTAAAATTTGTTTCTTCAGGACACACCTTGCTTCAGGTTTATAAATAACAACACTGGTGGAAGTGTAATTTTTGATTACTAATGAGAAGTTGTAACTGAAGGAAAATTTTTAGATGCAATAGAAGAAGTTAAAATTACTCTGAATTTCATTGTTTGGAGGCTCCTTATCTTCAGTCATTTAATGTGTTTTTATTGTTTTGTAAGATAAGAAAAACAGTCAAAAGTATTGGCATAAGGTATAATATACACCACTCTCTTTCAATGGTCAGTTCCAGTATTGTAGCTGAAAACATGAAAGTGACTCTGTGCTTAAGGTAAACACAACAGACTCTAACCTTCCATCCTGAGGGGAGGAAGAAGGTTAAGTTTATGGACTAGGTAATACTGGAAAGGAAAATCTCTACTCATGATATCTGACCTCAAAGCTTGCAAGGCCCTAAACTGAAAATAAAACTTTGCTCAGTGACATGCCAAATAATGGGTTTTATTTAACTGCAGCAGTATTTAATAGTAGCATTGTTGGTAAAGAAACGGGAAGTAAACATACAATGTCCAAAATCTGTAGTGATTAAAAGGAGATACAGTATGAACTTAATTCAGAAGGAACACACAGAAGTTGTTGAACAATAAATCCCAGCTGAAAAAGATTTCTCTCTTTGCTGTTACGTCATGCTCAGTAAGTCTTCTGAAGTAAAGGCAGGGCATATGAACTCTCCAGTCACGAACTGTGAAATCTTTTGTCTTTTAAAAAAAAATCAGTCAACATAGTTGTTGTAAAATGAAGTTTTGTGTAGCCTGGAAGAAACAACTTTCGTTTGTTGACCATGTCAAGTTATTTCAGCCATAAAAAGTGGCAAGTGAAAGTGTGAAATCTGAAACATATTGAGGTTTTCATTTAAGAATGAAGATGGTCTTATTTTTTTATATTTTTGAAAACACACATTTTTTATTATTCCTGGTTTATATTAAGCCAGCTAAAACTTATCCTTTAGAATGTGCACACTAACAAATGCTTTAGTTTCTGTTATGAGTTCAACAAGCCTTGATATCCAGTTTTGGAAGTTTTAATATTTTTTTTAAGCTATAATTCATGCACTGAGTTTTATTTTGATATGCTGATGCTTGCTTTAAAGTTAGTCTGCTTTAACAAAAACTGACAGAAAATTAAAAAACATTGTATATTTTTGAAGAAAAAAAAATTGTGTGTAATCCAGCGGAATGTTACATCCCAGAGAGGCTGTGGAGTCTCGTTCCTTGAAGAGACTTGAAACCTGACACAGTGTTGCCCTGAGCATCCTGCTCTGTCTGACCCTGTTGTGAGCAGTGGGTTGGAGTAAGTGACCTCTCAGAGTGGCACCTTCCTGCCTTGGTTGTTGTGTGATTCTGTTTCACTGGACCTCTTGGGAAGCACATGGACTGATGCATGTAGTTTTTTCACCTGGCCCTTAATTTTTGACATACATATTTTTAGGAAGGTCTTATGGGTGGTTACACACTGCGTTTTAGGTTCTCCCTTTGCTTCTCACTGTGTTCTTGGGGTTGAGCTGTGTACCGACAGTGCCTGCAGCTCAAAGCGCATGAGCACCATCAGTGACTGCAACTGAGTTACAGCTAGAGATGTGGAACTAACAAATTTTAGAGTGGCTCTCATAACGACACTATATCTATTAATGCCACAGTTAGAAGTTACAGTATATTAAGGTAGTTTTGCTCAAAGTAGTGCTTTAAGTATTTAAGTACACTGTGTTCCCCAGGAATCCTAAAATAGGCTTCTCAAACTTCTATTTAATGAAAGAATATTGTAATCCTAGAAATACATTGTTTTATTAATCCATTGGTGAGGGTTTTTTTCCTTTTTCTATTAAAAAAATGGCATTTCTTATCTTTAGTAGCTTTATTCTGAACTTTACTTAAATTCCCGAGACATCTGTATTATGTAGGATCTATTTCTGAAGAAATCCTACCTGGTACATGGGTACAGTTTATTAGTTTAAGGCTTGACTAGTCCAGCTCTGGTTCTGTCTTTTGAGCAAGAATGGGTGAAGTCTTTCCTTGCAGTTCTTGACTTATGAAGAAGGGATAAAATCTTTCCTTGTAGGTCTTCGCTTAATGCGTCTAGTAATTTAATAATGGCAGTTAACTTATTAAATGGATGTAACTTGAAACATGAAAGCTGAAGATGAAAAGTAATGGGTAGATAAATCTTAGTATTAAGAGCTCACTTCCTGAAAGCACCTGAGACTTTCAAGCGTCATAAAATTACAGCACAGTAGAGCTTTATAATTTACATTTTTCTTTAACTGCTGTTTTCTGTTTCTCCACTAGCATCACAAATGATTAAGAGTGTATGAACTGAGATGGACTGGTATGATCAATCACCTCAAATCCAAGTGATGTGTTATCAGTTCAAGTGATATCTTGATAGAGTTTATCTTGTAGTTATTTCAGCAGATTGAGGGGCACTATTAAAAAATAAACACAATCTGTATGCCATCTGAATTAAAATGGCTTTGTATGCTATATATTTTGTCTTCAGAAGTGAAAGTACATGTGTAAGCCCCATCTTCCTTTCTGCCTGTAGCAGAGTACCAAACTTTTCCAAATAATATTTAAAATAAATTGTTTCCACTCTTTTCATGGAATAGGTCAGAACATGAATTTACTTACCTCTTTAGAAATTAGGGGAGTAATGATAGGAATCTAAAACTCAAATGTTGAGCACCTGCATGGCTTTTGCATACAGATTGTTTCCGGGTAGATTTTCCTGTGCTGACATAAATTATGGCTCTTTTATATTCTCATGTTCTGAGTAGTGTCTTTTTAATTTCTCCACCTTACATTCAGTCTTATGACTAATTAAAAAAAATAATCAGATAATGTTTAGATTTTACAGGAGAAAGGAACACTGAATATGGTTTTCTTGATGCACATGCTACTGTAGTGGTTTGTGTCAGATTTATTTCCCTATGGCATCAGGTGATAGAATGCTTCCAGTTAACTACTTTTTGGAATTCGTTTTTTGGAATACCTTTCTGAAAGGGTTTCTGAGCCATTTGTGACCACCTCTTATAGAAGATTGATGGTTATCATATGTAAACATGACCCAATTAAGAAAATACACCTTTCTATCACTTTCTTTTTAAAATTGAAATCTGTTATCTTTCTTTGTAAGAAGAAAATAGTTTATAATACTTCAGAATGTACTATAGGCTCCTGAGAATGCTTTTCTTTATTCAGAATTAGTAAGTCTTGCATCAATTGTTTTACATATTTTATCTGCTAAGCTTTCCAACTCAATGTCTACATAAAAGGTGGAACAATTTTTCATGTATGTTCCTTGCTAATAGGGAAGAGGTGTATGAAATATTTTTCAAATTGTTTCTGTATTCTTAATGTTTTAGTGTTGCGAGGTTGTTATACTTTAAAAAGCATTTATGATAACTTGCATACAGAGAATGGATACAATGCATTTATAAAACATAATGTACTCATTATTAACTAATTTCTACTCTGTTAATCTCATGATAAATTAAAAAAAAAAAAATCCAAATATATTTGCTCATTTCAATACAAATCATCAGCATGTATGGTCTTAAATTAATTTTCATTGATATACCTCTGATTCATCTTTTAATAATGCTGTGCAACATTGGAAAAACTGGGCAATTATCCTTAATCACCCAACATCTACACATCCTGTAACTCCTAACAAATTTCAGGGTAAAAAGGTGATTAGTAGTAATGGTACAGTGTTTCCAGAGAGTTCCATAAAATTTTGAGTACTAACACAGCCTACTGAAATGTAAATCTAGAATAGCAGGTGTATACAGTTGAAATGGCTCCTGTTTGCTGTTTTCATAAAGCAGTATTTATTGTCTAGGGAATAACTGAAGCAAGTCATCTTCCAAGACGTCTTCTGGTTTTTTCTTTCTCTTAAGCTACCTACCTGGTTCCTTTGTGCAAATCTTTGCAAAACAAAGTGTCTGCTTCTAAAATTGAATGTGCAAAGGAAAGGATGTAAAATGGCATCAAGGGTTGTTTTCTAAGCAAGTATCTTGAAATGAAATAAACTACATAGGCTAGAATGGTGTTTGTAGAATCGTCTTACAATATATTACTAGCTATGGGTCTTTTAAAAGCTTATATATGTGTTACAGGGTTTTTTGTTTATTTTAATTTCATGTGTAATTTATTAATGAAAAATATAATCAAAAGTATATCTGTAGGTGGACAATAAGTGTTGAGATCCCTGATGATGGATTTGGAGGAGTGCATATGTGTGCAACACATACACCTTTCTCTAGCAAAAAGTCCAAATTTAGGACATCTCACTGCATTGTCTTGATTCTTCAGTGTTTCAGAAGAAAAGCTTTTGGGGTTTTGTCTTTTCTCTCTCTTTTTTTTTTTTTTTTTTTTTTTTTTTTTTTTTTTTTTTTAATGAAGAAATGCATGAGTCTATGCTGCATGGCATTCTTAATAACTTATTTACTTACGACTAACAGTCGAGATTAAGAAATTAGAAGTCTTGTGTAGCCTTGCATTTCATCCATAAAGAGCACTAATAACTAAAAAAAAAAAAAAAACAAATAGGTTTTGAATAAATGGCTAGTGTTTAAACAGTGATATATTTTTTTAATTTTTTTATTTTTAATTCTGAGATCTATCCTTGAAAAGTATGCATATAGATGTTTTCTTGAGGAATATTCCCTTCAGATTCCAGAAACTCCCCAAATGTTTTCAAGCATACCAGCTCCCATTATTTTTACGCCATATGCATTCATCATGCTTACTATATGTTTTACTAGTTTAGCAGGTAGAAGAATGCTTTCCTGAAACTGTTTTCTTCAACAGCAGTTTAAAATAATTAAATCATCGGTTTATCAAAACTATGGAAGTCTCATTAAGCTTTCAGTATGATAGAGTCTTGAGATTCTAAGTCAACCCTCATCATTGTCTGGTTTTACCTATTTAAAATTCTCGGGTTTTGGTGACAGACAAACAGAATAGATGTGCACAAAACTGAGATTTGCCAAATGCAAGTGTTGGCAAAAGGTTAAACATATGTTATTAAAAAAAAATATATTATGTACTGAAAGATATGCAAAATACAGTGACTGAAACGTGATAGGAAGAAGTGAAAAGGGCAATAAGAAAATATCTCTGCCCTCCTGTAAATCACTGAGGGGTGGTTCTGGAGGTGCAGTGTGGTCCACAGAGCAGAGGAGCTACTCCACAAAATCTTGGTTTAAAAAGTCAAAATGCAAGGAAGAAAGAACTGTTCTGGTGAGCATTACAAGAAACCAAAGCATTTGTTTTAAGGCAGTGATTTACAAAAAATAATCTCATGAAATTTTGATACTTATTTTTTTAGCTTTTATGGGTTCCGAAGGCCTATGTAACACCATTACATGCAAATGCAAAGAAATCTAGGCATATATTTAGAGAACAAAATGGTTATCTAGGAAATGTGTTTAAAAGGACACGTGAGATACTGGCACAGGAACTCCATCTTTTTTTGAGCTGAGGTTATGGTTGAACATACAGATGCTCTAATGAGTATCTTCATGAACTGGGCAGAAAACATGATGTTGCATAGTTTTATAGGTAGTTAGAGGTATCTCACACACTGATAGTCCTATGCTTTGTGTAAACACAGTATACCACATAGGGATGGAAGAGGGGCAGGCTCATGGTTGCTTGCCCCCTTGAAGAGAAGATACTCAGAAAGAAGCAAGCAGCTGAGAGTGAAAGGCTGTGACAGAGGTATGTGCATCTGTATAAAAGATACAGTTTTATTGCAGCATGAATACTTCTCTATAAGCAGCTTTTTTCTTTTACCCAGATTCAGTTTGCAGCATCATATGTAGCTTTTTCCTTAAATAAAAATAAGACATAGAAAAAAGATACAAACAACCATCACTCAGACCATTCCAAGAACTTTAATGAGGATAGTAGTATTAAATGGAGTAGTTCAGCCTTCGAAAATGGTTTAGCCCATGTGCCAAATTGTGTGCTCATCTGATAAGAAAGAGCTTTGTTCATAAAATATAGCAGGGAAGAGTGCTGGGCTATCAGTTAGGTAGATATGAAACACTTTCACGTGTTTCTGGAATTGAAATACAGGACCGGAAAATGATTGACTGCACTTTACGTTGTCTGTCCAAAAGTGCTTTTAACCGTCCCAGATACTTTATTTCCCTTTTGCCCAGTACAAAGAAGTTCCCTGCTGTCAAATTTTGGATGTTCTAGTATTCCTTAGTCTGCAGGATAAAGTACTGTACTGAAAATAAAATGTGAGTTAAAGGTAATTCAGGGTCAATACCAGTCATTCAAATACTATCATCTCACCTCTTTTTACAGTGGGTTTCAGCCAGACTTGCCCTGTTTGTTAAATCTGTGAACAGATTTAGACTGGTGTGTTGTAAACATTTGGATGGTTAGTGTCACTTCACTGCAGCTCCTCAAAAGCAACTAAATTGTATAGAAATATTAACATAATTTTTCCCACTAAAATTTATTTTTGTTTGGTTTTTATTTTTTTACCAGCAACATCCAGTGCTTTGTCATTTAAACACTTACTGGTGTTGCTGAATTTTACCAAATACAAATTCTCATTTGATTTAAAATTATTAAATATACCCTTGACAGCCAAGTAAGGTAAGGAAGAAATAAACTGAAATCAAATGCTGGGGGATATATAAAATCAGTGTGATTTCAGTAGAATTTTAAGTTTTGACATTTCTGAAATCAACTCTGTTTCTTAAGATAGCACATATTCTTTCACTTGCAGTTCAATTTAGCTGTGCTTTTCCTGAAACATTTTAGTTTACACAGAAGAAATAGTTTTTGAGAGGCATACACCTTACAAAACTGTAAACACCTGAGAAGCATTAGAAGTAATTTTTTATGGCTCTCTTGTTTTCCAGAGCTTAAAATGTATCTAAACTACACCCACTCTCTGTCCCTTCCTGACAACTACCTTAAAATATGAGTGGACTGACTATGAAGTAAGGATGTAGGTTCTTGTGTATACTAGAAATTTTGTTCAGTAATGATAACATACCTGCAGACACATACCTGTCTGTAAGGCTGCAAGATAAGCTGAGGTAGTGAAATGTATTTTTATTTGTTTTGAACTAAAAGCATGTCTATGGGCAACCCTGCAGGATCAGGGGATTCCCAACAGGGACAAGGACAAGTGGTGGATGTGGAAGCATCAGGCTGTTTCTGTAGCTGAAGAAAAAAATATGTTGACTTTGTAGGCTGTCTGTGCTGCAGGTTCAAGAGATCATCCTTTGAATTCACTTCAGCATGGTGTCAAGGACAGTATTTGGATCTTGGCACAGTTATTTTATCTCATCCTGAAAGATGTTATTTTTGTGATATAAATTCTACAGAACTTCTCATAAAATAGTGTAGGATACAAAACTTCCTTCCCACCAAGGAGGAAGCAAGCTTTGAATCTTTGGGCCTCATATGAAAGAATCGGCCTTAAAGAACCCAGAGGAATCAGCTAGCATGTGTGAACATTTAAATTTTGAGTTTTTTAGAAAATTTACTATAAAATTAACCTTATTTCTACTGGTATAGAGGAATTTATTAAGATACCTGTCCTTTAGGCATGATCTATTGAATCTGGGAAGGGTAGTTGCAGTGATCTAAAATAGTGGGTTGGAAAAAAAGCTGCTAATAAGCCTTGGTGGATGGAAAGCAGCAATCAACTGCAGAGAGAACAAATGAACATTGCCAGTGTGCCCTCATGCTGTGAGGCAAACATTGCCTTCAGACTAAGCTGGGCTGTGAATTTCTTTTCTAGTGTGGAGATTATTTTTTGTCAGTTGTGTTTTCAAATGTGTGAATGGTAAGGTAAGAGATTTTCCCAATTTTTTCCCCACCTTTCTTTCTTCACCTGTTATGGCTGAAGAACCAACCCTAAGAAGGATGTATATAAGCTCTTTGGTTTTCAACCATGAGGCACCCACTGTGTTTGACCCATATGCTGGAAGTAAAATGTGATTAGAAAACTCATGTGTATCCAGATGCCCCTTCTTGCAAAGTCAAGCAAAGTTTTGGCTTCGAAAACAAAGTGTGGAAAATCAATTGGCAAATCAGTTCACTTTGTAAGTGAATTTTTTTTAATCTCCTGTCCCCCCATTATAGTAGAACTGCATTACTTCTATCTAACTTGTTTCTGTAGAGATCTGGGAATTCCTAACACTTACAAACTATTTCTAACAATTGTAATAGAGCATGCTGAAAACTTTAACCTACACAGCATGGCAACACAGCCTGGATAAATTATTAAAATACACACACATATCTTCATATAAATGTGTATATATATAATCTGCCTATATATATAAGCATGCAGATTAAAAAACCAAACAAAAAACCCAAAAAACAATGAAAAAATAGAATCATAAAGCTAGTTCACAACAATCTCTAAATATAATTAAATCAGTGGTTTGTAAAAGGGCTTTTTATTTTATACAGTTACATTTTATTACTCTAACTGCAAGATAAACTGCCTTTTAAATTACAATGAAAAAGCTATTATTAAGTAGAATAATAATGTCAATGTAATTTTTAAAACCTCAGCTTCCAAATATTTATTCCTGTGGTTAATAACATTCTGTGTGTGCTGATTTCAGCATTAAAATTATTTAATCTAAACAAACTGAGAAGCTATAAGAACACAGTACTAAGTACAAGAAATTAATTTTTAAAAAAGCCATAAGTACTATGTCTTTTACTGTAGCTACGCTATTATAATTTGTCCTAATGGAAAATAAAATGAAAGTATGCAGTACAGTCTACTATACAATCTTTTTCTTTTTAGATTCATTTAGAAGGAAAAACCACTAAATGCTATTGGCCAAATTGTAAGCATATTGAAACACATTCATCTAATCTGTAAAACTTCATCTAAGCTTAGACTTCTACACTATATTTTAAAGATAGACATTGCTCATTATTTTGGATTTTTTCTTTTTTTTTGTAAAACATAAATTAGACAGTACGGAGGTGCACTTTAGCAATGTGAAGTTTGCTTATGATGAATCTGCAAAGGCTAAATATGTGAACTTTTGTCCTTGTCTTTGTGTCATGCTCATAACAAAAAAATTTGCCAATATTGTGTCATTCTAGTTTTATGGCAGTGGAGTGGTTTAAAGTAGAAATACATGATTAAACTTCTGAATGGTCCATTTTGTTTCTGAATTGAAGCAAATTGGGAGTAGGAGATACTCAACCTGGTTTAGTCTCTACTTAAGAAATATATTCAGCAATGTAAAACCACTGGATAGTGCAAAGCAGTAATGATATCCCTCTAGCTACAAGGCATAGAGTATAGCTGAGGAAAAGAGCAAGTGTAAGCTGTAACTGTATGATGGCAAGCAACATTCAAGACTGCCACATTACTGTTGCCCTAGATACAGTGACATCCTATCGAGGTTGAAGGTACCTGGCTCACCGTTTTGTGTGATTTACAGACCTGTAGGAAGGGAGACAGACTTGAAGAATTATCTACACAAAAGCTACCCCAGCTCACAGTCCAGGCTATAAGTAGAAACACATTTCCCCTGGTGTTCAGATCCAATGTCAGGGGAGGCTTCAATGTGGTCTGAAGAGTGAGATTAAAACACAAATGAGGTCAAATGCTGTACAACCAAAACAGTTTTTATTATTAAAAGCAAAGAGGGGTAGCAATAGGACAGAATGGAAGGAAAAAACAAAAATCAAGAAAGCATGAGCAATAGAGTCGGAAGAATAGTCACCACCATGGATCCAGTGGCATCCCGTTGATCCTCAGTCTTCAGTTCTTTAGTGGTGGGTGCACATGGAGTAAAGTTCTCTGTTGCCTTTTAAGTTCATTATATCAACTGATTAGCATATCTGCCCACCTTTAGGGTTTTTTTTCTCTGGTTCCAGAGGTTTTTGCTGCATCTGATTTCTGGGGCAGAAATGCTCACCTCTCATCATTAGCAATGCCTGCATGGGGTCTGGTGTACACAGGAGAACCACAAATGGCTACACCATGGAGACACTGATAAACATTTGGTTTTCACTCAGTCCATGTCTGCCCTTTTGAGGCTTATCTAAGGAGTTTGACAATGCAACTGCAAAGGAGTGGGGTGTGCTTCCTTTGATACCCTCCTGCTTCCTTAGGTGACATTCCTTAGACTAATCCAAAGGCCACAGCTTGTCCTTGCGGTTTGCACAGACACAAGCAAGCTTTGAGACAGTCATTTCACATTTCAGTCTCTCACACCTGGCCAGTAAACTTCAGTGTTAGCATGAGAATTGAGGGGACTTGTTTGCTGTGGCAGGGGATGCAGTAATCATGTCAGAGGAAGTGTCTAGGCAAATGGGAGCTGTAATATGTTAAATAACTGCTTAAATACTTAAAGATAGGTTAAATCAGTTGGAATCTACCTGACAAAGCTCCTGAAGCATCCTGAGATGGTCCTGGCATACTTGAGCTTGCTCTTTTTTTCTGCTTGTCTCCTCCCAGAGCTGTGTCTTGCTCCAGTAAAGGTTTCAGTTCAGGAAAAGAATCAAACTGCTAATATAATAATAAGATCAGTAGTTTCTTGAAAGAAATGTTGATCATTTTATTGTTTATTAGGTGCTGGTCATCTAGCAATATCAACAAAATTTTTGAATCCCAGCCCGTTAGAAGGACACATAGTGCTTTTAGAGATTAATTATTGAACTATGCTAAAAAAATTACATGTGTATGTTGCTGGGTCATTGCTGCATAGTTAGATACAATAATTAGGGAAAATCAACAATCTCTGATAGTAATACAATTCTAACAGCTTTTCTCTTCTTATACCAATAAGTATTTAGAGTCAAAGTGCAATTACTACCATGTTTCTTGAGTGTTTTCTGTGAGGAGTCACTTTTTATCATGTGTTGTAAATGAAAAGATTATGCTTCTTGAACATATAAAAAAGAGTGGTAGGCCAATGCTATTCAGTCTGTATTTATGTATTCTTTGGTTTACAAATATGTAATTATGGTACTTGAGACACCTAGGCCTATTTAACTGTCGGCCTATCAGAACAGATTGTGAACAAAATGATATGGATCTTTAATTAAGGTTATTCATGTGAGTAAAGTTATACCAAAGTTGACATGGTGGACAGGCATCTGCATTGATTCATCCTGATTTCACAGAAACACAGCATCGTCTAGGTTGAAAAAGACCTTGAAGATCATCTGGTCCAACAATTAACCTAACATTGACAGTTCCCAACTACACCATATCTGTAAGGACTATGTTGACCCGACTCTTAAACACCTCCAGGGATGGGGACTCCACCATCTCCCTGGGCAGCCCATTCCAACGCCCAACAACCCCTTCTGGAAAGAAATGCTTCCTAATATCCAGTCTAAACCTTCTCTGGCTCAACTTGAGGCCGTTTCCTCTTCTCCCTATCACTTATTACTCGGTTAAAGAGGCTCATCCCCAGCTCTCTGCAACCTCCTCTCAGGTAGCTGTAGAGGGCGATGAGGTCTCCCCTCAGCCTCCTCTTCTCCAGACTAAACACCCCCAGTTCCCTCAGCCGCTCCCCGTACGACCTGTGCTCCAGACCCTGCACCAGCTCTTTTGCCCTTCTCTGGACACGCTCGAGTCATTCAATGTCCTTTTTGTAGTGAGGGGCCCAAAACTGAACACAGGAATCGAGGTGCGGCCTCACTAGTGCTGAGTCCAGGGGTCAGATCCCTTCTCTGTCCCTGCTGGCCACGCTATTGCTGACACAAGCCAGGATGCCATTGGCCTTCTTGGCCACCTGGGCACACTGCTGGCTCCTGTTCAGCCGGCTGTCAATCAACCCCGCCAGGTCCCTCTCTGACTGGCAGCTCTCCAGCCACTCCTCCCCAAGCCTGTAGCGCTGCTGGGGGTTGTTGTGGCCCAAGGGCAGCCCCCGGCATTTGGCCTTAGGGAAACTCCTGCAGTTGGCCTCAGCCCATGGCTCCAGCCTGTCCAGGTCTCTCTGCAGAGCCTCCCTGCCCTCGAGCAGATCAACACTCCCACCCAACTGGGTGTCATCTGCAAACTGACTGAGGGTGCACTCGATCCCCTCATCTAGATCATCATCCCCTGCTGGGACCCGAGACCATGTTACTGTTACTGTTGTCCCTCCTCCACCCTAGGACCTGACAGGGCAGGGAGTGAGATACAAATCCCTGGGTTGAGATAAGGAAAAATTTAATACAACAGTATAAGAACCACAAACCAAACAACAATAACAATAATAGTAATAACAATGAACAGAACAAGAGGTATATCACATGGAATACAGCAGTGAAGGTACTGACTAGACAAAAGCTGTCCCAAAACTCTTCCTGCGTTTGGGTGCCCAGACCTGATGTCAACATGGTATCGAATAACCTGTCTAGAGCTCCATCCCCACTGCTGGGGAAACTTAACCCTATCCTAGATGAACCAGGACAAGATGTTAAACAGGAGTGGCCTCAACACCGAGCCCTGGGGGTCACCACTCGTGACCGGCCGCCAAATGGATTTAACTCCGTTCACCACAACTCTTTGGGCCCAGCCACCCAGCCAGTTTTTTACCCAGCAAAGCGTGTGCCCATTGAAGACACAAACACTCAGTTTCGCCAGGAGAATGCTGTGTTCCCATTTTCCAAATGTTCTTCTTAGTGAATTTCTACACTGCAAGGACTACTACTACACTACTACTTCTGCATATGACATGACTCAATGTGGGATATTAATATCTGATGTTTCATTCATTAGGAGGTATGTTCCATGTTCCCTCCACCCTACCTTCTGCCTGTTATTTTTCCTTTCTCAAATATTCTCAGAAGATACCTGGATTTTTTCGACGTCCTAAGGGAAGAGTTATTTTTTCAAAAATACAATCTGTGGAGTGCATTTGTATTTTGCTGAAACATTTATAGAACATTATTTTTCAGCATGTGAGACTAACACAAAAATTCAGTTACCCAGGGGGATGGAGGTGTGGGGAAGGGAGAGGAAGCAAAAGAATATAACCGGTTAGTCTCGTGAATACAAACAAAAACAAACTGTCCATATCTGGGTTCACTGTCACCGTCCTCCCGTCCCACAAGAAAACATTTCAGGGATAAGTCTCTTTATTGATAGAAAAAAAAAAATGCTCTAGTACCCAGAATGTGTCAGCTCCTTGTCGTGCAATTATACTGCTTTTTCTGAACTCCAGCAGTGCAACAAGTTGAACTGATACTGTGCTTTTTTATAGCGCTTGGATTTTTCATTCGGTTTAAGAATGTAAAAGAGAAGTTGTTCTGAAGATGCTACCTATGTATACACATATATTTATGTGTGTGTATATATATATACATACACACATATATTTATGTGTGTATATATATGTATATATATATATACATACATTTACACATTTTTTCAAACAAACTACTAGACAATTTTCTGTAGGAACATTAGAGGGAGAATTAGCAGAAAGCCTGGGTCAGGCAGGGTGTTTTGAAGACCATTTTGAAGTCATGCATATGTTAAGCTGTCTTACTGAATGAAGATGATATTTAGCCAACAGAGTATGAAAAAGGAAAAAGATAAGGGAATGATCCATTCCTACAAAAATAAAAGGATATAGGGACTCATTGAAAAACTGTGTAATAACATCATCATTGGTCTTTGTTCCTATTAGTATTGTTAAGTGGGAGATCTCTTCTTCTTAGAAGAAATACTCAAAGGGAAGGCAAGTTGTGTTGGGGAAAAAAAAGGTGGTGGAAGATTTTCTGATCTCAGAGAAGGTAGTCATGGTATCATGGAATGGTGGCAGGGAAGGAACAAGATTAAAAACTGTGTTATGCAAAGGTGGTAATATAAAACATGACATGAAGGTATGGGGTACCAAATTACTGGAAAGGAGTACTACTTCAACTGTTCTCTTTTTAACAAGCCATGCATTATTTTGGATAGTCTGTTTCCTTTCGTTTACTTTCCCTTCTGTACAAGCTTTGCTTTAAAAGTATTTCTTTTACTTCTCTTGTAGTTTTGCATAACTTCATGATGAACCTCAGTAGCTTGATATATGTATGAGTACTTTCATAAGGACTGCACTCCTCTTAGGGTGTGTATAAAAGCATTCTGTCCCTGTATAAATGGCATGTCTCCCAGTCACCAGTGTATTCTGTGATGAGACCATATGAATATTCTAGTTTAACTTTAAAAAATTAAGTGATATGAGTCTAATTTTAAAAGAGCTTCATTTCAATTTATCATGGTATAGTAGAAAATAAGGCAAAGCGCTGCATAAGCTCTTATGTTTTCTAGTCCTCTTTAGGCTGTAGCTGAGATTTACAGCTTTGGTATGTGGTGAGTCTTTTCTCAGGAGCAGTTTCTTGGCTTGCTCAGAATAATGTCTCAAACTCAGTAAAACTCTTCATAGCGTGGCACTAGTGCTGTCTGCCACCCCCATCAGAAAGTCACATGCAGGAACAATTCTCTTTTTCTCTGCCAGTGAAATGTAAGGGCTCCCCTCAACACCAACTTTGCTTTGAGTGGTGTGTATATGTCTTGTTACGCATAATTTCTTCTGTATCATTCTCTGTTTAAACATATCTAGCAACTTGGACCTATCAAACCAATTTTTAAAGCTCATATGTGGTCATGGATAATTCACAGATGGATGGAGAGTAGTTTTCATCTGTGAAAACATTAACACAGAGAGATGACCAGACTCACTCTAGAACTTTAAATGTAAATCAGCTCAAATCAATTACCTGCTGAATATTTCAACACAAAGAAAATGTTTTTGGAGCTAGGCATGGAAAATTGAATGCAATGATTTTATACAGGATCCATGCCAAGGTCTCTGCTGAGATGGGATGAATTTTTTGGCAATCGTTTAGGAAGAGAAGGAAAAGCTGATTGTTTTTATTGAATTTTACTTTTGCATTCATGCTGTTGAGAAGACTCTTCCATTCCTCCCTTTTGCTATGGTAGATGTTAGCTCACATTCACCTTTTGTTTTAAAATAAATGGAGACAGATTTGTTAATTAGGATGAGTTTATAAATGTCTTAAAAGTGTTTTCATATCCCATGCCAATTTGATTAAAAAACACTTGAGTTTATACAGAGAGTTTCAGGAAAGCCAAACCTGTTGCAACTTGGCTATTCCAAAATAGGCCTCAGTACTTAAAAGAAGTTGTTTACAGCAAATATTTTGGAGTTTGTTAACAGTAGTTAAAAGAGTTTGTTTACAATATTTAATGTCTTACACAAGGACAATAAGAATCCAAGATTTTACTGGCTCACAGTGAAATGGAGGTTGCCGTTGGACATCTGGGGAAAGGCCATGAATTCCAATTGGTTCACAGACTTGTGTTTTCCACCTGTATGAAATGTATTCTGAAAGATACAGTTTAGCTATTAATAAGAAAGAACTTGGGTCTGATAAAATTTATGCAGGCAAGGAGAGAATGTCTTGTTCTTGAGCATACTTGAGCTTAGCATCTTTGGACACTTTTTTAAAAGTCAGCTGCAGCTGGCTTCTGTTATGATTTGTGCAGATGGACCAGCAATAGCAAACACATTGCTGTGCGTAATTGGCATGGTAATTTAGAGATCTGTTCTTGATGGCTAGCCAGGGTTTGGCAGCAGATAACTCACAGATGTTGGCATAGGGGAGGCAGTACACCAACAGTGAGCACTACTAGGTGTGTTATAGTGCTTTATTGTAGTAAGTTAGTGTAGAGTAGCTGTACAGTTAGCTAGCTGTATTGTAAGTTGGTGTAGAGGCCAAAGCAGTACATTTGCTTTCTGCTCAAGTCCACTTCACTCTTTCACCTCACCTTTTTTCCCAACCCCCCACATTGTGGCTAACGCTGTCATAATTTCCAGTTCATGTGGGTGAAAATTCTGACCAGTGTGCACTCAGACAGAAGTGTGTCATGGTATTCAGTGAAAAAGAAGTAAACTAAAGCATGAAAGATTTTTTTTTTTTTTTTTTTTTTCAAAGGGAGAGGGGGAGGAAGGTGAGATGTATTTTTTAGAAACATTTTTGCAGTGAGAGGGAAAAGGTCTACAGAGAACTTGGTGACTGTTGTGTGTCTGCCTTTAACTGACTTAGTTCTCTGACACAAATTTTCATAAGTATTTAGAAGGGAGGATAGAAAGCAAAAAAAAGTAATTTTTTTCTTTCTTTTTTTTACTTAGTGTTTCAAACTTCAGTTGGTGTTAAAGTCATGTCTTTGAAGTAGAATTAAATTTAAGATGAGCAGTTACAGAGACAATAAATAACTGCATCTAACTAGAGATGCTGAAATTGGTTGTCATGCCGGTAATGTCATAGTCGGTAGGAAGAGGGAAAAATTCTTCCAGGGAAGAATTAGAGCAATTCCTCAGGTGTGTGAACAAACAGAAACCTGTTAGTACAAGGGTGAATGGCAGAAGAGGGACCTGCCCCAACCAGAGGGAAAGGAGAAGAGGAGGAACAACTCATGATAAGGTTTGTGGGCTGAGAGGAGGGCCTGAAAGTCATGCTGCCCCAGTCGCAGAGGAATGGGACAGGTCAAGCTAGTGAATGGGTCTCCTGATGCTTTGCTTGCCACCAGGCTCTTTTGGGTCACACATAGTTATTTCTTGTCATTGTTGCCAAGGTGTTATGGCAATATTAAACCCTCTGAATATGGGCAGAGGGGAATTTCAAGCAGATTTTGCTATTTCGATGGCTATTTTACATGTCAGGTAGGAGCATTTCACTGTGCAGTTTACAGTCCTGGTCTCTTGGTGCATGCCCTGGCTGTATTGCCCAATAAAGACTTAAGCTAACAGCTGTTCTCTTATGTCTTATGGCTTGCTTTGAAAGAAATGTAGGCACACGATTGTGAAAGGAAGCCTCGTTTGCTATGGGAGATCACTGGAGTTGGATTACTACGGTATATAATTGTGGTGTGCCTTGTAGGATGCTTAATTCACAATGCCTGTGCAACCATTGAAAGTTAAAACCAGAACTGGGGGACTGAATGTACTTGCTTATCTCCAGAAGAATTGTATGTATCTCTGTGATGACAGCTGTTTTCTGCATTAACAAAGAAGTTTCTTAGTGGTGAGAGAAGTCAGCTTGATGACTGTAGGTAGACAGCTGTGTTGCTGTGGAATCTGACTGATATGTATGATGAAAATTTCTGCATACCCAGGACCTCTTTAAGAGTGGCTAGCTTGCTTTGTTCTAAATGTCCAGAGCTAGAGGTGAGTGAAAGTTCAAAGTCTGGGTGAGATGGGCTGAAATCTAACTCCAAGGCCTAAACACCATCTTTTCATAAACCATGTTAATCCTTTTGATTTTTTTTTTTCCCCTACAGTTTACTTGCCAAATTGCACAGTGAGAACTCTTAATTCTAAGAAACATGAAAAATTGGTCATGAGACAACACAGCACAATCTGATCATTATACGACCCGAACATGGCTTGTTTTATATATTTCTGTTTGTATTAGAGCTTTCATAGCTCAATTTGATAAGGTCACTACTTTGTACTGGAACATGTAGTGAACACTGACAACGCTTTTAAGATGTTAGAGGAATTTTGTCTTATGCCTCTGGCCAAGTCCTCCAGTTAGGACAAGTGATCAAAACAAGGTACATTTGCAAAAAATGCATTGCAGTCAGCACAAAAAAAAAACCCCAGATCTGGCAGACATTACCCCCTGACTTTTTATGGCTAGGTAAATATTTTGAGGTTTAGCAAACAATAAGCATTTGGAGTCAAGCATGTAGAAAGGAATGCAATCTCTGAGAAAAAAAAAAAAAAAATCTTAGAGGAATATTAGAATAATAATTTGTCAATGAAATAAAGATGGCAGTGGGATAGTTGTGAGTAGTATGATATACCTCAGAAAACAATGTATTTGCTAAGTGGTTAGTATGTTAATAAAGATATGTAATATGTTAAAGTTGTGAATTGGACTGTGTGTGGGTTGTGTGATCAGATATTTAATCTATTTCATAAGACATTGGTTAGGCTGAGCTTTTCAGATGACAGGAATTTTGACAGGTAGTTCTGAGATAGCTCAAAGTGGAAGTGAATTAGGTTAATGCTTGCTTCAATAACATGTCTCACAGTATAGCTACATAAAATGCATAAATGAGAGAAAAGATATGTTTGAAGAATGTTTTAGGAAAACATTACCCAAGATGATATCCCACACCATTTGTTAGCCACCTTGTTTTGTCAAGCCAAGGATATTCTGAAAAAGCACATCACAAAGTTTTGCTCTGTAAAGGATTAAATTACTAATCTCTTTTTTAAGCAAATTTGAATTTTTCTGGGGTAGATTAAATTCTGGCTAGCCATATAAGGTTCCAAAACATAATGTCATTAACTGAATCTTATCTAACTCCGATCTAACTGGAAGATTAGTGTTTATTGATCATAGCAATGATAGAGAAAAGTCTTTTAATGTATCCTCACCTGGTCATTGTAAGGTGGACACACATTATGGTATCCTCCATTACTTTTTTTCCTTTCCAGGACAATGTCTAATGTACTTTAATTATTAATTTAAACTCGGTAAATTGTTTTCTAGGCATTTACATTTAGTTTTAAATAGCATGCTGTCTCCATTTCTATTTCACATTCATGTGTATTTGATGTAATTTGTATGATTAAATATAAAAGTCAAATTTTTCAGCTGCTCTATCAATAATTCTCTACCAATATAATAGTTTTCTAGAGGATGCCACAGCAGGAATTTCCTCTTTCTAGTTATGCAACACCAAAGGGTAAACCTCCTGCTGGTTAATTTATGTGTAAAAACTGCTTCAGTTTACGTGTTAAGTGATGCTTTAGCACTTGAGGCTAAATTAATAATAATCATGTTTGTGTAACTATTGACAATTGTTATGACCTCTGGCTCGGTCTTTAAAGAGATGCATATGTTTAATCTTCAGTAGTAAATTTTAGTTATCTGTAATCAACATTAAGA
Organism: Athene cunicularia; assembly: GCF_003259725.1. Taxonomy (NCBI): domain Eukaryota; kingdom Metazoa; phylum Chordata; class Aves; order Strigiformes; family Strigidae; genus Athene; species Athene cunicularia. The sequence continues at coordinate 103,324,921 of NW_020799091.1, read as the reverse complement.
ACTAATTATCAGCCTGTGGGGAGAAATAACCAGGAAAACAGAGCTAATAACATTTGCCCTCCCCAGTGGATGGAAGGATGAAGGATAAGGGTTAACTCTAGGTGTTGACCTGGCTACATTTTCAAAGGAATTTCTTAATTTTTAAAAAATCCAAAAAAACCTCCAACCCAAGTTAAAATTTCTTTCTCATCCAAAGCAATCAGTGAAATCCTTAGTGAACTGAGTAACAAAAATGGTTATCTCATAAAAGTCTGTGTTCATTTATCCTGAAGCAACGCTTGGTTTTGATACATATTTTCTATGACTATTGGGGAAGATCTCTAGATTTGTATTGATGAGAGAGAAGAACCATTTCATAACTGTAATGAAAGATGAGTAAGCAGGGTGAAATTTGTCGTGACAGTGGTTACTCTTGGAGACTTTTTGTACATCTGTGAAATTCATATGAAAAGTCAGTAAATTTGAAGTAAATTTTCCTTGGAGAAACAGTATGACTATTTCTTCCAGAAGGTTACAATTACAGTTTATGGGGGGCTTTTTCCCTCAAGAAGAAAGTTTACAATTTGTGTAAAACTCTTTCTTCCCCACTGCACCAGTAACTCTTCTAGTAGAAAATAGACTATATGACATATCTCACATTCAAACATAATATATATGTCCCAAGTACATATTACACAATATGTAAGATACATAGTCTTGGACGTTAAGAAAAATGGCCATTACTCTCATTTTCTGCCATCCACATCCCAAAGCCTGGCTTTGCCGCATGTTGAGGACAAGAGAATCTCGATCTAGGAGGACCTAGTTTGTCATTACCTTTGAAAGAAAGCAAGCTTTTTGGACATTATTGATTACAATTACCCTGAAGAGCAATTCTCATTCCATTTATGGTGGAACAATAATCTAACTTTGAGCTTTTACTAGCCACTTGACCAGGTTTCCTAATCAATCCAGATATTTTCCTGAAAAAGTGTATGTAAGTATTTCTATCCCTATTATCTAATAATATGAACAGTTGTTATTAATAGATCTAACTCAATACCATCAAATATTGCTAAATCATTAAATATATGAAAATATAATGACCTTAACTTCACAACTTTCATAATTCCAAATTAGAGTTTTTCTTAAAGTATCACAATTGTTTTAAAATTTTCTTGTAAAGTCATTGATTTTATGTTGCTTCAGGGAAGGTGCAATTTATTACTGTTAATAATGTTTTTGTCACCAATTAATTAACACATCAGAAAGTATCCTTCCTCTTAGAGTAGATGATGAGGGTTTTTATAATGTTTATCTGACATCTCTAGTTGTTATGCGAAGCAAGCTTTGTGATGTGAATATTCTGGAAATAATCTTTTGCTTCATTTTCCTTGAAAACTCATGTTCATGTTAGCCTCAGCACAGTCAGGTGTTGGGGAAATTATTTGCTTGATCAGCCTTTAGAGTGTCTGCTTCTGCGGTGGAATCTCAGTCCATGACTGGGTTTGTGTTATTGTATCATTTTGTGTATGCATGGTTAGTATTGCAGCATTCCAGGACTTTCTGTTCTTCCAACTGATCTTTATAATATTTTCATATGCAGTTCTGATTTTCTAAAACTTCTTCCTGTTGTTCTCCCCATTTTCTCTTTTCTCTTCTCACCTGCCTCATTGTCTGGTTGTCTGTCGCTGCTCCATACCTTTTGTGATGAGTCATGCTATTTGTCACGCTCCTGTTAGTTTATGTGATAAAGTGTATCTCCACACCCACAAAGATGCTCAGAAAGACAAAGGCAGGAGAGGAAGCCCAAGTAATACCCTGCTGGGTACTCCCAGGACATCACAGGGGATCAACCCATCCAGGGCCTGTCCGCACAAGCCCAGAGGAGCAACAGAGATGTACCGTGACGGGTGGGAACCCAAATCGAGGACTCCTGAGGAATAACCACTTTGCCCAGGCCCCTCCCAGGGCTATCTCAGCTGAGCCATCAACCCCAGTGTTCAGGCATGAAACCCATCATGCTGAGTCATTGGGAGCAGCTTTGTAAATCACCTTTCACAGTAAGAGTTGCTGCCTAGGGGCAGGACACATTGTATGATGAAGGGGGAAAGCAGTTTGAGACCACACAAGATTTATAGGGTGTTTAGGGCAGGAATCCATGGAAGATAAAGGGAGGGGTTTAGGTGATTTTTAGAGGAACAAGAAAACATGTGAGGGATAAGTGATTAAAAGGGGGGATCACATGTAAATAGTTTGGTCAGTATGCTTTTCTGGCTTTGTCTTGCACCTAATCACCGAAGTCTATCCTACTAGTTGGATTTCCTTCCAGCTCTCCCTTGGGTAGAGGCTCTCTCTTCTGTGTGTGCAGAGGGGTCTGTGTGCATCAGCTGGAGTTAGACCATAGGACAGAGGGCCTGTGTGTTCATGGTGCCAGTGAATGGGGTGAGTGTGGGTATGCAAGTGTGTGTGTGAATAATAGTGAAGATAGAGTCAGGAGAGTTGCTGATTAAGGAGAAATGACCTGGGAGCAAGATGGTGAGTGGGTCTCTAGGGCTGCCTCTGGGTTTGAGAGCACCTGGGTGCCTCTAGGGGCAAGAGTGGGATTGCTGCTGGGACCTGGAAAGTCCTGGCCCAGCTCTATGTGTGTGTGACAGTCTATTACAGCAGCTGGTGTAGGGCTATAACTACTGGGGCTCATATGCCCAGGTGCCAGCAACTGGGGAGCCTGGGCTCCAGGGGCCACCACTGGGCACACTGCATGTCTGAGCCCACCTGCTGGAGGGATTCACCTTGTACATGTGAATATATATGTATGTACTCACTTGTAGACCTCCATCCAGTCCAACCAGAGAGGAGCTGGATGAAGGTGCTGGTGCTATGTTTGTGCAAGTGCTCTGTGTGTCTGTGACCCGTGCGGCCAGCTGTGTGTGTGTATATATATGTGTGTGCTTTTGTGTTCCTCTGCTGGGAATGTTTCTTCAACCTTGTTATTGGCTGGACTTGGGCACATGGAACAGCAGCAGCCTCATCTCTCTCAGGCTGTTGGATCCAGCACAAACAACAGATTTCTCTTGACCGCTCCAACTGTTTCACTGTAGATGAAGCCTGTTCCTGTGATCAGGCTATTCTGTAGGCATCTGGAATCGTACCTGTTACAACTCAATCCTGCATGCTTTTTTGGGTGTTTTACCTCCCAAATCAAATAGTAAACCATTATATTTTTCAAAAATATATCAAGTCTGTTTACACTAGTCAGATGGGTATTTTTTGTTGACAGAAAAATTAATTTGCTTTAGAGCTATTAATATCATTGTATGTTACCACTGAAATGCAGTCATGGTGATCAGGTGGTTGCATGTAATTGCATAACATGATTCTTTATTAGCTGGTATCAGGATACATATTTTTTCAGGTAATCTGGTTAAAGGCTAATCACAATAAGCCCAAAGACCCAGTAAAGATCAGACGAACAATGGCAGGCGGGGATCATCTAGTATAATCAGGGAAAATGGAAGGAGAACACTGAATTTGCTCCTCAGTAAAACTATCAAAGGCAAGTGATTTAGATTGTTGTAGTTGATGTGAAATGCACAGAAGTGAGTCAAGGAAAACAATCCCTGAAAGGCTATGAAAAGCAAAAGGCTATTGCCTCTCAGGAGTGTAGAATTTACAAAGGGAAGAGAATTTTGGGACTGTGTAAAACATTCAATGTTTTAAGGGAATTGTGGTGGAGTGTGAAACTTGACTATGGGACCCAAGGTGAGGAGATATCAAGGTGAACCAGTGGGTCCATCTTGAACAAGTGTGGGAAAAATGAAGAGGTGAATGGGTTAAAAATGCTGGTTGAGTGCATACAGATTGCTGGTTAATACCCGAGCGTGACTACCACTACCACAGTCTATCCTACAGTCTTCTTAAATCTTGTTTCTAACCATCCCCCATTCAGGTTTTGCAGTCTCTGTTCTGTGTGGGGGTGAATACCAGCAAACTGCAAGTCAGATTAGTCCTCAAGTAGGGTAAGAGGTCTGAGTGCCAGTGACTGCAATGAGCACAACCCTCAAGGGCCTGAGGTGTCAGCTGCAAGAGGAGCAGGAGATCCTGGGAGCCAGTTTAGGGACTGGACCAAGTGTCCATAAACAGCTAATGAACAGACGGGCAACATAAGTGTGTGTCTGTCTGTTGCACTGGTGAAGAAGGGTCAGGCCATCTGTGCTATTCCTTCTTTTAAGCACCTTGTGACTTTTATGGTTACTGGTAAAGGCACAATTCTGTCTCTGCTGATCTGTGTGGCTGGCCATGTGTGTATATAACTATATGTGTACATGTATATATTTATAGTATGTGGCTGGCTGGCTGGGAACACATGGGCAGCCTTGCTACTGGCTGTATCTGGAGCCTTGGAACCACTGCAGCTTCCATCAACCCAGCTGCAGTAAGAGGCATCCTCCTGGGTCCTGAAGTCTGCCAAATTTGGCAACCTCTAACATTAGGTCTGTTTGAAAGAAAACTAAGTAAAAACATTAAAAACGTGATCATTACCACTGGTAACTCCACTTTAATTTTAAATGTCTAGTGCAGTATGTGCATGTACTACTCATTTTGTTAAACTGAAATATGATTTAGAATAAACACCAAATTTTTGTACACAGCAGCAAGTACTAATGCATTTTAACTCACCTTACTGTGTAAATGGGCACTGATTACCTTCCTATGCTGATTGCTAAAAGAAAACTTTTTGAATAGAAAAGTCATGAAGACTTAATTCAGGAAAATAGGAATGCAAAAATTGAGCTTTGCTCGCTAGAAAGTATAAAAAGAGGATTCCTAGAGAGATAACGAAATACCTCAGAATAATTTGGCTAATCAGTGAGCCACTGAAAGTGGTGCTCCATACTTTGGTATTCGTACAGCTTTTGTGCATGTTTATGTATTTTAATTGGAAAAAATACAGATTTTTTGCCACCTGGTGTTTTTACATGCTGCTTAGCTGTGGGATATGAATAGATTGCAATTTACGGACTAATAATCTAAATAATAACATAGCTATTAATTCAGCATTATTGTGAAAAGCAACGACGCAACTTGAATGTACAGTGTGTATTCCTGCCTCCCTTTCTCAGAGTTGTTAATCCGCATATAAAAATTATGTTGAATTACTGCTTACAAAGGAGGAATTGACTGCGTAGGGAATTATGCTATTACTTGATAATGGTGGTCTCTTTAGTCTGCCAAGCAAAGACATAACAAGAGCCAACAAATCAAAGTTTAAGTCAGCAAAGTCCAAACTGGAAAGGCAGTGAAAACTGCTAGCACTAAGGGCAAGCAACCAGCGGAACAGATTACTAAGAGGTATGGTAAATTTTTAATTTTCTTGTTTCGTGACTAGCTGTCTTCCTTGGGAATATCATCTGATTTCTCAGATACTGAAATTATATAAAGGTGTTTTATATCTATGTAATGCTTAAAGTCGAGCTAGTTCAAGAAAGGAAAAGCAAACTCTAAGTGATGTCTATCATTGTCTAAAATGTCTGGACAACTAGAGATACATAAAGGCAGCTTAAAAAATTCAATGTGGTAATAGGTCACGATGCGACAGTACTTAGCTTAAGTAACATCTCATAGCCCATATGGTGGTGGAGAGGCATATTTTGATGACAGAACTTAACTAGGAAGACTATGTGACATATTTATCCCTCACTACTGTCAGTTCCGGCTGGTGTGGCGACTTTTATGTCATGGGCTAGATGGGGAAAGGCCTGCTGCTGCTCACAGAGTGGTTTTGGTCTTGTGTGTTTTGAGAAAAAGATTACTCCATTGCATCTGTTACAAGATCATGTGTGTTTCTCAGACAAGCTAGGATGAATCATTATGGCAACAATTGTTACACTGCAGTAATATGGTGGAAATCTGCTTTTATGGTATCTAATCAACCTTCCCAGTGATAAGTGGAGTAGAAGGACAAACTGCTGTCAGTGTGCTCTGCTGTTCGGTTTCTGCTTTCGTCATGGCCAAATGGCTGTATGTAAAAACATCCATCAATGAGGGATGTAATTCTTTTCAGGAAGAAAGTTTCTTTTGGCCAAGTTAAAGGTTTGTTCAGTTCCACTGTGATTTAGAAGGTACCTGGATATTGGTATAAAATATACTGGTCCTTGGAGTAGAGCATTTGGTTCTACTACAAATTGCACAGTTTGCTTTTCAGGAGGGTGATGTGATGGATATACTTTGCTGACCAGACATCACACATGAAGCATAGAACTGTAGAACCTTAGTGTAAAAGTACATATTTTTGCTATGTTTGGATCTGCTCCGTGCCAGCATACTAGTTTGTTATTTTTGTAAATGTTTAATGTTTCTTAAACAGTAGTGCGGGGGGGGGGGGGTTTGAACAAAACAAGAAAAACCTATGGGGATTAAGTTCCTTTTACTACAATTAATAACAATGACTAACATAAAGTGAGCACAATGTGGGCTTTGATAAAATGAAGCACAAAGTATAACAAATAAAAGCAAGTGCAGTGCTTGTCAGAAATGGATGACAGAGGAACTGTAATGGGAAGAAAGTATTCAGTTAAATTATATGCTTGAAAACACATGGCTAAAAGATGAGGGAGAGATACATCAGTTACATTAATGTGGATCGATAATTGATCTTTGCAAAGAGGGATAAGAGATGAGCATGTGTCATTAATGAGAAGGAATTAAATACAGCTGAGAAGTCAAAAGCATGCATCATCAAGTGTGAATAGTGAGACTGAGTGATGAAACAAATCAGACTTCCATTCAATGTGAAGTTTTGTGATCTTGCTAATGGTGACTCGCTAGCTTTACCAGAAAAGAAGAATAACCTTTCTGAAGAAATGAATGTGCTTTCATTTGAAAGTAGAAAATTAATAGCTCTTTAAAATTCAAAACAAATACTTGTGTCTGAACCTAAAACTTATTTGTTATCCAATGCTTAAATGTGTAAAGATGATGAATATAGAATGTAGTTAGAAAAGAATTCTGGACAACTGTAACAAATGAAGCAAAATGCAATTGGTCAAAAAAAAAAAAAGGAAAAAGGAGAAGAGATGAACTGGGAGATTTAAGACTGACAGATGAGAAAGTCCAGTGCAGATACTGAGAATTATGACATCTCTATTTCACTAGTTTTTCTGGTGTTGCACAAAAGAAAGACTGAAATGGCATAGAACCAAAGAAAGTCACACCTGCATCCTTTGTGAATAATGAAGAATCAAAAAATTGTGAAAAAACTCAATGCCTAGAATAGTGAGGATTTTTAAGTGTATAACTATGTAGAGGAACAAAAGGGAAAAATCAGAAAAAAAGGCAATTTTTATCCAGATCAATATATTAAGCAAGGAAAAGTTATTGACAGAAAAGGAAAAAAATATTGTTACAGTACAGTGAGAATATAAGAATAAGAAAAGAATAAGAATAAGAATCATTTCCATAAGTAGCAGTTCCAATATTTTTTACAGTAAAACATGGTATACATTTAAAATTTTACAACAGGCATAATAGCATGTGACTTGGTGGGTCAAGCTCTTAGCAAGATGCAGTTGTAATTTCTGTGGGTTCTCTGCTGGAATTTGTCAGATTCAAACACTTGCTTCTACTCCTGCCAGACTTCAGCCTCTGACCTACATGTCCTGATCATTACCGTCTTAACAATACTGTGATGCATTCCTCTTGTTATAAAAGCTTTGGAGTGTCTTAGTTACAGCCCAATTCCACTCTAGATGGAAAACTTCTGAGAGGTTTCAAAAGGTTTATAGTTCACTTTCATCAGGGAATTCCTATCACATATGGTTCCCACACTAAAAAAAAAAAAAAAAAAAAAAAAAGAAAGGGCTAGAGTTTCGCCAAGGTTTTATGCTGATAATTAAGGATAAATGCTTACAACCAATTAGTAACTGAATGAGGCAAGTTTGAAGGATTAGCTAGTTAAATGTGACAATAATACACCCTTTTTCTATCTTCCCATGACTTTTGGAAAGGAATTGCTTAGATGGAAATTGAAGAAAAAGTAAAAATCGTTATTTCATCCAAAGCTCACTGTATGTGATGAATCATCAAGCTTTGGTTTAAACATTTAACTTGCCTTTTTTTTGCATGTTGGTATTTTTTTAAATGTTATTCTTTGTATGATCTGGGAAACTCTTCCAAATGTCTTCACTGTAGTAATTAAAATTTTATAAATTACCCTTTCAAAGAATATTCACCCTGGAAAATTAATGTAACCTCCCTGGAATGCTGATGTGCTTTTTGTTCCATCTGTGTATTAATAACCATTTTATGGAAGAGAAAGGAGGTCAACAGCCACTGTAAAGTCTTGAACAGTGCATTGTTTTCTCTTTGAATGAAGGCATGTGTTCAAGAATTTGTCTTGTAATAGACTCAGTTTCTTTCCCTTTTTTTCTTTGCAGTTTATCAAATAACTTATCATCTTTACCTGTCTGTATTTGCCTTTTGTCAGGTACTGACTGCAAAAAGTTTAGTACTGAACAGTGGATGGTGTTGGGGGGAGAATGGGGAATGGGAACACCAGCCTGCTCCTATCCACCTCGCACAAGATCTTGATTGTTCTTACTCTTTCTTCTTTCAGACTAGAGTACTTTCCCTACTTCCAAAATAGGAATGTCCAAGTCCATTTATTATGCTGTTACTGTCCTTATGGCCTCAAGCTATAAGAACACATAATAAATATTCCAATAGTCAAGATGGCTATGGATTATTTTTTGAGTTTGGGTATTTATGAAAATTCATAGGCTGAAGTTGAAGTTTTCTTCTTTTTCCTCTCTCTTCCCCTCTATGCTTTTTCCAGTTGGTGCTATGAGGAGCCATTATTAAAATTAATCAGCCAAGTAGACCACAAGAGTAATTTGAGAATACTTCCTACTGTGCCTCATCAATGGGCATAAACAATGATGAGTACATCAATAACTGGTTTCATTTATAGTAGTAGCTTTCATGATGTGGACATCAGTCTACTAGATGCTAGACTGAGAGTGACAATTTTTTTTGTGCCTGGATCACAAAATGGGAGCCTGTAATGAATGAAATTAACTTCTGAGCTGGATCTGAGTCGATGACTGACAAATGATGGTCCAAATCCCTTGATTAGTGGGGACATTTCTTTAAACAAGGCTTTAATGAAATTCTCCTTCTGTGTCTGCATTATCATGCTTGATCTCTATTTTAACATTTGGAGATCATATCTGAATAAGAGATACAAGGTGGATGCAAAACACTGTCCAAAGTAGTATTTAGAGGGAAGAATTTAAAATGTGTTTTACACTAAATCTATTTATCCACACAGATTTCATACAAATTTTTAGGATGAACCTGAAATTAAAATTTTAGTATCTAATATATGTTTTAGAAACTATATCACTTTTGGTAGGGAGAAGGACAGAGTAAAATGAAAATAGAAAAAGGAAGGAATTCTTAAGTACACCAGATTCTGTGGTGTCATCAATGTTACAGAGGCTCTCAAACAAGCAACCACAAAAAATTAAGAATTTGTCAACACGTTTAACCAGGCCTCCACAAATTACAGATTGAAATGTCTGTGAGAGGAGAACAGAACAACAATATAGGATTTAATGACAAACTAAGACACATAACAAAGCACCACTTCCTAGGGTTTAACAACAGCAACCCAAAACGCCCCATCACTCACCTAACAAGTGAGGGCTCTCCTACCTGAAGGACCTTCTCAGGGCATCATCCTGACCAAAGTAATCTCAAGGAGTTTCCTTGGACAGCATCCCAACCCAAGAGGCATGTCCTCAACAACAGCATGCTGCTCCAGGACACAAGCTCAAAAAGACTCCCCTAGGGGACTCCATTTATACCCAAGCCAAATCTGACCTGTAGTCAATAACTCCTCCCATTAGCCAAAGGCCCCAACTACCATGAAGCCCCAAGAGCAAAAGCAATCAATAGCTGCTACACTTCAGCAGCCAGGAAGACCTATTTTCTTCAGGTGGGTACACCTGCCACACAATCCACCTCATGACTAGTGTCATGATCCAGCTGTTTTCCTTGAAGTGGTGGCACAGTCATCTCTTACCTCCAAGTTTACAAAGGAGTGCAGTCCCAGTGAGTCTCCATACTTCTTGTGAATTGTCATTCCTAGAAGATTATACAATCAAATCTTAAGAAAAACAACTATGTAAGTATTACAATCAAACCTGAAGGAAGCTGATTAACCATTCTAACAAGGAAGATTCAGACATATCCAATTAACCAATTAATGCTTAATACAGCAACAATTGCCTTAAGTCTCTTGCCACTTTCTTCATTTGTTGACCTAAAGTGGCATCAACACAATAGCACCAAGTTCAATCATATTCTTCTGAATGCTGCCAATTTCCCAACATACATTGGCCACCACGTTGTCATCCATGTTTTGATTGTACATATGGATCACCATCATCATTGCCAATCAGGATGCCGAAGTCATCTGTTTCTCCAAGATCCTAACAAAAAAGTAGAACTAGGCCTTTGATCAGAACCCAGCCATCAAGTTAAAAAATAGTAATTATCCATCAGGCACTAATACAGTGAGTTTTTCCACCTTTATCTAAGGCCTTCCAAGCATGTCAACCACACTCATTAGCCCAAGGTTAGTACGGATTGTGAAAATCCACTGTATTCCTTGTGCACCCCCTCCTAGACCACCTCGGCAGTAATGTGGCTCCTGTTATCTGACTGGATTGATTTGGGTGTTTCCTTCTCCATCTGCCATGAGTGGCAATAATGATCTAACTGCACACAGTGCTTCCTCGCAGCTTCTCACTGTGAGACTCCCACAGGAGGGGGGGGTTCCAGATACCTTAACTCATTCTCTGGGCATGGTTTCGGTGAGCTCTTGAGCCAGTGCATAGTGAGCAATTGTCTGCAAGTGCCAAATTCCCTGGGGGTAACGCACAAATGTAAATTGGACACCTTCCCAGGGCAAAGCAATCTTTGTTTCCTGCAAAGGAACCACAAAGAGCCCGTCCCAGACATGGCGGGCACGCTCCTGCAGGGCTGCCCCCATCCCAGCCCAGGCCCTGCAGCTGACAAAGGGCCTGCATGGGCATTCAGCCACCATAATTGACTCTTAATTGCCACCTTTTGTTTGGTTTGTGGACTGGCCACACCAGAGAATTATAAGGAATGTATACACCTTTTCTCAATATCATCAATCATCTCAAAAATACCCAGTTTGGCAGCAGTTGGCAATGGGTATTGAGAGACACAGGTAACTTCTGTCTCCCCAACTCCAAATCTCCACACTCTGTCATCTGGTAAACACCATTGTTACCTGCCAAAACCCCAGTATTTTTCCTTTGTTATCAAGTTCCGGCCTCCAGAAATTGCACCAACTTCAAGATATGACCAGTAGATTGTCCACGTAATACTGCTCAGGGTACCCCCAGTTCCAACGACTTCTGCCAAAGGTGATTCCTTCCTGAATTATAAAATCGACCTGATGGGCAGTTTAAACTCTCTACGAGGAGGCTGCTCGGGGGGAAGTTCCTAATTGATTTGCTGAACCCTCTGGCTTCCATCTTCACCCCCACCCGTTTCAGTCCAGCCAATTTCTCACTCATCAGCAACCAGATCATGTAACACTTCTGCCCACGTTAACATGTGCACGTGAGGGGTGGAGGAATTTCGCTGATTGCATATTCAATAGCTCGTTGCACCCTTTCTCTGAGGGACTGGGCATGTGTCTTTAAGGCATCAGGGAGCTCTCTAATAAGAGCTCTAAGGTGGCTGGGATCGACCAGCATGGCAAGTGGTATTCTGCACCACCCCCCCTGTGAGAGACTGAAATGTCCTCTGACTGTCTCAAAGCTCACTTGTGTCTGTGCAAACCTCCAAGAGAAGCTGCTGTGGCCTGTCAATTGGTCTGGGGGATGCTGCCCAGAGAAGCAGGAGTGTGTTGAAGGATGCACCCCACCATGTCCTTGCGGCTGCATTGTCCCGACTCTTTAGTTAAGCCTCAAAGGGGCAGAGGTGTGCTGAGCTGGGCCCATCCTGTAGCCATTTGTGGCCCTATTGTGTAGGTCAGACCCCATGTGTGCATTGCTAATGAACTGACAAGAGGCAAACGTTCCTGCCCAGAAGCTGGATGCAGCAAAACCTGTGGGATCAGAGAAAAAAAACCAAAACAAACCTAAAGATGGGCAGATATGCTAATCAGCAGATACAATGAAGTTAAAAAAGGCAGCAGAAAATTTTGCCCAGTGTGCATCCACCATAGAAGCCAGATCTGTGTGCACCCACCACCGAAGAACTGAAGACAGAGGACCAACAGGACGCTGCCCAATCCATGGTGGTGACTATTCTTGCAGCGCTATCCCACATCCTTGCTTTATTTCTGTCTTTTCCTTCCATTCTGTCATATCGCTACTCCTCTCCACCTATTTAATAATAAAAAACTGTTTTGGATATATGGCATTTGACCTCATTTGTGTCATAACTTTGCTCTTGGGATCATATTGAAACCTCCCCCGACACTGGATTGGGACACCCCCTCACCCATCACCTGAATGCAAGCTGCCTTTTGTACACCCTCCACCAGTTCCACTAGCTCCTTCACCTTGAGGGTAACAGGTTCCCCCCTTCTCCCTAGGGTCCACACCCCCAGCCCAGCAAGCCACTGAAGATGTTATTGACTGGTTACCTGCTGGTCCATCACTGAAAAACACTCCAGGACCCCATAAACCTCCTGCCTCATCATGACCCAACAGAATTTGTTTCCCTCCTCATTAAAGAAACCATCCACAAAGAGTTTCAGTTTCACCTGGCTTATGTGAATATTTAACCTGAAGTTTACTAAGCTTGGGTCCCATCCAGGGGGTTGTACAGACAGTGGTTTGGGGGTTCCCACCTTGTGGACCTGTATGTCTTGCTGTTCTAATGAGAGGTCAAACACTGCTTTCCTCCAATTCCTCTATTTCCTCCAAGCTACTTTCATCAGACTCTCCCCAGACATCTCGATCCCACTCCTCAGTATCTACACTCACGATTAACTTTAAAATCTGAAGAACACTAAGAGGAATTTTTGCTCCTGACAACATTTTTTTTTTTCTAATAACCACTTTCTCTCTTTTTCTCATAACAATTCTGCCTTCAAGTAATCAGTTTTCAGAGACTCCTCTAAATTATCTTTCTCCACTACTAGAAAATAATCCTGCACCTGAATTAAGCAGGCACCTAAAATGGCATATGTTTTTCCTTCATTATCTCCATTCCACCAACTTTGCTAGCTTTGTTCCAACTTTCTTAAAACTGCCACTAGATCAAACCATTTCTCCTTCACCCATTGTACATCTAGGAGAGAAGGGACACAACTATACTTCTGTAACAAATCCCCTATTGACTACACCAATTTGTTACAAAGGCTCTCAAATAACCAACCACCAAATATTAAAAATTTGTTGTCAACACAGCTAACTAGCCCTCCACAAATTGCAGATTCAAATGTCTGTTAGAGGAGAACAGAACAACATTATAGGATTTAATGACAAACCAAGACACATAACAAAGCACCACCTCCTAGGGTTTAACAACAACAACCCAAAACGCTCTATCACTCACCTAACAAGTGAGGACTCTCCTACCTCAAGGACCTTCTCAGGTCAGCATCCTGACCAGTCACCTCAAGGCATTTCCTTGAGCAGCATCCCAACCGAAGAGCATGCTGCTCCAGGACACAGGCTCAAAACAGCTCCCCCAGAGGACTCCATTTATACCCAGGCCCAATCTGACCTGTAGCCAATAGCGGCTCCCATTGGCCAAAGGCCCCAACTACCGTGAAACCCTCAGAACAAAGACAATCAGTAGCTGATACACTTCAGCAGCCAAGAAGACTTATTTTCATTGGCCGGGTGCACCTGCCACGACCAGTAGTGTTTTTCTCCTCCCACTGATAACTTCATTTTTAGTGAAAAAAAAGTTCTACTCAGATAGATACCATTTTGATTGTGTTGGAAAGTAACTTTCAGCTAGTATCAATAGAAACTGGTAGTTCTTAAATAAAATACTGTCTGAAGGATTTCAGCAAAACAAGAATTTTTATAGTTATACAAGATGAAGATGTAAACCTTCTAAAGATTCAAGAATAACATAAAATTAATAGGAGTAAATAATAGTGAAATCCAAATATAAGATTTTAATAATAGCAATCATAAAATTCTACAGATTGTAAAAGAAAGAAAAAAAACCCTAAACACCTAACCCTGAAACCTTTTAGTAATTTCAGAACATACCTGGTTGTGATAATCAGTGTCATATTTTGTGGAGTTCATGCTTTCTTGTAGGTTAACTGGGCATTTTTTTTATGGGTATACACCAGATAAATGGGCACATTTCATCTTTGAACTGTATCAGCTTAGAGCCATGGTAACACTTTCTGTGATTATCAACATGATTATTACCAGGAAAAAGTAAACAGAAAGAAAGGGAAGATAAATAACCCTCTAACCTTCCACACTGATTTAATCTTAGAAATATGCCCCAAAGTTACACATCGCCTGAGGTAGCATGTATCTAAATGTACTACCATGTCACCCAAGGCAGCAGAAGTCTTGTTTACAAAAAATTATGCGTATATACACATGCATATATATACATATAAAATTTTTGTGTGTATATATATCTTTATAAATTAAAATCAGATGAGGGATATTTTGTAGAGCTGACTAGGAGCAGAAAGCTGACATTTGTTATGAAAATAACATTGCATGAAGAAAAGCCCTTCTGAATTATGAGCTTAGAGAAAACCTTCTAATGAGCATAGAAGGTCATATTGCACATGAGCACACAACTGGCTTTTCTGTGCAATGGAAAGTGTAACAGAAGTGAGCAGCAAGGGCACTAAACTGCTTTTGCATTCCAGAAGTACCTGAAATGAAAACTGTTCCAGCATTTCTGTGTGTTGTTTTATATGTTTTGATTGATACTGAAAATTGCTGGCATGCAGGAGGAACTCCCTACTGTGTGTATTATGACATGCTGAGTATTCCAGAAGGAGCTTTTCCTAACAGTGTAATAGGAGAAAACTCATAGCAGTCATCTATTACCCTTTTCTTCTTTAGAAGGCAGCCTGGGGGAGAAAATGTTGTTGGAGCAGAAGGGATAGGGTAAGGAGAAGCCGGAGGCTCAAACTATGCAGTGTTCGTGATAAGCTTCACTAACTGCTATTTTCCTTTGTCTGTATTTTGTTATAAGTTCTTTATCTCCAGATCAGTGTGATAGGTAAGACTGGAAAATAAAATAATTAACATGAATGCTTTATGGGATGACTGCATGCATAGGAATTGCTGGTTTTTTTCCTAAAAAAAATCATAAAGTTGAGATCCAATTTGAGGTTTTGGCAAAGTAGGTAATGGGGTCTTCTGGATAGCTTTATTCTTTTTAAACTCCATGTTTATATTAATTATATAACAAATTATTATATTGGTCAAGATCAGACTTAAAACGGCAGAGTAGTCTCAAATTAGCATAACGTGTTTTAATATATTGCTACAATGCTATTGTCAGTAACATGAATGTTGTCTACCTAAAGAGAAGTGCTTTATGTTAAGATTTTTTTTTTTTTTTTACATTGACCAACACATTAGGTCCAATCTGAGAATTAAAGCTTAAGCAAAGCATCCTTTGAGGTGTTTCAATTTATATCACTCTGGATTTTTAAGTGTATTTTCAATTTTGTCAGGTTCTAACTCTTAGGATGAGAAATTTAGATTTTATTTTTTTTTTCATGAAACTGTTATTTACTTCAATGTATACTACAGGATACTGTACCAAACTTGTTTTATATTGGTTAGTAATAATTGTAATGTCTACTAGTTTAAAGAAACACTAAGGCAATACTTATTGACTTTTATGCTTATTTGGGTTTTAACTACAAATCTCTGAGGACTCTGGCAGTCGAAGTTATACTAAAGAAATGTGGATAGGAATGCATGAATTTTATTTTGACAAGTAGTTTCTCTGCTGAAAAATGTAAGTTTCGACTGACTGAGAATTTACAGCTTTTATGCTGAATAAGCCATTTGGGTTTTGCACTGCTGACAGAGCAATACTGGAGCATTTTCCCAAGTTGTCAGCGGTTACTGCTTAGCCCTGGTCATGAAGGATCCACATTTTATTTTTTTCCTTTGCTTAAAAGGTTATGATTTTGGGAGCTATAATGGATGAGAATCTCTGTTTCTCTATAGAGTTGTCTTTTCTTATAAAATACTTAGGTACGTATATATTGTGCCTGAGAAAATGTGAGCATGAAGATATACAGCTGGACTACAACACATACTACAATGACTATATTTTGACATGCATTAAGAAGTTATTTAGGGAAGCCCACTGGTCAACCAACTGTTTTTCAAAACAGATTAAAGAGGAAAATCTTGAGAATTTCTACTGATGTACGTTGTCATTAGGCAGCAATAAAAAACTTGTATTATTCTATTCCAGCAACTATTACACTAAAAATTTAATGCTGCTAGACAAAGTGAGTTTTATTTCCTATAGCATTGTACATGTTCTTAGGAGATGAGAAGGTCTGGGTAGGAGTCTCTGTTGCAGTTACTGTTGTATTCAATACGTAGGCTGAACAGGGTAATGACTTACACAGGGTTTATGCTGAAATCTCCTGTAGCCTTATGGTTTGAAGATCCTCCAGGAACATGAAAGATGTGGAATCATATTTTCTCCAAAAGTGGAGATATCTGAATCTGACCTTCTAAAGCTTTGTGAACAGCAGGAGTTCCAAGTTACTGGATAAAAAGAAGCATAGTCCATCTCCCTGGTTGAAGCCAAAATGCCACCTTGCTCACTTGTAATTTATTATATTTTCTCCAAACTGAAATCTCTAAAAGAAAATTTTAAAAACACCACATTCCCCCCCCCCTTTTTTGTTGTTGTTGTTGGTGGTGGGTTTTTTTTTTGTTTTGTTTTGTTGTTTTTTTGTGTTTTTTTTGTTGTTGTTTAGAAGATCAATGCATGGAAGAGGTAAATCAAATCCGATTTCTCTTTTTTCCTCTCTCAATTTGCTAGTTGAACTGATAAAAAGAAAAATCATTTTCTTGTGCTGTGATAAAAGTGAGACTTCCCTTGACCTTTAAGGCATGTTTCCCCTTTCTATCTAGAATAATTAATGTTTTGTCATTTTCTTTCATAGAAATAATATCAGCAATTGCAAGGGTTATAAAGTTGCAGTAGAAGCAGCAATTATTCTTTCTCTGTGAAAAACTAACACAAGGAGAAGGGGAAGTCTTGTAGTATTTACCCTGTCTGGAGCTACTGTGAAATGGGTGAGCTGGTAAGTAAGCGGGGTTCACTACATAGAATCCCACCCCTTACCAGCACCTTGGCTAGAAATTGCACTATGAAAGTGCCCCAGGAGCTGAATTCATTGATAATGTGCGAAGAGCAGGATCTCTATGAGGTCTGGTTCCTTACTGGATTACAAAGGAAACGAGACAGTGCTAGAAATTAATTTGTTTTAGCAAGTGTGAGACGCGACTGTTTGTAGAAAATCTTGGTTGTATTTTGTTGCCTAACGCTTTAATCCATTTTGGAAAAAGCATACATGGTAAACGTCTAAGAGACCTGATGTTACTTGTTACTGCTACAGGCAAAGAGGATGGAGAATATGTAGCAGAATTTTATGGGCTTTTGTTGTTAGCTTCAATTTTGTTGAATCCTCAAAAGACTGTGTCTTTGAATCATAGCATGATAGAAACACAGAATCATTTAGGATTGGAAAAGACCCTTAAGAACATCTAGTCCAACTGCGAACCTAGCACTGCCAAGTGTATCATCAATCCACACCCCTAAATGCCACATCTACACATCTTTGAAATACCTCCAGGGATGGTGACTCAACTACTTCCCTCAGCAGCCTGTTC
This sequence comes from Athene cunicularia, assembly GCF_003259725.1. Taxonomy (NCBI): domain Eukaryota; kingdom Metazoa; phylum Chordata; class Aves; order Strigiformes; family Strigidae; genus Athene; species Athene cunicularia. Next base: position 103,307,021 of record NW_020799091.1, on the reverse strand, counting down.
CAGTGCTTGATATCTCTTTCTATGAAGAGATCTTTCCTAATATCCCTGGTGCAACTTGAAGCCATTTCCCCTTGTCCTATCGCGTTACTTGGGAGAAGAGACCAACACCCACCTCACTACAACCTCCTTTCAGGTAGTCATAGAGAGCAATAAGGTCTCCCCTGAGCCTCCTTTTCTCCAGGCTAAATACCCCCAGTTCCCTCAGATGATCCTCGTACTACCTGTGCTCCAGACCCTGCACCAGCTTTGTTGTTTTCCTTTGGACACACTCCAGCACCTCGATGCACAAAACCAAACACGGGAATCGAGGTGCGGCCTCACCAGCACCAAGTACAGGGGTCAGATCCCTTCCCTGTCCCTGCTGGCCACGCTATTGCTGACACAAGCCAGGATGCCATTGGCTTTCTTGGACCCCTGGGCACACTGCTGGCTCCTGCTCAGCCGGCTGTCAATCAACACCCCCAGGTCCTTTTCTGTTGATCCCGACTGAACAGATTCTGACTTTTGGCAGATAAATGCAATGGAAATGTAACTGTGACAGTGAATGTGTTCAGACTATACTTGGTCTGCTTTAAAAATGATTTGGTGAAGCCAAGAGGTCCTACCAACAGCTTTCAGTGTTGGGTTAAAGTTTCCTATTTCTGAAATCTCTTCAGGTGTCAACATCTACAGCTTCTTTATGTTGTATTACTTCAGGGGCTCTTGTAACAAAAAACAGACTTTGTAAAGTGAAACAAGTTTTATTTTTCTTTTGATATTTTTGATGAATGTGCTGTTTGCTAAATTTCTTTTTGTTATGGAAATTTCAAAGTGATAGTTCACATTCTTTTATTAAAATTAGTTAAAATATTTAAAGCCTTTTGAGGTACCCTGATTTCCCCTGTTCATCCTAACTTTCTTTTCCAGTTTAACCTATCCTTGTAACTTTCTACTCCTTAACAAGATCTTCATTTGGGTTTGGATTGTGGTCTGATTTGAATTACTTGCAAATTTGTGAAGAAAATATTAGCCTTAGTTTATCTCAGGATAAATGTCTGTAGAAATACAGCTGATTTCTTAAATCTTTTTCAATATCATTTAATGTACTTGATGTTCACGGAGAAAGTAGTAGATGCAGTTACATTTACTGTTCTGTTCACTGCAGAATCACGTGGATAGAAATTACTCAAGTGAAAGTTTCTGATGACTGGTTTAAGTTGAGGCCAGATCTCTCTCACATAAAATAGCACAGAATTTATTGTAAACTGAATGGAAAAGGGACACAAACGCTGGATATCAATTATCTGTAACAGCTTTATTTAAATTGGTGTTTTTTCCTTTCAGATCCTCACTCATGCATTGTTCTTTGCACACCTGTGTGAAAGAGGCCAACTGCCTTTAGGATATTGCTGCTGATTTTGCTGACATATCCCAGTACCATCACCATGGCTTTCCTAGATGAAAGTGGTGACATCTCAGTCAGTCACTTAGAAACTTTTTAAGAGTATTAGGAGAGTAAAATCTTTATCTGCTGCAGCATGACTTATTAGAGAGAGGTTTTAGTATTGCCAAGAAGTTATATTTTTTTCTATTGCTTGCTTCACTCCTGCTTCATGATTTGTACGTATAGTTTTTAGGCCTTCAAAATTTATCAGCTAATATTATTTAAACAAATTGGTGCTGTGGTTATTCTTTGACTTGTACTGATTTGGATTCTAAATTGTCCTGGTTCAGCCAGGATAGAGTAAAGTTTTCCCCAGCAGAGAGAGAGGGGGAAGGGATCTCCAGCCGGGTTATTCATACCATGCTGATGTCAGGTCCAGGGGCGGAGCCTTTTCATTTTCACTTCTGGTGTTGGTTTTTGCCATACGTGCGGCGGGTTTGCTCCTTGATCATTTAGAGGTATTTCTCTGTATATCGTTTGTCTTGTTCACTGTTATTGCTGTTTATTGTTGTTACCATTGATACTGTTACTGTTCAGATTGTTCTATCACTCTGCTGTATTAAATTTCTTGTTATTTTAGCCGGGGTCTGTGTTTGACTTCCAGCCTGACCGGCGCGGGTGGGGAAGGGGCAACGGCAACGTGCTCTCTCATCCCGGCAAGAATTAAACCTTGCACATAAATATAAAAATATATGGAGAAATGCCTTTTTCTTTGTTCATTTCTCAATATATTAATTTTATCTGCAGTTATGCTTCAGTACGCACATCGGAGAACAAGTGCACCAGTGGCCACCAGTCATAGAGCACTACCAGGAATTCTGTCCAGCAAAGGTCCTAGCTGGCAATGGTGGTGCGAATCAAAAGGGACTTCTGCACATATCAGTGGGAATTCAACTGAGTAGTGAAATTTGTACACTAGTGTAAACTGTTTGAAAGTGAAGGTTGCAAAGTGATCATCAGCCTCCTTGGGCATAGATTTCAAGTGAGGTGACAAATTCACTGAGGCATATTATCTGTGCAAATAGACCTATTTCTTAAGTTATACTATGACATGATGGATGAGCCAGTGAACTTCTTTATGTTCTTTATGAGACAAAGTACTGAAATTAAGTACATAACTGTATCAAAAGCTGCTGAAAATAGCTTTTAAGACATGGATGTTTTAGTCTACTATGTTAAAAAAAAAAAGGCATACTTTGTTTTTGGTTTTGGTTTTGTTTTGTTTTTTTGTGGCATAATACTTACAGTATTTATTCAAAAAATAAATAAAAACATTCCATATTAGCAAGAGCATTGGAAGTAATTAATCTTATATCTATTAGCCACCTGAATAAATACTGACTTTAAACCATTTCAGTCTCTGTATTCTATTTCTAGAGCAATCACCATATTTATTCCTTGCGATTACACTATGCCTTTCTGCAACAAAAATAGAGAAATGTTCCACTTGAGGATTATAGACCCTTTATTCCCCTGAAAGTTGGATATTTCCATCAGATGTGTGCTTTTTCTTTCTGTCTTTTACATATCTGTAATAGTTTTCACTGAAGTGGGGTTTTGTTCAAGATCAGTGGCCATGTGATTTGTGGGAATAACTTTGCCTGACTCCTGACCAATTGACTCAAAATAGGTTTAGAAAAACAATACTCTGTAAGAAAGCTCATTGGATTCAGAAGGTGATATATATATACAATTTTGTGTGTAAGAATCCTAAAATAGGGATTAAACAGTAAAATATGTGAATTTTGAATGGGGGGTGGGGGGGTGTTTATAATATTGGGAACAGAAGATAGTTATACAGAAACCAGGCTACAGTAGACCCTGTGGAACAAATGACTGGAAAGTGTATGGTAGGTTTATTTTATTCACTTATGGTAAAAAGGAGCTAAATCTGGCCTTTTCAGTTTCTCCATGCTGTTTATTTTTCCATTTCAATGCTGTATACTGACTTTTAATCTGAGACACTCTAAGTGTCTTCTTAAGATATCTTAAGCACACATCTGCAAATATGTCAGTACAGAGGCAAATAGTGAATATGTCTGTCAACCTAACTGAATATTAAAGCTTGATAAACATTTGTTCAGAAAATAACAGTTATTTATTTTTGAGGACAGTATACTAATTTCCATAAAATGTTTAAAATTTACTGATGTAAAAATGATAAATTCATTTGAAATAAGGGGTGCTATGTGCAGTAATATTTTTCTGATACTGATTTGAAAGTTTTCCTTTGCAAACTTCAATTTTGCTTTTAATCTTAAAAGGATTATTGATACGGTTAATTATCTTCAAGTGAGACTGAGAGAAGAATCATCAGTACTGAAGAAAACTCATCTAGTAGGAGTTAAATGCTTTTCATTACATTATAGCTGCTCTGAACTCTCCTGCAATGAGGAACACAGCTACTCAGCCTGTTTTTTCATTCTACTATTTTAAGTATATGATTAAAGTACTAAAAATTTTTAATGTTCAGAATCTCAAGATACCTTTTATGTTCTGGAAGAAATAACTCTACAGAGCGATTGTAATTAGTCCTCTTATGAAGCTTCTAAAATGGGTAAAACTCACTAACTTATTTGTTCCTCTCATGGAACATCTCAGGCAATATCTTGCTCATCTGTTTCAAAGGCACTGGAGATGAAAACAGGATATGCATACAGGAAAGAGAAAGAAAATGCCCTTCTGCTACAAAATGTGTATAACTTTGGGACATTTCACCCTTCACCCTTCAGATATAAAATGAAATTATTGTTCCCATCATAAAACTTCAGGTAAAAATATTTATTTTAGATCTTGTTTCTGGGACTATGGTCTTGTCATTTATTATTAATGTTAGTTTGTTAACATGCATAGTCCAGGTGACCAAAATGTGTCATGGGTGTCAAATAATGAAAAATTTATCTAGTTCTATCAACTGTATTGGGTTTGCATGGCAAGGTTTTGGTAGCAGGGGGGCTACAGGGGTGGCTTCTGTACGAAGATGCCAGAAGCTTCCCCTATGTCTGACAGAGCCAATGCCAGCTGTCTCCAAGATGGACCCATCAATGGCCAAGGCGAACACCATCAGTGATGGTTGTAGTGCCTCTTTGATAACATATTTAAGAAAGAGGAAAAAAACCTGCACAACTGCAGCTGGAGATAGGAGTGGGAATATGTGTAGCAACAACTCATCAGACACTAAGGTCAGTGAAGGAGAGGGAGGAGGTGCTCCAGGTCCCAGAGATTCCCCTGCAGCCCGTGGTGCAGCCCATGGTGAGGCAGCTGTGCCCTGCTCCCGTGGAGGGTAACGGTGGAGCAGATCTCCACCTGCAGCCCGTGCGGGATCCCACACTGGAACAGGTGGATGCCCAAAAGAGGCTGTGACCCCATGAGAAGCCCACGCTGGAGCAGGCTCCTGGCTGTACCTGTGGACCTGTAGAAAGAGAGGAACCCACACTGGAGCAGGTTTGCTGTCAGGACTTGTAACCACATGGGAGACCCACGCTGGAGCAGCCTGTTCCTGAAGGACTGCACCCTGTGGAAGAGACCCATGCTGGAGCAGTTTTTGAAGAGCTGCAGCCTGTGGGAAGGAATCACGTGGGAGAACATTGCAGAGGACTGTATCCTGTGGGAGGGACTCCACACTGGAGATGGGGAAGAGTGTAAGGAGTCATCCCCCTGAGGAGGAAGGAGAGGCAAAAACAACAGGTGATGAACTGACCACAACCCCCATCCCCCTGCACTGCTCAGAGGGAGGAGATAAAGATATTGAGGGTAAAACTGACCCCATGAAGAAGGAAGGGCTGGGAGGGAATGTGTTTTCAAGATTTGGTTTTATTTTTCATTACCCTAGTCTGATTTCATTAGAAATAAATTAAATTATTTTCCCCAAGTCAAGTCTGTTTTGCCTGTGACAGTAATTGCTGAGTGATCTCTCCCCATCCTTAACCCATGAGCTTCTCATTATATTTCTCTCCCCTGTCCTGTTGAGGAGGGAGAGTGGTAGAATGTCTTTAGTGTGCACCTGGTGTCCAGCCAGGGTCAACCCACCATTATAACAAAGGCTGATTTATTTCAAAAAAATCCCCAACTATATTGTCTTCTGTCATTTCTGTTGAGAATTAAGACACTGTCTTTTTTTACTTGTGAGCAACTCTAGGGTTTTATTATGCCTAGTATTGCATTTAAGGTGATGAATTAATTTGGTAAGAGATTAATCCCCTTGCGTTCTAGCCGGTCCTCAGAGATTAAAGGGGCTACGGGTGGCTGGATTTATCTCTTTATAGGTATGACAATTTATGGCCGTAACTATAGAACTGACACCAAGTGTACAAACAGCCCGTATGCTGTAGGTCTGGCTGCATTCAAGAAAAGCAGTCAGGTTCATGAATAGTATGGTTTATTCTTATTTACAGATTCTTTAAGATTGCCTACGACAAATGCACAAACTGCAGGTTGGTTATATAGCATGAGACACAAAAGAAAATTATTACAATCACACACACTTAATTTTAGGGTAATCGCTCAGCATAGCCGAGGGCTCAAATCTTACCAAGAGGCATCCCTTCTGGAGGGTGGGTGAGGAGCACAAACTCATTGATCTGTCCCTCCTATTTGGTGTCAGATTATTGTCCCTCCAAGTTAGATACAAACTAGGGGTAGTATTTATCTAAGTATGTATGTGTGAGTGGGTGGGAATGTGGTCAAGTCATTACCTTTTGAGTAATGACACAGCACATTCCTTGGTGCAAGGGATGTGCTGTTTTTTGTGGGAAAAGAGGGAGGATGAGAGTTGAGGTTGGCAACCTTGGTCGTCCTTGAGATAAGTGAAAGAACAGGACCGCACGGCCTCCACCTCTTCTCATTCCTCCTTGGCGCCACAACAAACACAAATCATTGGATCTTCATCCCATCTTGTGTTTGTTCTGAGCACCCTGTGTCAAGGAAATGTGTGTTTTACAGATTTTTCACTGTTTTGCTTTTCTCATGCTTCCAACAACTAGGTTTTAAAGTTGGCTGAACAATTGATTACCTGAAATTCCATAAAACAGGAGAATTGTCAATATTTCTAAAAAGCTATCTCTAAAAATACAAGTGCTTACCAATTCTACTTTGCATAAAAATACAAAGTAATTGGGAAAATGAGTGGGATGGGAAAGGGAGGAAACCAGTTTTTCTAATACATTCTTAATAATCTTCTCCTTTCCTTTTTAATACCTTATTGAGAATGGTGAAGTGGGGGCATCATTTCCCTACTTAAGTAGCCTGCTAATTACCATTAAGGGTTTGATTTAGCCATTCAACCATCAAATGGGCACCACTCAACAGTAATTTGACTGTTAAAGCCTCATTTCATGACAATTACTAAGAGGATTCATAGCCTTAAGATATTTTTCTTGTTATTTCCCCAAATCATTTACTAGGTCTTATTTTCTCTGACATAAAGCTAGTGTGTTAAGACATCACTGTAAGTAAAAGGTGAAAGTTTAATAGCTGAAGTGGGCTGTTCAGGAAAAATACATCATTAATTTAATATTGTCAACTGCTAGAATTAGGACTAGCATAGCCTTAAAACACAGAGTATGCAGTTTTCCTCCTTAACCTGGAGTTAGAAGCTTGACCAGTGAGTTTTAGTTCACTGAACATTTAGTAGATGTCAGTGACGACTCCAGATGTGCCTGGTTAAATGGGAAAAATGCATTAAATGAACTTGGTAGTGACTATGCTACAACAGAAATTAATTTTATCCTTTAACTTACTTTTTATATGATCAGGTTCAGGTCTAACTTTAGCAGGAGAAACAGCTCTATCTAAACAGGAATTTTATGAATAGGATTTTATGAACAGTAATTTTAGGAATACGGATTTTACAAAAAGTAGAACTAATTCTACTTTCTCATTATTATGCCTTTTTATGTTTAATGAATGCTTCTTTCTGGGTTGTATTTAAGTCTTTCTTGAAAACCCAGTGCTCACCTTGGACCAAAAAGGGTGGATTTTGGTATTTAGATCTTTAATAAGGGGGATACCCTATTTGTGCAGTCAGGGCTTTCAGTTCTGTCCACATCCTTGACCAAAGATGGGGAAAAGCAGTTAGTTAAAGTGAGGATTATCAAGTACCAGAATGTATCTATTTGTTTTTGTTGGGGTTTTTTTGTGTATATGTGTGTGTTTAGTATCTATTCAATTTAGCTAAGTAAAATTTAATGAAGAGTACTTTGAAGCCTAGTTTGTCTGTGCCTTCAGGAGCATAGAGTCTTCATAAAAACTAGCCATAGTACTAAATACATGTTAAGTTTTTTGGTTTTCTTTCTGTATGTTTGTGTGTATAGAGAAAGCAATCATTTTTTGGACTTAATGGAGTCACATAGACATATCCCAGGATACAGGTATTTTTTAAAAAGGAAAGCAAACTGCATTTTCTAATGAAGTATCATTTACTTCCAGCCCTGATGATAGGTTATCCTCTATTATAATATTTAAACTGACCTCAGCATTTATCTTTGTAAAGTAAGAGTAATAACTGTGCAGTAGTTCATGTAATTAAAACAGTGTTTATTGGTGAAGAATGCAAACTGCAATAAGGACAAATGTCGACATGGTAAAAGGTAATAAAATGAGTCTGTCTTACTGATACTTACACTAGACCCGAATCAGGCTGGAAGAACATAAGGCTGAGATCTTCAAAGCAATTCAAGACATACAACCTTACTTTGAGCTCTGCCATAGGTTTTATGTGTAATCTTAAGCAAGATGTTGCTTCTAAGAGCTTAAAAAGGTAACTGTATCAAACAAACAAATAAATAGATATCTGTGAGTTACGTACTGCCTTTGCCAACTGATTGGTTCAAGGGTAGCCAGCAATACTGCTAGAAGGGAGTAGCAGCTGGAAATTTGCTCACTAGATGCATATGTAAATTTCAGTGTGCGATAGTGTGCCCGTCTTCCAAAACTCTGATCCCAGGCATACGAAGATACTGTGTTAGGTTTTGTCATTAAAATTAAAAGAAAAAAAAATACTGTTTCTGCTGTACATTCTAGGTGTCAGGAAAGGCTAAAAATCATCTTCCTTTATGTGAATTCAGAGCTATATTTTATTAATTAGTTTAACTGATGTGTTTGGAAATTCTTGAAGACAACTGAGGAAGAGTTCAGGACACCAAGATATGAAGTACTATTTGCTAACTATTCCTTAGACTCTTTCCATTTACAGAAAGAATTTCTTTTATCATAGTCTATTTTGTGATTCTGGTAAGTATGTCTCACCAAATAAGGTGAAATTCTGGTTCTCTAAAAGCAGCAGCACTTATTTTGCCAAATATTTCATTATTCCCAGAGTTTTGCTTAGTGTCTTGAATGTAAGTTTTAAAAGGACATGATATATAACTGAGAATTACTGTATCTTGTGGTTAACATCTGTGTCTCTGATTTGACATGACATACTGTAATGAAATTTGACCAGAAAAGGATGTCACTATTGAAATTATTTGTGAAGTAAAGAGACCAAAGAACCAGGAAAGAAAGCAATGCAGTGTATGCACAAGATACAAACAGGGAATTATTTCTGACAAAATTGATTATTATTCATTACTTGTTTTCCTCTATGGTTTGAGGATATTGATACTTTAAAGCCAGATGCTGATTCACTGGTATGAACACTTGATTGTAGGTATGCATGTGATAACGTATATCACAAGGACTAGAGGTGAACAGAAAAAAGCATTTAATTTCCCAGGAAGACTGTGATAAGTTTGATGTATTTTTCTACCAACATGAATGATCTTCTACCCATAAACTCTATGACTTTTTTTGAGTTATCAGTGACAAACCAAAAAACTTTGCTTCAGACAAGCCTTTGAGATAGGCTATCCTGGAGCCCTGCAATCTAGAGTTTCAGTGCCTTTGGCCACAGAAGACCTTCAAGGCATCCAGAGGTAATAAGCCTTGTACCAGGCTCACAGGTGCTGCTCAGGATGGCAGGCAAAATTATTATTAGGAATTTAGAGCTAATTGGGGCCTTCAGCAGGTCACAGCTGGGTTACCAGAGAAAAAGTAAATGGGGGTGACTGAAATTTTCTTGGGTTTCACTAAATGTGACTGAAACCAGACTATCTTAGAGGGAGTTTTTATTTTTGGTGAATCAGTAGGATTTAGTAGGTAAAGATGCATAAATTCTTTTGGGCTAGTTCTATTTGGTGATAAAAAGAAATAAATGTACTCCCTGTAGTTGGAATGCTCACTGAAAAGCACATTTCTGAGGGTGGAATCATTTAAGAAATTCACCTACAGTTGGTTAGTGATTTTTTTTTTTTTTTTTTCCCCTCTTCTGGACTTCTTGAAAATCTGTCTCAGCTCACTTTGCACTCCCTGTTGCTGTGAAAGTCAAAGGGATGGTAATTCCAAAGTAATGAAGAAAGACTGTTAAAGACTGGTATGAAAGGAATCATCCTGGACAAAAAAGATCAGAGAGACAGTTTTTTGAGTATGAGAAAAGTCCTCTGTTTCATCAAGCACAAAGTAATAAATAATTCCACTAAAGCTCTCAGTATCAAGAAAATGAAAAATTTTTGGTGTCTTTTAAATCATGCAATGCCAAGCCCTCATTTCCTCCCAGGGAAATAGCTGCCTTCTCTGCTTGAGACACTGCTTTTCATCATAAAGTGAAAATCTTTGTGCTAAGAATTGAGTCCTTGGGCTCGATCCCATCTTTTACATCCATGCATCGCAGCAGGTGGAGTCAGCTGTCTTAGTTTCTCAAAGAGTCCTCTATGTTCTACCACAGGTGCATCATACAGGTGTTTTTCTCTTCATAATGGGGTAACTCAAGGATAGTCCACCCTAATGGATGAATAAGAAGTCTGATGCATAACTTCAGCTGCTGCTGTTAGGCAAAATAAGCTGTGTTTTGAGCCAAAGCTGGTACTCAGCTTCAACAACAGTTTGCATTACACGTTACTCATTAAAAAGATCAATTTACTGTACTAAGGAACAAAATTTACATTACTGATAGGCAACATTTACAGAAACAATTTAAAGGATTGAATAAATGATGATACTCAGATTCTGCAGTTGTTTTCAATATTATGTATTCAGGAAAAACACAGGTGGTAGATATCGTAGAAATGTAAGGGAAACCATGTAGGTGAACTCTGTGATTACCAGTCTCCGTAATCTAATTTTTTTTTTTTTTTTTTTTGGTAATGGAATTCTCATTGCCTGGATCCCACTTTGCTAATGCGCAAACTCAGCAACTCTGTTCCACTATAGGGAGCAGATTATAATCTCTCTTGGTATTAATAGTTGTTTTTAAAGTTTTGGGGCTGTTGATCAGTGTGTGACATAATTACCATTTGGTGTCAAATGATTTTCAGTTTTGTAATCTGATTTGTTGATCAATACATTAGTAAGTACTTTCCCAAAAAGTTGAAATAATTCAGTGGTTTTTATTAGTATAGTTTAGTTAGAGTCCTTTCATGTGGAGTATAATATGTATTGCCCTCTTTTTGTTCTGCCTTCAAAATATTGAAAACATTTTGCCCTAATGGGTATTGATCATCTAAATGTTGTGTTTAGATGAGCATTCATGTTTATTTTTACAAACCATTTGTTGTGAAATTATTCCACAGTGGTTTTGAAAATTAAGTATTTTCTGTGAGTATAGTTTTTCTTTTAAATTTGGAATTGTCATAGTGAGAGAGATAACTGTCTGTCTAGCCCAATGACTTGTTCCTAGCAATACCCAGTAGCAGATGCTAGGCAAAACTGTACCATCAGAGTAAATCAGAGAAGCCCTTCCCCCTTCAGTTTCCAGCAATAAACAGATTAGTGACTTTATTAGCCAGAGGCTACATCAAACCACTGTATTTAGTGGCTGTGAATTGATATCTCTTCCATGAACTTATCTCATCCTCTTATGAATTCATTTATGCTTTTGGTCTCTTGTGAGTTTCACTATTTAATCACATTTTGTGTGGAGAATATAATTTCTTCTGATGATTTGGAATTGCTGACTGTGGTAGTATCACAAATTTCCCCTTCCATCCTATGAGAAATATGGAATAATTGTTCAGTGTTTAACTTTATATCAGTTGTGATGTTCTAGTTATCTGTTCAATCCCTCCACAGTTGCTTTTTTTTTTCCCTCTGAAGTTGAAGAAAGGTATTTATTTTGCTCATTTCTAATACAGAAACTATACGGCATCTGTCCATTTTGTTGCCTTTCTCCAACATTTTTTTTTTTTAACCATTTTCTACTTTGCCTGTTTTGGGAGGGAATGACCATAACTATGTCCAGTAATGATGGCAGGGGATGTTGTTCTCCACGGAATTTGATATTAGCACAGTCAGGATTTTTTTTCCCTTTATCCTCAGTTACTGATCGCTCCTCACATCTTAATGGCCTTCTCAAGCTCAGCTACACTGAGCAGGATGCAAAACTTTATTTTCCCTTTTATTTGTTTAAAAGAGAAATTGCTTTGGATACCATCAAGTTTGATGAAATTCTCTTAACTTTCAGAAAAAAGTCTTGTGTCAGGGCAATAGAAAGTTTCAACTGCATCTCTTATTCCAAAGAGAGATATTTAAAAGGGAGAGACACAAGTGAGTATAAACTTTAAAACAAAAAAAATCTGCAGTTACGCAGAATTTGCCCTTGACTGCAGCTTAACAGTAAGCAATATGGGATTCTGAGTGAGACATGATGAAAAACTGAGAAATTTACCGAGATCCTTCACAATTTTGGGCAGGGATATGAAGCAACAAGCTACATAAAAAATAATGCCTGATGTATAAATCACTGTTATATAAGACAGTGTGTATGAGAGAGTGTTGTTTTGTTTCCTTTGGCCAATGGAGATCAATGAGATTTTGACACTAGTGTGCTTGCATAATTCCACATAATTAATGGGAAAAAAAAAAAAAGTGGGCTTATTACCACCATAGTGGGACAAAATACATAGTGGGACAAAATAGTTCTCCTCCACTGAATATTATATTTGAATCATGTGGCTGACTTGTTCAGCTTCATGAGAAGAACTGGCTTCTGTTTTCAAAATGAAAGGAAAACAGATGAGAAGGAAAGCAAAAAGCACAGATGAAAAAGAAAGGTGGAAAAGGGAATGATTCTGTTGTGTTTCATTCTGCTCTCTTAGTGAGTCTAATGGGGTTTGCAGCTGCTACCTCTTCCTTAAAGTTAGCACTCCAAGGGACTTACTAGATTTTTATGAAAAACAGAAAATAAGTTAACTTCTGAAATCTGGTAGTGCAATGGGTCTAAAATAAATGGATTAATAAAAAAAAAATCATAATAATAAAAAAAAATCCTCCTACCTATTACATACAGTGGGTATTTAATTGTGCATGCTCCCAAACCAGCAACTTTCCACAGCTGTTATAACTCTAAATGAGTTCCATCAAATTCTTTAAAAATATGTACATTTTTCACAGTGACTGGAGCTTTTCTGCATGCCTGCTACCTGTGCTTCTAAGGTAGGTCCTGATCACTGCGTGTGCTGTATGCTCTTTGCTCACAGCCCTTTTTTCTGCCTTCTGTGTTCTTAAAGGAGCTTCTTGGTCTAAGCATTACCAGAGGCATCCTCGTGATTTTAGGTGTAAGCCTCTCCCATGTAGAGGACGTAACACCTTTCCAGGTAACAGCACACACAGTGTGTAGTGGGGACACAAGTAAATTATATATTCTGATAATTGGTAGGTTTGGATAAATATCCAAATGGTAATTTTGAACTTCTTGTTACTGCAGTATACATACATACACATTTTCTGTCCTTAAAGTATCCTTAAAGATCTACCCTTAAAGAATCTAATCTATCCTTAAAGAATCAGAGAAATAGAGTCTGACATGTCCAAAATGGTTATTGTAGAATAAGTATAAAAACCCTTCTGGTTTAATTTAATTTTTTTCTTGTTGGTTTACTACTGTAGTTTTTATATATATATATATATATATGCTATGAAAGAAAGAAAGAAAAGTGGAGATATTGTATAGAATTTGATATCAGGGTTAAGAGTGAGAACTGCAAAGAAGTTATAAATATATAAGCACATTTTTTTTTCATGTCCTTTATTTTGTCTTTGTGTATCGATCATAGATTCGAGCCTTCAAGTGCAACTGAAGTTTAAAAATAATGTCCTTTTCAAGCTCTTCCTATATTTCCCTTCAATTTTTATTTGGAGTACCACAGCATACCTTTTCCTTAATTAAAATAGCTTCAGTTAGGATGTTTCTGGTCTTACTATTATTAGAAAATAAAAAGAATGGGGTTTGTACACTTGAGTGGAACAATGAGAGAAGAGGGGCTCTTTTGTGGTCAGGGACTTAACTTCAGACAGATATGGGAGAAGTCAATTCAAGAACATAACTAGCTTGGTTATGGGCTTGAGGTTTTCACATGAATCACAGTGCATCCTGGAAGCATCAGAAAATTTGTCCTCATTAAAGGAACAGAATGTGTGAAACTTTATACACACTTCAGAAACTGGAGAAGGGGAAGGGAACAAGGATACTTAATTTCTTGTAAGCCACATGCAGGAAAGAAATTTGGATGTATGCTGTTGTCTTAAGGTAGCATCAGAATTCAAAGTTGCACTGTGTTTGAACAGAAAATAAGTGTTGTTGAAGGGCTACGTAATTATTTTTTCATTCGCAAATCTGAAGTGCTGTTATGCAGTTCATCATGAAATTAGTTACTACTACTAAATTATTAGGGTGTATAAGTATGAAAATGTGTATATATAGTCAGCAGCCTGTAAGACTGCTAGGGGGAATCTTTTTTCAATACCTCAGTAGAACACCACAAAAAAGTGTCATCTAATGATAAGCATATGGCTGGGAATGAAATGAAACAGACTTATTAATCTCTTTTAAATAAAGCTAGCAGAAAGACTTGATGTCTGATAAATTTGTTTATCTCTGCAAGTAGAGCTGCTGAACATCTTAATTTTTCATTTTAAAATAAAGCACCTTCTGGTAAATTAATAAAGTTTTGATATACAAGTATAATGATGGGGTTTTTTTTCCTACTCGTTTCTGTAACATAGCTTCACTTCCATCTTTTCTGGAAAACAACTTACAATTTAATTATTACAGAAAGTCAAGAGGATTACTTAATGGAAGGAATAAATCAGCAATGTTATTAGAGCATGAAATCAAGTATATTGAATGTAAAACAGACCCCCTATATTATGTTTAGTTTACATGAGCATTCAAGTCAATGGGAAGATGTGCATAAATAATACTTTTCAGAGTTAAGCCCTTGAATAACTGTTTGTAGTATCTGGACATAATAGCCCTGAAGAAAATTCAACTGTATACAGTAATGTTCACTGCTCCTTTGTTATTTTCTTAATGGTTAACTTGGTTTATTTGAGCTGGTTATATTTTCCTGTATAATCTTATTCAGAAAATTCCTTAAGCCTTTGCTTAAGTCTGTCTTTATTGATAAACTGAAGAACTACTGGGTTTGTTTGCACTGGACAGACATTTTTGGTTGTGTCTTATTTAGGCATCCTAGTAAGGACTGTGCAATATAGGCAGAGAAACAGGAGTAAGTCAGATATGTTCTGAGTAAAATAACATATTTATGAAGAATGGGAGAAAGTCATATATTACATATGTGTAGCTAGATTTATGAGGAAATACTTTCACATTCTTTAAGTGTGTCTCCAATGAAGCAAATATGCACAAAGAGGAAAGCTGATTTGTTAAAAGTTTACATGCTAAAAAGGAAAAACATTGGCTAACTCTTAGTCCAAAGAAGCTTCATATTACTTAATAAAATGTGTTCTGATGCTCCTTCACTGATAGCTACAGGGAGTAGCTGCAGCTACTTACTTCACAAATAGTCTTTTGTAAATCGGTACACATATGTAAGTAGGACTATGCTGTTCACCATCAAAATAGTATGGGAATGGATTAATTGTCAATCTTTGTTTTCGTGCTACAAAGTTCTATTTCCTGTATTCAACAACTCATTTTACAGTAGAGATATTTCACCTGGACCATGATAATATACTATAATCCTGAAAGAAATTTTCAGATATATTGCTCTACTGACTTCCCACTGACTGGGATTAGATCTCCATATCTTCATTGAAAGGATCTGAAAAGAGATAATTGACTATCTGTCTTGGTTAAAAATAAGGTATAAAAAAATGGGGGAGAAGATGGAAAGGCCTTTTGTCTTAATGTTCTCATATTTGCACCATATGTTTCCTTAGTACATTTTATCCCTGTTGAGCATATTATTAACTTTTAATAAGGTTCATATTATTATTTACAATATTGTTTAGTATTAGTTGATTATATTTAGTATATTTCAGTAAATTTTTGTTTTAAAGCACAAGTACATAAAATTTGTTGAGAGAGTTGATACTGATATAGGTTTGAAAGTTGTGCTTAACAATTAGAGTTTGGAAGATGCTTATTGTTTCCCAATATTTTAAGTTTGGTTGTGTTTTTTGTTTTTTTGGGGTTTTTTTCATTGCTGTGTTTCAGGTAGAAATGGACATAAATTCTACGGATTTTAAGGAACTAAGATTCTGAGTTAATACATGGGATAAAAATTTCTGTATAAACTTAAAAACTCCACCAAAGTAAAGAGTTTTTCTGTAGCACAATTTGCTCTGTTCTGGTGTTTATGAGTTGTGTAGTTAGCGGGAAGGAAACCTACAACTTTTTACTGCTTTCCACAATTTGTAATAATTATATCTAAAACCCAACATGAAATTATTTGCAAATAATAAGATGGCAGAGTGAAAACCATTTGATCATAGTACCATTTTCTATTTTCAGATATATTTGATGCAATATTATTGCTTTCCTTTTGATTGTGTAATAGTGGATTGTTATTCCATACATTTCCATGGCTTTTCTTGAGTGGTCAGAAGTTTGATTCTTTTTTTTTTTTTTTCCTGATGGAAGTCGACAGTGAAAAGACTATATCATGTAAGTTATCATAGGCTATTTTTATAGCCAGTGAAGAAAAATAGAGCACAATTCATCTGACCTGTTTCAGGCATTTATTTCGAAGTATATAAATTGTGCCCAGATGTTATGTTTTTCCTTTTTCTAAAGTGAACTTAGACTACTCGCTTAAATAGAGATGTCTACTGTTAAAAATTGAAACTTGGTGAAGTAAAACCTGCCCATGATTTCTTCACATGTAATGATATCATGTAAGCAAGAGTTAATGTGTGTTTACAAATGAGCACTGTGTACAAAGTTCTCTTTTCCTTGGCTAAAGGATTTGTCCCCCTATGTAAACAAGGGGCAAATCAGAGAAGGTAAGGGATGGCATTTTCAGGAAAATGGGCTGTTGGCCCCCATATAGATGACTTGAAAGGATTAACCTCATGTAGGTCAAACTCAGTTGTTCACTAGACGTTTTAGAGGAAGAGGTCTTCATTTAGAAAATGTTCAGAATAGCTTTACTGTTTCCAAAATTCCAGTCCTATGGAGAACTGTTTCCATGGAGAACTGTTTCCAGTGTGCCTTACAGTATTAAATTTTCACATGGAGTATCTCCAGTGACTGCATTGATAAAGATGATCATTGCACTTACATGTGGCAGCCAGAAGTATAAAAAAGTGGTTTGAGGAATAGGGATGAAGGAAAAAATCTGTCTGTATAAGCATATACTTTCCTCTATGCCCTCTGTGCTTACCTTTGAATTGGTTATTTTGCCTTTATCTATTAAGATTGAGAAGACTTTAGGTTCTCTCTGGTTAAGAGCTTGGATATGCACCAAAATGATCAGAGATGTGGAACTCTGAACAGCAATCTCAAGAATAGCAATGAAACTGTGTGGATCCAGCTTTGGAGGGCAGGTGATACACGACATTCCTTCATTAAAGTAAACTCATATATATTTACACTTAAACTATTCTGCTTAGGAATTGTAAATTTTGTGTTGAAAACTGCTGTAAACTGACTGAAGGTGTGTCACTTCTGAGTTGTGTGTTAGGAAATAAAAAAAGCAGTATCTAAACAAATATGTTGCAGCACAAGAGGTGTGTGTGAGAGAAGTAAGAACAGAAATATATAAATATTGAGGAGTTCATATGCCCTTCCAAGTCTTTATTTCATAAACACCAATAAAATACATTAAATGGAAGAAAAGCCTCAAACTTATAGCGTATGTGCTGAGGAGGATTATTTACTTATGCTAATATATTTTATTTTTGAGGTCAGTGAATACCAGCTGAGAATAGTTAATTGAAATAAGTTTCAATTACAGGTTCCAAATGGATTTCCAGGGATGTATGGAAAGAAAAGACCATAGTTGATTGCAGACCCTCTTGTAATAGTCCATCATGAATTGGTACTTTCAATACTTGCAATAATACTTTTTGGTTTAAAAAAAATATTCTAAGCATTTACAAAGCATGCAATATAGTTGACTTTGATATGCTTGAGTCCAAAAAAAGAGGAATAAAATTATAAATATAAAACCGGAGCTTGGCATTTAAAGTATATTTCAGATATTCAGATGTGGCAAGGAGGATATTGGATTTTCTCAGCTGTGATGCTGTGGTGGTACACCTAACAGCTCAGTGCAAAATATACGTTTACTTGGAAAAGAGTCAATTTTGTAGACAAGCTTAAATGACTGTATTTGAGTCTTGAAATGAAGGATTGAGAAAATTAGGCAGGCAAGCTTAGATTAGTCAAGATAAACTGCCTCTGGGATGCTCTATGGCAGCTGTGGCAAAAGTATCTTGAAGTAGAGGCATGATGATCAGAAACATCCAAATTTGGAATGTAATATTGGCTGGCTATAGAGTTCAAGGACTAAATACATGGCATCAGTTAATGGTTGGAGCTTACATAATAACAAATACAATTGTTGTGGTATGTCACTGTAGAGACGGACACGACAAGATAAATTGTGCAAAGATGGATACTTTATTGTTCTAACAAGCCCTTTTATGACCTTCTACAAAGTATGTGTTCATATATGATTGGTTTAGTTAGTAACTAACAGTTCATTATTTGATGTTACCCTGCTCAGTAGTCAAGATGTTTCCTCTTATCATTTTCTTTGCAGTTTCTTAATCTTGTTTACATAGCTCTTCTTGGGACTTTCCAGACTCTCAAGGGTACACCACGCTGCTCAAGGTAAAACTGTTCTCTTTCTCTCTGTTGGGCATTCAGCAGACTCGCTGCCTCCACCAACAGTGGTAGAAGGTAATGTACGAAAAGAGAATGTCTTGACAACATGTAACAAACAGTTGGATACCCATTAAGTAAGACCACACTCCTGATTTTCAGAACTAAGCAGTGTCTCAACAAAAAAGTTTGGTTGTTGAATGATAGGAAATGAGAGAAACATGAGACTATATTTGTGAATAACGAAGTTTAGTCATTTATTCACTACACTGAATTCCTATAAAAATTCAGGAAAATCTCAATTCAAATGTGTTTTGACAATGTACAATATTCAGCTGAATATTAACTATAATTTTGTAGTAGAAAATACTGTCCTCATACATGTGCCTGATTGTTGTTGTGTTCTGTGTAGGCCAGCATCATTATAGAGGGAGGTTGTGCCATCACTGGTATAATATCGACATTTCATGATGCACAGAAGTGTATATTCCCAAACAAAGCACAATTTTTTTATGATTGTGGGATCTGAAGCCTGAAGTTTGTGAATCATTGGAACCATAGGGTCCAATAGAGATGACCAAAAAGCAAAATTTGGGCTTGTAGGACTATTTTTTTTTTTTTATGGCACCCAAGCATGTGATTTTTTTTAATATTCTTTTTCCTTGAAGCTAATGAAACTGTGATTTGGGAAGTACAGAATATGGGAGAAGGTGATTTGCTGCTGATAGCGCTACTTATGAAGGCTCGAGGAGCATATGTTTTTCTTGGTCGAACATTTAGAGTACGTGTGTTAGTATACTGGCAAACTTTAGATGTAAAAACCTGATCCTATTGAAATTAACAAAGTTTTTATGTACTTTTCAAAGAAAGATTTGTTAAATCTTGACATATTTAAACTTTTTTTGGACAATAAAAATATTGATGCTTCATCATTCTGTTTCTCATAATCTGTATTTACTTGGTATGGTATGGCTTCACTAGGTGTGTCCTTCTACCATACTTTGCAAATTAAACAGACACCTGACTGAAAGGTACCTATGGGAATTAAATAAATTTAGACTGAAAGCAGCAGATAGTTCTGAGATGAGAATATGATATTTTCAATGATTTCATTTCAGTATTTGCCAACTTTGTTTAATAATAAGTCAACGTAAATATGATTATATCTTTGTTATATATGATACCAGCCGTGGTGTCATTTCCGGCAGTCTCCTGAAATTCCAGCAAAAATTCATTTTTTTTTAGACTAACATTTACAGGTAGATTTCAGTTCATAAGACGTTATTGAAGATGTATTACAGAATTCCAAAATACTAGCTACATGCTTGGGGATACTTTTCCTAGTATAAAGTACAGCAGTCTCTCCTGAGAGTGCTGTACTTCACAGAGAGAACCAGAGATGACATATATTGATCTTAGAACTTAGAAAGCCTAAATGTAGTTTAAAGTCACATTTTCATCCACCTTCTCATCCTCATTTCCCACAAATCTGGGAAGTGGCTTCAGTATATAATGTTCATGTAGCTGCTAAAGTAAATTACCAGCTGAAGAAGTAGATTAAAATAATGCTTTAAAAATCCCCTACATGGTATTTTTTACCAGTCTTTATTAAGACATCTTTAATTTTAGCTTTACTGAAGTGAAGAAGGATGTAGGATGTGAGGAGAAAACACAGAGAACTGACAAAATGAAAAGAGAAGTTCACACTTAAGGTTTGTCTGAAGGTTAATGAAATTATTCAAAAGATGTTAAATTAAAGGTAAGTTCCCCCCATAAAATGGTACTTTGAATTCAGTTCCCAGTCACTCAAGCATGCACCGATGTCCAACATGTTGGAATCTGCTGCCTCCAAGTCCTCTGACATCCTTGTTTTCTCTCAGGTTTTGTGCTCAGCTCTGATGCAGAAGAAAATGCAGGTATTTTTTGCTCTCTATCTGTCACTTGCTTTTTCACAGAGTAGGGGTAGGGATTCTGTGTTACAATATTTTGAGGAACTTAACTGCAGTCATACAGGCTGGTATAAATGAACACCAGCTGAGCTTCACACTCAATCTCAAATGAGACAAGAGTCTCAGAACTGGAGTATTACCAGCTAAGATGAACTTGCTTTCTCTGAGCACCAATATCACCAGGTTCAATACTTGGAGAAAGAAACTTTCTGATAGATATAAGCCAGTGGATGAGGTTCCTGAAAGGAGGAGACGACTTCTAAGTTAAATCTTCACAGAATACCAAGGATCAGCAAGAGATGAGGACTTGAGCAGGGAAACCATGTACTAGCTGCTCTTTCTGGAGGTTTAAATTCAGCTGAGTGAGAGAGGCAGCAATTTTGATTTCATGTCTTCAGATTACCCTGCATAGTAAGGAGATGAAGCAAAAGGATTTAAAAAAAAAATGTTCATAAAATTGTCTTTTTGACTTCTCATGTACTTTTCAGGAGCGTGTTGAAAAGCAATTTAAATTCTTCATTAAAAATGCCTCACAAAGCAAGAAAAGTTTTTAATTGAAAATGAAAGTTTGATTCCAAAATTCATACTTTGGTCAGAGTATTTGTGTTTTATTGAGCTACTGAGAAGCATATGAGAACTGAGCTTCAAGTATCACTTGTCTCTGTTTTACTTTGTTCTCCATCTACACTTCATCTGCGGTGCTGTGATACTGCTCCTCATAAAAAGCCAATGAAGACTATCACATTACCTTGAGAAACTGTAGCAGGAACAGAAATGTCAGAATTTTTTTGGTTTCTTTTTACAACAGAAATTTCCTTCCTTATACCTAAAGTATGGCTTACCCTTTTCTCATTATGCCTTTAAGCTTTCCCCTGATTTGCTCTGTAGAGTGACCTTGCTCATCTGATGGGTGGGGTGCTAGGACTGAGTACCTGCTCCTCAGCGCAGGGTGTGAGAAGACAATTTGCACTACCTCCTCCCTACAGGAAACACAATAATGTAAGAGGTAACTCGTTGTGGTGCTCATCTCATACTATAAAAGCTGCCTTGAACTAATAATAAATCCAGGAGTGGTGATCAGAGTGTACTGCTTTTGTGTCTCTTGCAGGCTGTACATATGTAACTCCTTTGCAGAGCTTCACAGAAAAGGTTTCCTTTCTGAAGAATATCTGTCAGGAAGCCTAGCTCTTTGGTAGGAGAAGCAAAAGGACTTATGATTTTCCTCAGGTGACCTTGAAGCAGAAGCATATGGAACGTACAATACTCAGTATTCACCTTGAAAAGTTGTTTTCATTCTTTGTATCCAGACATTTAGACCACTGTCTCATTTATTTTTACTTAACAAAGCATCCATTAGTCTTTCTTTAGAGAAATATCTATTTACACTGAGTATGACAATGTATAAAGAAAGGTTAATACTAAAAAAAAAAAAAAAAAAAAAAAAAAAAGATGTCTACCAGTTTCCTTCAAATGTATCAGTCTGACTGTTATTTTTTCAGCATTGATAAATATCTGTTTATTCACAGTAGCTGATGATCCAGACTTTTTCGCTGGGTTGACTCTCTATGTATGTGTTACAGATGATGGCTAGGAAGTTCTATATTAGGAATTATTTCATTGCCAGTGCTCAGCCTGACAGTCCTCATGCTCCTCGAAAAACAGAGGAATGTTGGGAATTCAGTTTTAATTACTGTGAGAAATTTAGCTATAGTTGTGAAACTGGCTTACAGCTCTTGTTCCTTGTCCATTAGAGTACCTTGTTCTTCCTCTGGAGTACTCCTGTTGCAGTCCTCACTTGCTAAGGTACCTTCAATAAAATAAACTGTTCTCATTCTTATCTTCTCTCCTGCTCTTCTTCAGCTTGTCTGAAACTATTTCTGAAGCACTGAATAATTTTCTCAATGATTTGAAGATGTTACCTGAATGTGTTCCCATATTAAAAGAACACATATGGGACTAAATGAATGCTTTAAATAATACATTAATATTTGCATTAAATTTTTGAATGATGTTTTATTTCTGTAGTCTGTCATTGATACTGTTACTTAATGGTGACATTACAGCATTCTGCTATTTTATATTAGGAAGTTGAACTGATATATTAGATGAAAAACTGCAGTCCTTGGTCCCTTTGAAGAAGGCTGTATGACCAGTAAAAGTGTCTTTAAGCTAGAAATGCCTTGCTTGGCTTGTTCTTGGTGAACATGTCCAGGAAAAACAACCAACCACACTAAAAATACTCAGAAGCTCCAGAACTTGGAACTGTTTATTGAGACAGAGTAAACAAAAGCTTTATATAGATATCCTGGTTCCTAGTGTAGTAGGTCTCTTCTTTTAGTCTTCTTTTTATTTCAGTGATTGTCTATCATTCTGGAGCTGATGGTTCCACATGGTCTTGTCTTGGTGTTTGGGAAAGTTTATCTTTCCCTCACTTCCAAGGTGTACCAGTTGGTTTGGCTCCTGTTACAAGAAAGCCCTTTGCTCATCTTTCAAGTTAAGTTTGATTTGCAGGTTGTAGTTTGGGAACATTGCTGTATCTGGAACACTGGCTACCTTGAAGCCAGCAATAGCAATCCATAACCATCCATTGGGGAAACACACGTCAGGTTAAGCAAATTCCTGTGAGGGTCTGGTTTTATGTTCAATGTGTCAGTGAAGAAGGAAATTAATTGAATCACTTATTCTATGGGAGTGTTTTTACAAGAACAATGATGATAGTAACCTTGATGTTTAAGAGTTGGAGATTCAGGATCTCCAAGCACTTGCTGAGTTGTACTGTAAAAACCATCACTGTATAGTGATGGGTGATGCCAACTGCTGTTGTCAAGGGGTCCAAATAAGCTGAATAGGTTGAAATAGCAATATCATAATTCATGAATCAACATTATCTCAGTTAACAAAATATTTTGTTGCTTATTTGATTAGGGGTTGTGAAGTAAGGCTATGTTGTTTTCAAAAGATCAGCAAAAAAGAAGAAATAGTGCTTAGAAATATGTGTCAAAGAATGACTGAATGAGTAATTATGGGTTTCAGATATACTTATTTGTATTTTTGTACATGAATACATAGTTTAATACTAAGTATGTTAATTTATGATACACATTTTTTTGAGCCTCCCGTTAAAATAAAGAGACAAGGTAACCAACCATTTTTTTTCCTTTCTATGAAACTACTTTTAAAAGTCAGTACCAGATTAAACCTCCAGCTATTCAGATCATTGTTGCTTAAAATAAGACCTCTGAGGAGGGCAATATCCTGCAATCTCTCCCTGCCATCTCTTAGAGTAGATGTTAGTTTCAAAATACTGCAGACAGCACAATGAATATTAAATGAGAAGTCTGCCTGTGACACCTGCTTCTTCTGTAGAGCTTTAAGACTGACTTTAAAAGCTGACAGAGGAATGGTATTATGTGCCTGTAAAAGCAATGAGTTTCATTCAAGGAGATATATATTAAAGCTGTCGTGGGTGGCCTGATTAATGTAGCACCTCAGTGAATTTATTATTTTCCAGGAAGCATCACCAAGCAATATTTTATGCCAAAAACATGTATCAGGATTGATTCTCCTGTTAAAACCTCAGTTTTATGGCTAATCATCAGATTCTATCAGCAAAATGGATGCTATTTCTTAGTTAAATTATTTTATTTTAAAATATATGTAAGTTTGAAGTTATGTATATATTGTATTTATTACAGATTTGCACTGTAATTAAGAGAAGTGCATTGTGACTTTTATCAGGAATTAGTAAAGTTTACATGTGCAGCTGCAATGATGAAAGTAGACAAACTGCATGTGTTGAATTTGTTTATTTGTTAGGATTCTTCAGAGACAAGAATGTCTGCTATCTATCACACACAGAAGTATTACCAGTCAACTGCAGTGCTGTACCAAAGAAAAACAGTGCAGCAGAAGAAAACAATACATTATACGCCATTTAGTAAATTCTTGATTAAGCACACAGTGCCAGGAACTCCCTGTACAGCAGCTAGACCTTGTGAAATGTTGAGTGTGTGTATATATGCACACACGTGCAAATGTATCTTTATGTATTTATATTCTTTTTCTTCTTCATAGATGAAAGATCAGATACACAATGTCCACATAGACACTAACAGCTTGGTGAGGCAAAGATTAGTGAGGCAAATCATTTTATCTGCTCAAGAGAGTTAGCTAAATTGCTTTAAACAAAAAGTTGTCACGGGCAGAAAGGAATCTGAGAACTGCTGGTAGCTGAAGTATTTCCTTCCTTGGATCCAAGTTATAAGATCTAATAGACATGGGATTTACAGTCTCATGCAACAGCACCCTAAATAGAAAAAGAGTTGGTATTGGATGAAACCCAGTTATTTACAATGTTAACTGGGTTATTAAAGATGAGATCTCCCATGTCTTCAGTGAAAGTCAGTGGGTTACCAAACACAGGCTGTAACTTGTTGAGTTTTATTAGATGAAAAACGTAGAGTTCTAACAAATTATCTTTTCTTACTGTTATTTGCTGCTTTGGTAAACTGTCTGCATTACTCTGTCAGCTGTAGCTATAGTGAAACACATCATCTCCCTTGGAAGGCAGAAGCAGCTTAACTGTGGCAGGACAAAGTGGGATAGTTTCTGGCCAGGCAGGCAGGTTAGATATCCTGTGCTGGGTTCCCTGCCAGTGTGGTTCTCTTCCTTCCTGGACCTGATCCATTGCCATCTGCTGCTGTGGTTAGGGAGGAGTGTAGAAGGGAAAATGCTAATTTTTTCAAACTTTCTTCTTGAGTATGGTGCTTAAGAAGGTAAGGGGGGATTTCTTCTGGTTTGTACAGAAATTTCAAATCTAAAAGTGTGTTCATATTTTTTTTTTTACTATGATGATAAAGCATCAGAAGATTACTTATTAGAGTGGAACTGCTGGTGTAACCTTAGCTATACCTATAAATATAGTAATGTGTGTATGTTCAGGGAGTATGTGCCACTTTCAGTATGCCCTCAGTAGCAATTCTGTGAAATTAAAATTATTTGTTCATTGTACCTTTGAGAGCATGATGAATTGGTGGTATGTTATGGAGCAAAAAGGTTTTCTGTTTTCTGTCATTGCCCTCTATGTGTGTATGGCTGGTGATTAGCTACTGCCGAAACCTCATGTTCCAGACTGAAAAATGACAGGCTGAGATTTCATTTAATGTATGAATGCATGTGGGTCATCAAGGAAGAAGGGGGTGAGTGGATTTAGTTTATGGGGGTCTGTTTTTTTTACATTCTTGGAATAATTTGATAAGTAGTAGCTGTGAATACAGTGCTGCTTATTTTTATAATCGTAAATGTATGTAATTTTTTAATATACAGTATCCATGGAGAAGCATTCCCTTTTGTCTTATGGAAGTAGGCTTATAAAAAAAGAATCTTTTTATATATCTTGTATTACTCTTTTTTTTTCCTTCTTGGAGAGAGATGAAAGTGACCCAATAAATTAAGACTGCTTGTGTCAAGGTGTCTTCAGTGTTTTTTAAAAAAGGCTTAAGGAACAGAAGGACACTTAATGCCTACTAGCTCAGGATGAGAGACAATCTTCAGAATATTTCTTAGCTATCCTTTGGAAACATCAAGACAACTAATATTTTTTACCAATAGCAAACAAACAAACAAACAAAAAAAAAGGAAATGTGCTCCAAAGGAACAATCTTAATTCAAAGGAATCCTCCCTATTTCTGTGTCTGCAAGAAGTGAGAATAATTTAGAAACACTTTGAAATGGAAGTAGCTGTGGGTTTTTGTTTTGTTTTGTTATTCTCCAGCTTAAGCTCTTATCTTTTGGTGTTTCCTTGTTGCTTATGAAAGCAAATCCGAGAATAGATAACGCAAGTGCCTTCCAAAGTCTTCTCTCTCTAAATCCATCTTTCCCTATGCAAAATGAAATTACTCATGTTTTTGTGCCTTAAAAATACTCCTAGAACTACAGAGTCCAGAAAATTGAATATACATGTTTTGAAAATGATGTTACAGTGTACAGAATCTAACACTGAGTAATTGTCATTACCTGAAAAATATTTTATTCATTTCAGAATTTAAGAAGAAACATATTCACAGAATCATCTGGGTTGGAAAGGACCCTGGAGATCATCTAGTCCAACTGTTCTTCTAGCACAGTTCCCACCTACAGCATATCCTTAGCTCTAAATCAACCCAACTCTTAAACACCTCCAGGGATGGGGACTCCACCACCTCCCTGGACAGCCCATTCCAACGCCCAACAACCCCTTCTGGAAATAAATACTTCCTAATATCCAATCTGAACATTCCCTGGTGCAACTTGAGGCCATTCCCTCTTGTCCTGTCACTTTCTACTAGGCTAAAGAGACTCATCCCCAGCTCTCTGCACCCTCCTTTCAGGTAGCTGTAGAGGGCGATGAGGTCACCCCTCAGCCTCCTCTTCTCCAGACTAAACACCCCCAGTTCCCTCAGCCGCTCCCCGTACGACCTGTGCTCCAGACCCTGCACCAGCTCCGTTGCCCTTCTCTGGACACGCTCGAGTCATTCAATGTCCTTTTTGGAGTGAGGGGCCCAAAACTGAACACAGGCATCGAGGGGTGGCCTCAGCAGTGCCGAGTCCAGGGGTCAGATCCCTTCCCTGTCCCTGCTGGCCACGCTATTGCTGACATAAGCCAGGATGCCATTGGCCTTCTTGGCCACCTGGGCACACTGCTGGCTCCTGTTCAGCCGGCTGTCAATCAGCACCCCCAGGTCCCTCTCTGACTGGCAGCTCTCCAGCCACTCCTCCCCAAGCCTGTAGCGCTGCTGGGGGTTGTTGTGGCCCAAGTGCGGCACCCGGCATTCGGCCATATTCTAGCCTTAAGAACAGTCAAGAATACCCTTTCATTGAAGTCATGAAGCAAACATCCTAGTTGAACTCCTTTTTTAATGGGAAACATATTGAGTTAACTCTTCAGAAAAGAGCTTGACTGCACAGTGACCACACCTGCCTACATTGTACGTGTAGAGTCCAAGAATGTTAACATGTATCATACCAATAGATATCTGAAAACTTAATGATTATATAGTATAAAGTTGTGTTGTTTTTTCTTCTGCTCTTCTTCTGCATATTTTTCAAGCATTGTCTTTGCAAGGATCTGTTATATATGATCTCATTCTTGTAGTTTATTTACATAGGCATTTCTGATAGAAATAATTCAGAGACTAATATGCAGTTTTATGAAGCACATCTAATCGTTGTTCAGGAATTGAATTGTGATCTCTGCTTTTCATGAACATGTGGGAGGAATGAAATAAAATATTGCTAATTAATGCTCAATTTGGTAAACATCAATAGATAAATTAATTGTTCTGCAAGTTCACAAGTCACCATAAGTGTCTGAATTTAGTGAGCCTACCAGAATGGAAGAAAACAAAACACATGGTATGAAATACGACATATTTTCAGTTTATGTGATTTAGAAATCTTTCCCCCTCTAACTTGCTATAAAATCACACTTTGTCTTTTGAACACACAAAATATTTCAGGAATAATCTCATTTAATCCCAGCAAATACGTATCTTCTGATGAAATTACTTCTGGTCATATATATAATGTTTCAAAAATTATAGAAAAAAGTAATGGCTAAACAGGAGTGCATTTGACTTTTCACATGTGCTGCCTGCAATTTTTTTGGAAAGCTTTATTAGTAAAATTACATTTCTTGCCTATATTTACAGAGGAAGAATAGTATAAATTACATAAAGTCTATTTTTTGGAAGGAGCTGTCCTGTGGCCTCCTAATTCTTCTGGAAATATATCATGGATAGAGATACACTACCTGTATTTGTTCTTGTGCTGAAGCATTCAGGCAAGTTGCAAGGTACTTATATAAACATATGTAAAGTCACATTGTGCATTCCCACTGCTTTACATCCTGCCTTTCTTGAGGTGGTGTCACAGGCAGCTGTAGCACAGCTGTTCTTGCTTTTGGACTCTATGTATGGACAAGGAGGAGAATGACGAGAATGACTCCCTTGAAAAAAACCTTTAAAGCATTTCAGTGATGTGTAACACACTTGGCAAAATGTGTGGTGCAGGAGATCAAACAGACTATTTTCTAGCCAGCAACGAGTTCTCATCTCTGCAGTCTTGTCAACTGCTGTTTGGCACCCTGTGTCTTGCGGTTTGCAGTGCAGATTGCTTCCTGCGCACATTTGCTTTAGCACTGTGTGCATGCAGGTAACAGTGAGGATACATTCCAACTCTAATTTAACTTTAAATTTGGAGTTGGAGAAGCAGAAATCACCCCCCAACCAAGTAATGCCTGATTTAATTGCTTTTTTTTTGTAACATGTGAAAGCACAGAAACCAAATATAGTCACAGGGACTGGCTGAGAACAATAAAACTCATTCAGCCTGGTAAGTTATATGAAACTTAGCCATTACCAGCATGTGAATTCATGGTACTATTAAGAGAAGATATAATTATTTAGGTTAATGTACTGCATTCCTTTCCTCTTTTAATAAACCCTGTACATCTTTGAACATCAACCCATAAAATATTGTAGTCTCTTCTCATCATAATCATCTCTTGGTACTTTGGCTTGCTTTATGCATAGCTGATTACTTTTGCATTAAAATGAGAACTATATCTGGCATTAGGAGCTGTAGGTACAAGAAGTGTTTATGGTTAGGGAAGGGAGAGGAGATTGTTGTATTTCGTTTTTGTAAGAACTGGAAGGAAAGATTTTGCTAAATATGTACTGATGTAGAACATATGTTAAAAGCAATAGCGAGCACAAAATCTTACTGGCATCTGAGGAACCTTTATGCTTAAGTTTTTGATATGTATGAAGAAATAAATTTAGATAGCTTAAAGATGAACACACTCATCTGCTTGCAGATGTTAAATATTGGTATATATGATTTTAATATATTGTGTTCAGTAGGCTGAAGAAGACTTGCAAGTTAACAAGGCAAGTTTGATATTCGAACTGGAGCTTTTAATTTATTCAAAGAAGTATCTTTCCTGGTCTTTTCTGGGTGCCTTTGTCCTCATGTGGCTGCCAGTGAATTCTGTGGGATAACAGTGACTCTGGGTGAAATAGCTTGTTTGTAGCATATTATTTCCTCCTTATTAATAGTGAAAAGTTACCAAATGTAAAAAGGTGTCAGTTTTCTCTAAGTTATAGTGACTTTCTGAACAAACGTTAAATGGAGAGAAGGGAATCAAATTCTCAGAAGCAAGAAAGCATAGGTCTTTACTTAATAGATGTTTATTTTGGAAAGGTTCTGGATGTTTTTTATGTTTTACAGTATTTGGCTTGCACCCAGGTTATGGAGTACATAGCAGCCACAACTGGTTAACAAGCTTGCGGCTGAGTATTGCTTGTATTTTCTTGATAAACCCAAACTACCAATTAAAATAATTTTGGATTAGAAACAAAGACAACAATATTTGTTGTTTGACCCTGGAGGGCAACTGAGCACCACACAGCTTCTCGCTCACCCCTTCCCCCTCAAAAATGGGAAGGAGGAAGTAATACGAAGGGCTCAGGAACTGAGACAAGTACAGGCTGGGATGACTCACCCCTTATGGTGATGGGAAAAAGACAGACTCCTTAGGGGAAGAAAAAGAACATCAGTTGAATTCAAACGCCACCACTTAACAGAGTAGGACAGTGAGAAACATTACCACATCTTAAAAATACTTTTCCCCAACCCCTTCTTTCTTCCCAGGCTCAGATTTCCTCCTGATTTCTCTACCTCCTCCCCTCCAGTGGTGCAGGGGGTAGCAGGGGATGGGAATAACAGTCAGTTCATCACCCACTGTTTCTGCCACTCCTTCCTCCTAAGGGGGAGTACTCCTCATGCTGTAGTCCTTCCAGTGCCGAACTACAACAGCAGGAGCTTCCTTCAGAATCCTGTCTTTCTTTAGGTGCAGCCACCTCCCTCAGTGTAGGGTCCTCCACAGGCTGCAGGTGGCCATCTGCTCCGCTGTGGACATTCCATGGGCTGCAGGAGCACAGCCCACCCTCTCACTGTGGGCTGCAGGGAAATGTCCATTTTGGCACACCTTCCCCCATCTATTTCTCCTCCTCCTTTCTTCCACTGACCTCGGTGTTTGCATATGTGTCTCCCTCACCACTCTTCCTCACAACTCCAATTCCTCCTGCCCAGTTCCCTTTCTTAAATATGTTATCACAGAGGTGTGGCCACCATCGCTAACTGGCTCAGCCTTGGAAGGAGGTGCATCTGACTTAGAGACAGGAGAGCTTCAAAAAGCTTCTCACAGGGGCCATCACTGTTTAAAAGAAGATGAACACAAAAATTTTTGTTTCATGGGGAATTTTGCTATGGAAGTGACATAATTGGGAATTTCAGGCAAAAGATCTTTTGCATTAATGGGAAATAAGTGTGTGCAGGAGGTGAGCATGTCACAGTGGGAGTGTTTTCACTCCAGCCTCCCTAAAATATTCACCTCAAACACTCATGCCATCTCATTGATGTGCTTGACTGGGCACCAACAAAAAAACCAACAAAAGTGTGATTTCTCTTTTGATCAGATTGGTGTTGTGGTCAGTGTGTGGATGGTGCTCTGGGGACAGTAATACTGTTCCATTACCCCCATGCACCCCTGAAACAGAGAGGTTGGACCTCAACTAGCAGTGGGAGTTGAAAACTGGGTTGCTATGAGGTTTTACAATGAGATAATATCTTTTTAACCAATATTAAGAAGAATCTTGTGAGCTGTTTGGGAATCTATCTAGATAAATCAGGATGAAACCAGGCCAAATGCATGCACATATACAGCACAAATGCTCATTTTCATGGAAGAAATTAATGAAACAAGAGTTGAACATTGGCTTTGATGACAGTATTTCTATTTCAAAGGGAAAACCAGCAATAGAACCCCCAAATAATCCTTGCATTAGAGTTTATTGCTTTTTCTTTTCTTTTTAATGGACTAATGGTAAACTACTCCTATGAGTTAGGCTGAGCTTCTGGTATAAAGAGGAAAAGAATGAGGGTTTATATAAGTCAATTAGAAGAATAAGAAATAAAATACCTAAACCTGAATGTTGCTTAAAGACATTACTGAAACAGTGTGAATTAAGAATAACACACTGTTATTCCTGGAGTTTTTCCTTGTGATCATTATAAGAATACTCAGTAGACAACAAGAAGAAGTGAACGCAAATCACCAGCAGAGCTTCTATGACTGCCCTGAGAAGGATAAGTAAATCTGGCCTCAGGACTACCAGAAACAGATCAGATATTGTGACTAAACAATAAAAGTGCTGATTTTAAATATTGTTGTTTTGTTCAAGATATTTAGATGGGTTAACATATTCATGGCAGCTGTATTCTGGATCAGGACCATCAGTCCTGTGCATATTTTCAAATCCATAATTTCAAAATTTAATAGATAGACAGTCTCATACCTAAACTAATTTATTTGGATTATAACTCTTGAATTCTTAGGTTGTTTAAAGGTACAGTATTTAAGATACTTGATCAGTAGGCTAAAGTAGGCTTTAAGAAGCTGACCACCACGTTATGCATTGCATCTTAATCAGATGAAGGAACCCTGAGTTTTCAGATGATTCTGAGGGTTTGCTTGGATGAGAAACACTAGGGTGGCCCAAAACTTAGTGACAACTGAAAGGGAGTAAGAAGAAAGGTACTTCACTTGACAGAAACCTTCAAGAGTACAAGATTTTTTTATTTTTTTTTAATCTGTATGTATGATATTTCATCAATTAATGTGAGAACTACTACTAACACTTCTTTATTTTCTTTTTATTATATCACTGATTTGAAGAATTTAAATTTGGCATAGCTTCTATACCAGTAATTGGATCATATATAACATTTAACAGCAAGCCTTCAGAAAAAATTCTGACACATGTGGACCCCCTTATCACATAGGCTTGGAACTTTGCTACGTTTGAGCTGCATGGTTTTCTTTCCAGAGGACCTTGGACTGTTCTAAGAATGTTATCTTGGTTCTA
This sequence comes from Athene cunicularia, assembly GCF_003259725.1. NCBI lineage: Eukaryota > Metazoa > Chordata > Aves > Strigiformes > Strigidae > Athene > Athene cunicularia. The sequence continues at coordinate 103,274,579 of NW_020799091.1, read as the reverse complement.
TCAGTTATTTAACAATTGGTCTGAAACTGCTTGCGTTGTTGTAACTTTTCAGCTGACAGGTGTCCTAGACCTAGCTTTGGTATGTCAGATTATACAAAAGACCATTGAATTGTTTTTTTTTAAAACCTGACATAAAAGTGTATGGTTATAGTGCATATTATTATATTAAAAATACATTTAAAAGAATGTGTATTGAGTAACAATATCAATACTAGGAAGTGAGTTACAGATGCTACATTCAACATACACAACTGAGAACAGAAATCTTGTGTAGTCATTACACATAAATGGAACACTGGATGCGAGTTATACATTTGTTAATTGAGCAATAAAAATAGCATTAACACTATTACTGAGGAAAAAAGACCATTTTCTTCCTGCTACATCAGATGTGAGACTGATGAAAGTTTATATGCCTGCTTTTATCTTGTGTGTGACAGATTATTCAGGTTACATCTAAATCAAAACGCTTACTCTGTAGAAAAGGGCTATGATGGTTCCTGTCTACCGGATGTGAAGGGAATTTTTGGCTTTTGATTTTGAGTTGCACTTTAAAGTGCTCCAATAGTAATAGTTGGGGAAAGATATTTGGAATGAACTGCGCGAAGTGCAGCTTTCTTCCAATGCATTTTCTTTACTGCTTAAAGTGTTTATGGTATGTGAGTCTAGTGTGTGGTTGCTGTCTCTTTCATCTGGAAATACCTAGGCAGGGCAATGAAAGGTGGCATATTACTAATTATGTGGCTTTCATATAGTTTTTGAAAAAGAGGTAGTTATATGACTAGTAGCACAGGATTGTCTTTGAATGGAAGATGTTATATCACTTGCTGGTAATTCAGGAAGAGCCAGTTAATTGTGTCTTGACTTAGAGACAAAACTTTTGTGAGAGACTCAGTATTTGCTTTTATGCTTAGAATGCCCAGCTGAAGGGTAGACCCCTCCTGCTATTATATTTATTCATGGTGCTAAGAAGTTTGGAATGTCGACAATATCTTTGTTTTCAAGATAGCAGTGGTTTTCAACTACTTTGTTCTGTATATAGGATTTGTTTTAATTGTTTCCTTGAAACCTAACACTACTTTTGAGCAGAAGGATAAAGGAATTGTCTGGGTTATGAAAACAGCTATACCAATTTTATAATAACTAGATTAATAGGACCTGTACCAGATTTTCATTGTAAATGCTACTTTTTGTTCATTAAATGCATAGATACATTCCTTTATCTCCAGAGGACTTTTTTTTTTTTTTTTTAATCTCTTTTTTTTTTTTTTCTTTTTCCACCTTAAAATGGGAATAACAAAAGATAAACTTAAGTGACAATTTACCTTCTAAATTGCTGGGAGCAAATTGTTCAATATTCACTTGAATTGATGTTTAGTAGGTGGTAACTTAGACCTGTACATAGCACTGGTGTTCAATGGAAAGTGTAAACAACTGTGACTACATTCAATGTTCTTAAGACATAAAAAAAAGGACACAAATTAACTGTATCAAATATATGCTTTTCCTGGCTTGCCATTACGCTTTTTTACAACCTGATAAAATTTTAGGTGAAATCAATTAACATTTTAGTCTTTGCTAAATCATTTTTCAAGAAACAAGGAATTTTGAATTATCTCAGATTTGGGGGCCCTTTATTGTCTCCAGTATTTCTTGTAATTTTCATGGGAAATCTAAGCTAGGGAAAAAGCAAGTCCATTAAAATGTACAGTGTTGATCACTGTACATCTCTGACAGATTATAAAAATATAATATATAATATATAATATATTATACATGAATAATATATAATATATTTATATTATATATAAATAACATAAAATATATTTATATTTTATATAAATAACATAATATATAATATATTATATATAAAATATAATGTATAATATATAATTATTTTGTTACTTACTGTTTTGTAATGTCTTATTTATAAATGAGTTATCAAGTAACTTTTTTTTCTAAGATTTATGAAAGAACATGCATCTAGAGGGATTTCTCCTCCCTTAGACTTTGTCATATATTAAATAATAACATGCTTAAGTAAGGCATGTGTAATAATTGTGCTTAAGTAAGGAATTATGCACAAGCTACAACCTTTTAAAATTTAAATTATCTTCTTTCGACAAATCTTGTTTTTCAAAACTTTGCAAACTTGAACAATTTCATGACTTCCTGACTGTCTCAGGCCACCCCTAGACCCTCTCCACATCCTGCTTGAACTTTCCAGAGACACTGATATGAAAATATTCTCATTGTTATAATTACCTTCTACAGATATTTTCTGTCTGGACATCATTGAGTAAAGAAAAATAATCACAGTTTTAAGATTTTCTTCCATCTCTAAGAAATCATAACATATCGTGAAAGGGCTTCACAGAATGAAGAGAATGTATGTTGATCTACTTATAATGAGGAATCCAAACATCTAGCATGTCATTAAAAATAGGTTTTTCAGATATACATTTTTTTTTCCTGTTCAGATGGTAGCATTTCCATATTTGTGTATAAAGAACATAGAATAAGAAAAAGTAGTACTCTCATACTCTCATATAGTCCTTAACACAATGGGATTTGTCCTCATTCTTGTCTCCTCTTGCAGTGCATTCAACCATCTGCAGTGAATCTACAGAAGCTTCAGGGGCCTACACCCACCTTTACTCCCTTTTAACTGGAATTCTTTATTTGAACAATTTTGCAGTTGTAAGAAAGGAGGAAGTAAGAGGCTGTGGAAGGAAAGCTGTAGTTAGGGTTAATTTCATTGAGATTTTTGAACTTCAGGATGAGGAGATCATGCCGATGATACAGGGAGTGTGAGATGAGTTACTGATTTGGTGGAGGGGGAGGGTTGGACCTTGCACAGATTTTTGCCTGTGACATACAGTTTAGAAAACAATCCTGTGGGTGTTTAATGGGTGGTCACCAGAACACCCTTCTGGGTAGTAAGATTGAACCTGAGCTCTGGCCACATAGCAGCAGCAGTTGGAGTCTTCTGAAGCAGTGATAACTTCATTCCAAAATGGATGAAAAGTCCAAGGCTGGAGACATGCAATCATCTCAGCTCTGATGTCTGTGATAGAGCATGAGAGACAAAGAGTTTTCTCCTCCTGCTTTCTATCTCAGTGTTTTACTTTGGATCAGCAAGTTTTGAGAAAGCTGCTAATGTTGTTTGCATTTGACAAGAAGCGTACACAGATGATGATTTAGATAAGCTATTCCTAACTGGGGTTGTGCTCTAGGTAGTCATGTTTTCCTCCCCAAAAGGTATACTGTTGAAGCTCCTTAAGTAGCTTCAGAAAGATGTGGAATAGTAGTTTATTCACTGCAGCAGCTCCTCCAGGAGAGTCACAGCTCTGATATAAATGGAGGCTCTGCACCTTCCAGCTGCCTTGTGTGCTGCAATGCTGGTTACCATTACCAATGCTAAAGCCTTCACCCCTCACCTCATTCCATGTATATTCACACTTGGGCTACATAAGAGAGCACCATGCCAATTTTCTGCTATTTCCTAATTATTTACCATTATCTGTTGTTTTCTAATGTTTACATTCTCAACAGCATGTTATAAAATATGATATAAAAATAGGGGATCTATCAAATAAAATCTAGTTGTCAGTGATACCTCACTTCTGTTCATGTCCTTGCTTTGGTTTAATATTAGTAGAGACACTTGCTGATATCTTAATGTTAAATGCACCAAAGCAATAATTTAAAAAAAAAAATATTTTCTCAAACAAGTCCTGTGCAACTTCTTCCTAAAAGGCTTTTTTTTTTTTTTTTTTTTTTTTTTTTTTTCTTCACATATATATGGCTATATTTGAATTTAACAGAATAACAGAATAGTCTAGGTTGGAAAAGACCTTGAAAATCATCCAGTCCAACCATCAACCCAACATTAACAGTTCCCAATTACACCATATCCCTCAGTGCTATGTCACTGTGACTCAAACACCTCCAGGGATGGGGACTCCACCACCTCCCTGGGCAGCCCATTCCAACGCCTAACAACCCCTTCTGGAAAGAAATGCTTCCTAATACCCAATCTAAACCTTCCCTGGCACAACTTGAGGCTATTCTCTCTTGTCCTATGGCTCATTACTTGGTTAAAGAGGCTCATCCCCAGCTCTCTGCACCCTCCTTTCAGGTAGCTGTAGAAGGCGATGAGGTCTCCCCTCAGCCTCCTCTTCTCCAGACTAAACACCCCCAGTTCCCTCAGCCGCTCCCCGTACGACCTGTGCTCCAGACCCTGCACCAGCTCTGTTGCCCTTCTCTGGACACGCTCGAGTCACTCAATGTCCTTTTTGTAGTGAGGGGCCCAAAACTGGACACAGGAATCGAGGGGCGGCCTCACCAGTGCCGAGTCCAGGGGTCAGATCCCTTCCCTGTCCCTGCTGGCCACGCTATTGCTGACACAAGCCAGGATGCCATTGGCCTTCTTGGCCACCTGGGCACACTGCTGGCTCCTGTTCAGCCGGCTGTCAATCAACACCCCAGGTCCCTCTCTGACTGGCAGCTCTCCAGCCACTCCTCCCCAAGCCTGTAGCGCTGCTGGGGGTTGTTGTGGCCCAAGGGCAGCCCCCGGCATTTGGCCTTATGGAAACAGTGATTGAGAACTCCTGAGTTTCTACAGCCTTTTGACAAATGTGACAATCTGTGTTATAAATACATCAATGATATACACATATTTTTGAATACTAGTGTAGTTTTTCTTGATACTTTCAAGGGTTTATTTTTGTTTCTTCACTACTGTGCAATATATTTTATATTTAAAAATGAATGCATGTGTGAAGGTAAAGAATTAAAAATATTTTTTTAAAGTTTAAAATACTGAAGAAATTGAGTTGTGTATAACTGGTGTTGAATAACTAGAGAAAAATTCCTGAAGCAAAAGAAAACATAAAACCAGGATGCTAATAATGGTATGTTGGGGTTAAACTTTTAATAACATTTTTATATTAATTTCCTAGGTGGCCTTTTATGTCTTAAAAGAAGGAACATAAAAATCAGTGACAGACTCTTAGAGGTGTGCTTCTCAACTTTGACTGTGCAGGACCAACAATCACAGCTGGAATAGATGTGCCATTGATACCCGTTTCAGGTAAGCTGCTTCTTCAGGGCTGTGGCTTGTAAAGCCAGACTCTGTAATGCTTTAGTGTAACAGTAGAAAATCTTCTTGTCCCTGTCCATGGGAGTTGTGGAAAAGCGTGGGACATCACCTAATCTATAGTCTTCCTGAGCAAAACCAGAAATCTTTACCTCCTTGCTTGTCTGGGGACAGACTGATTTCTCTAGACTGCTCCCAAGGGAGTGTTCAAATTGATACACCAAAATAGTAGGCAATAGGATCCATGTTGGCAGGTGCCATTCAGCACACAATGCTTTGAAATTGCTTTATAATTCAAATTATTTTGAACAATTGATGAAAGAAATCAGTCTGATTTTAGATTTTCTTCTTGGAATCAATATAAAAAATAAGATATACTATGAGAAGTTATCATGAGCCTTCAACAACAGAAGATTTTGTTATACTTTTTAATGATTTGCTGCCAAATTCATTACTACTGCTCAATAGTATAAGATGATTTTTCCTACTTTGGGCAGTTGATTTAATAAATTGTAGAATAGTGGTGTTACAGAAAATTCCACTCATACTAAATAGAGGGGTGATGACTCTTTTGATAACAACTTTTATTAAATATTCTATAACCAATATATAGCCAGATAGAAGCTTTCCAGGTCTTTCCACCACTCTCTTTTTTGGAAGTAGCTTTATATCCAATCCATGTTTTTTAAAAAAAATATTGCTACGAACTATTCAGGGCCAATGTTTTTCTGTTGCCTTTTTTTTAGTTTGTTTTTTTTTTTTTTTTTTTTTTTTTAGTTTTTCAATAGTGAAAAAGACTATATTTTCCTTGTATTTGGGTGGTATTTGTTAATATGTGTAAAGCTATAAGAAAAAGATTGTATGTCATCTAAACAAAACTACTGACTTCAAAAAAGATGGGGTATTTTTTCAAAAGCCTAATGGGAAAAAAAAAAAAATCTTATCACAGAAATCTGCTTACACTTTGTGCAATACCAGTTTTGTCTTATGTAATATACTCTGTGAAGACTGGTGACTCAAAATTTTTGTTCAGAACTGTAGAAAATTAAGACAGAAAAGAAGAATAATCAATGTTATAGAAAACTTCCAAAATTAAGTACAACTTAAAAAGTTTGCCTATTTTAGGAAACAGACAAGAGTATTTGAAACATGATTAATGTATATATAGCCTTCTAACCAACTTTGATGGCATCAAATGTCTCAGTTCGTTGGTCTTTAATTAACATCTCCTCAAGCCCAACAATCTGGGCAAGTGAAATTGAACTGCTTTGATTACTTCATGAGCTGTTTCTTCTTGCTTGCAAATGCTGACTCAAATGACTTAGCAAAGCAAGGAGAGAAGAAAAAGAAAGTGGAAAGGCGAGGAAGATGTGATGTCATATATACCTTTGCTGAGACATTTGCCTTCAAGTTATCCTCTCTGATTTGTTGAAGCAACTGCTGGAGCAAATTGGCTTTATTTTTTTTTTTTTTCCCCATATGCCGTTAATAGACTCCTCACAGTTCATGTTTACTGGCCCCAAAGCAGTTTTTGTGCCTGTTTAACACAAAACAGCCTCAGTCCAGCCACAGCTGATGTTTCAAACATCAACTGTCTGCCAGGACCACAACTAGCTTCTTCCTTAGGTCTTGCAGGTGCTTCAATTATTCAGTGAATTTTGCTATAGCAGGATACATTAGTGTACAGAATTTCAGAAAAAAACCTTCATGCCCAAGAATGATTTTAAAACGCAGTCTCACAGTATTTAAACACAAGAGAGTTACACTTAAACTCTCTCAATTGTTGTAAAACATTAGGGTGACTGCATGTATCAGACATAATTCAGTCTAGCTGTTCTGCGCAGTGCTATTGCAACTATGTAATTTCAACTTTGTTCAAGAGTGGTTTTAACACAACATAAAAGTGAGTTAAATTTGTTCAGTCTTGCTCATTGATTGGTACCTTTTGTTCAGCATTATTTTTTTTTCCCCACTGGCTACAAACAGAATGAATACATTTTACCATTTCTGTGGGCTTGGCAACCCTTTTATTTTACACCTCAGTTGTGGCCCAAATATGTATATTGTTTGAAATACCTAGTGTTTGAAGTGAAATGTAAAAGATGCTGAATTTCATATCCCTAAATTTGTTATAAACAGGAAGGACATGTCTTGGAATTGGAAGGTAACATATGAATAAAAAGAAATATGTGTAATTAGGGTGCATTTGAAACCAAGAATTTAGTAAGATTAAATAAAAAATTTATACTGATACAAATAAGAGACATCGCTGGAGTGTCCAAGTATAGCCTGTTTTGGAAAAGCTGTTAAAACCCAATGCTTTCCACTTTAATCTCTAATTATAGGATGCCTTCATGATCCAGATTATCCCAGATTTGCTTCTACTAAATTATTATTTCTTAATCTGAAGGATTTTTTACTGACAATTTAGTATTCTTCCACTGTCAATGGCCAGTTAATAGCTCAATGTGTGAAACATTGGGTTTAACAGCTCTTCCAAAATTGGTCTGTTATTCATACCAGTATCAATCCTTTTTCTGGAATCTTGCTAAATTCTTGCATTCATCTGCATGTTTTATGGATAGAAGTTTCCTAGATTTCCTATGTGCTTTGGCAATTCCCAAGAAGCCTCGATTTTCAGGATAAATCAGCTATAAATTTGTTCTCACAGACTGTTGTAAGGATGCCCTCAAACGTTAAACTTAGAGCTTGTTTGTTTCCAAGAAGCTAGTGCTAACATGGTGTTCTCACCCCCCTGCCTCTGTCCCTGGGCAACAAATTAATTGAAATTGCTCCAGACATCACGCTTGCTGAGTTGCATAAAGGCTTCCAAATCTAGTAACTTTTTATTATTTTTCATCATTCTGGTAGTTTTTTTCCCTCCTGTTCTCTGGGCTGCTGCTGAGGATACCTGAAGTTAATAAGGAACAGAAGCAGGAGACTTCTCTTATGTTTGATGTTTTCAGGTGTACATCAGGCAGTGCACTTGGTAAATTTCTTCTCTTGGGTTGTGTGCTGAAAACAGAAGCTAACAGAGAAAATCCCAATCATTAAAGGACAGATTTAATTTTCTCAGCTAATCTACTTGTGGTAACTTAATTGAAATTTCTTGATAAAGAAGTAGTTTAAATTTATTAAACTCAGGACCAGAGAGCTAAACAGAGAGTAAGTGCTGAAGTAGTCTATGTACTCTTTATTCATTTTGGCTTATAGTAGGAACAATTGACTTGTAAAAGGTCCCATTGCCATGGACTTTAAGAATGATACCAGCGTGTTCTCAAGATCAGGAACCTTGATTGTTCATTCTGACTTTGGGTGGGATAGGGAGGGAGCTTGCTGCAACCTCACTGAAAAAGGTTAGAGCTCCCTTTGGTGAAGGTGGAAAATTCACCAAGTATGCAGCAGGAAGAACAAAAAAGAAGGTATGATGTTACACTCTGGAAGGGTGGAAATTCAACTGTGTCAGAAAGACATCAAAAGTTCCCTAGGATCTACTACTCACAACACTGTTGTAAGTGTTATGGACCCTGTTTAAAATGTAGCATTGCACACCTCTGCTGGATAATTTCATGATTCAGGAGATTTGAAAGTTGAGAAGGCTTTTTCTGCACCCATGGGCCTTACATAAGTGCATTGCTAAGGAAATGAAAGAATTTAGGGATTGCTATTGTGTCTAAACCTGTCTGCCATCTCACATCTATGAACAATTGTTAAGAAGCGCTGCATGCACATATATTGTGCAGTTACACATTTCTCCTGGGAGTTAATATGTGGAGTTAAACAAATTTAAAGAGCATGAGGAGCTGCCTCACCCATGCAGGGAACTCCTGAGCTAAAGGGTTTCAGCTTCCAGAAAGTGGGACCTTGGCAAAATGAAGTTCCTAAATTATGTTCATAGCCTGAAGGCTGAACTTGGAGTGACTTAGAGATTGGATCAAAATGATGTATATGCCAGCTACATGAGAATGTGTAAAGTATCTTTTTGAAACAGGTTCTTGATAAAGATTGTTATTTCTTGCATTGAGCTAGGAGACTTTGCTCTGAACTCTTTTCAATGACCTTGCATCCTCGTGTCATATCATTGGCTGAAGACAGTGTAAGAGAGACAGATCCCTCTGGAGCATCTCTGGACTGCTTATTAATCAACTGGAGAGAGCAAAACAACTCTCCAGCTTTCACCTGAGGGTGAATGTGTTGCCCTAAAGTGTACTTGTCTTCTCTGGCCTGTGAATATAGGAGCTTAAAATGATTATTGAACTTGATTTCTGACATGGAAATGCAGAGCACTTTCACTAAGCTTTTGGAGTAGTATTTGCTCACACTTTTGCTTTTCTCAAGTATTGACAAAATCTCAGCTCTAAATCTGATTTGAGCAAATATAAAGCAAAAAAATCCATGCTGTCTTTTCTAGATTTGCAGGGAAACTGGAGGAAGAGACAGGCTACTTGTTATTATTACAACCTTCCCTATCTCCCCCTGTATCTAAAGAGATTTCAAGGTAAAATAGTCACACAGAGTGACCCACTGTTGTACATTTTTTTTTTCCTTTAATTTTGAGGGAAGTTTAATTGATCATGTTTTACTAAAATCCTCTCAAAGCAAAACTATTTCAAAAATATGTTGAAGTCCACGAGTACCTCAATTAGTTGAGTTATTTAGGGAAAACTGTGCTGTATTTTGTGCATAAGTACCTTTCTACCTGAGGGCAAAGTTATTTGAGTAATCATTATGAGGATTACCAAGAAAATACTTAGCAAAAATTTTCTATTTCTCCCGAGAGTTGAAAGAGCTGCCCTTTGTTTTGAAACACATATAAATTTAAGAAGCAGCTATCTGAAAATCGGAACTGAGCAATAGCAAAACAATCAGACTTAGAACAAGTAAATGTTAAATACTATATAATTTATATATTCTGTTTCTGAGGTTCATCTGTTTCAAAGCAGTTTTGTAGGGGATGGTCTTTTTCTATCATGTGATTCCCATGTAATTTGACATACAGTTTTCCATTAAATACCAGCTATCATTGTAACCCTGTACTGGAACAGATATTCTGAGAGAATAATTATGCTTTCCTGAGTTATCCTGGGCATAGTAAACACTATTTTTTTTTCTTTGTTTTTAAATGTGTCTCTTAGGGCTGTATTTGAAATAAGATGTTAATTCAAAACAGTGGACCAAAAGGAGGACTTGTAAGGACTTCCAATGTTTTTTTCCTAACCACATTTTTGTCCCTTCCCTCTGTTGACCACTGTCAGTCATGTGACCCCTGTCAATATTAAGAGGGTGTTCTACGGAAAGATGACTATTGCAGCAAAGAAATATTTCAGATAGGCTGCCTCTAGTTTATTACTATCTACTTTTTAAGTGGTGGTGTATTTTCTCTCCTTTCCCAAACTGTGAAGTTTGGAGTGATAACAGATAATATGAGACACATCTCAGAATATTATATACTAATCAATGCTCATCTCCTGTTGGGCAGCAGCAGGGTATGAACTCCAGATTTAGATGAAGTGACTAACTGGACCATGCTGCTCTTATGAAAAAAACAGTTTAGGTACTATGGCAATTTTATTGTTTTATTATGTCTGCAGTACTAAATTTCAGATGTTTTCAGGGTTCTGTGGCAGCTCAGCAAGGTTTTGAGGATCTTTTTAAGTTAGAGAGTATCAGTCCCTTAGCACGTCTGCATTCTTACAAATCCTAGCCCTGTGTGCAGCTTCCAGGAGGGCCTAAAGTCCCTCTCAAATCCTTTTTAAAGGTATCTGTCTGCATCACCAAGTTCCTAAATATGTTTTATGATTTTGTTCTTTTAACACAGCCCCATTTTCTGTTTCAGTGAGAGGCAGGCAATTAAACCACTTAGGTTTCTTGGAAAATCCAATTTAGGAAGTGCTACGAACTTCAGTGGGTAAGTTGGGCTTTGAAGTAAGAACTGTTACCAGTGAATTGCAGTTAAGGGTCTCTGAGATTTGCAGACATGTCTAGATAAATTATCTTCATTGCAAACTGCATAATCTCCAGAATTTCACTGATAGAAGGTTGTTTCTATGGTTTTAAAAAATAAACAGAATTACTTAATTGATACGCACTTTCTCATCTGTATATCTTAGATTTAAAACAGTTAAAAATCAGGTGTGGTAGGCAAGAATTGCAATGCAGTAAGTGATATTCAAAACGAATACTACATTGCTATTTCCAGAGCTGTGAAAAAGGCAATTTAAAACTGTAACACTGACAAATGTTTATGTTTTAAAGTGCGCATAGAAAATTGAAATTGAATGTTGCATAAACATTTTCTAATTTGGAGAACATAAAGTCTTCAACACTTTTCTACTACAGTCGTTTATTTGGTGTAGTTTCATCTCAAGATTATATATATAGTAAATTCAATTTTCTCTTTAAATACACTCTATTTGTATTGTTCAAGTAATTCTCTGGAGAAACAATGTAAGTTTTATTTATATATATATTATTTTCCATTGTGCTGTAGGACTATTTTTGAAAGGTCAAACCTTGTAAACCCCAGGATATCTTTTCCAGTGATTAGATTTAATCTTTTAGACTCAGTACTATTTATTTGTAATTACTTATTTTCAGAAGAGACTGATTTCAGGGTTGAGAATTTGTTGAAAAACTGCACTCTTTCAAGCTGATATTCCCACCTTTCACTGCTTATCAGTAATAGAATTATCATTAACAAAGCTTGTTTGAAGGCACCCATCCCTTTCCTTTATCCTCAGTATCACTGAAGGTAAATAGATCTTACAATAGATGTTTTCAGCCTGATCTTCTAAGGCAGAAATTCTCAATCTTTCCTTCACCACTGTCCTGGTTCAGCCAGGATAGGGTTAGGTTTCCCCAGCAGAGAGAGAGGGGGAAGGGATCTCCAGCCGGGTTATTCATACCATGCTGACGTCAGGTCCAGGGGCGGAACCTTTTTTTTCTTGCTCTTTGGCAGGCTCGGTGGTGGGAACCTGTTTCCATGACCAGTTAGCGGTATTTCTCTGTATATCGTTTGTCTTGTTCATTGTTATTACTGTTTATTGTTGTTACCATTGCCACTGTTGTTGTTCAGATTGTTTATCACACTGTTGTATTAAATTTCTTCTTATTTTAACCCGGGTTTGTCCCTCACTGCCAGCCTGACCGGCTGAGGGTGGGGGACAGGCAACGGCAACATGCTCTCTGGTCCCGGCAGGGCTTAAACCTGCACGGCCTGAATTGGTGCACCAATGTGGGGCACAGAATAAGAATAAAAAGGGACAGACCCTGACCAGAGTGTGTTAGAGCAATCTGTTGGGTGTAATTTTTCTGTTTGTATTTGTTTGATAAGAAAATGTTTGCAATGCACTTGCTTGCGTGGTGGGGCTGGATTACTCCTTATGTCCAGTGTATGATCCCTGTGGTGGCGTTTGTTATCGGTGGAAAATGTATAAAGGGGATTGTTTTGTTATACGGGCTACAGACTGCTTATGCTGCCTCTGTATCGCTGTGCGTGGGGGCGGGCTGGTACCTGTTTGCCATTTGGGCTTTTGTTAGGGGTATCACCCCCTCTGTGGGTGAGCCAGGGGAAGAGATCCTCTCGGCTTTGGGGAGTTTCAATTATCCTTGGAGCCTGCAGGGCACTGTGATTGTGAATGTCTGCCTGATTTTGGTTTTGGCCATGTGGCACTTCTCTAACAATAGCAGTGCCCAGAAACCTGCCCCGAGGTCAGATAATAGTGAGTGGCAAGGGGTGTGGGAAAAGATGGGCAAAGGCCTGAGTTGGTGGGCACCTCCAGTGCTTTGGAATTTCACTCCTGAGCAAATGCAGAGCCCTGAGAAGCTGATGGAGTGCTTAGAAAGGGTGTGTTACCAAGCTGGCAAAACCCAGGAGACACAAATCACTGCAATGTGTCGGGGACTTGCCCATGACTACTGTGTCCTCTTTAACACCAACCACTGACCTCAAGGGGAAGAAAAGATCCCCCCCTTTAAATAGCTTTTGTGGCTGTGGACCATCAAGACTTAATTCAAGATTTAAAGCACTAGACTGCATCAAATATTTATTTCAGTTTTCTTATGAAAGGTCTTCAAATTTGAAGAAAAAGCGACATAAATTAATCTGTTAATGCACACACTTCTATTATAATGTATTTATTACAGTGTTTCCATATGGATTTTAGATAATATCAACACACTACTTGCTCAAATGGCCCATTTTATGCTATTTTAACGTGCTAATTCCAAATGTTATGACCATTTTTACATTAAACTTTGATGAAAAGTTTTTACAAATCTCACCTTCCCCCTTGTTTGTCTGTGTTCAGTCACCATATATTTTTGTTTGCAGGTCTAGAGCCACAACTTTGAGGAACAGACTTCAACCCTGTTGTGGCTCTAAAGAGGGCTGTTGGGTTAAGAAAATGTCTTTAAGAGAAAACCCACCTAGTTAAAGAGGATCCCACCAACCATACTAGCACCAAATATACTAGTGTATCAGGGCAGGGGAAGGGGGGGTGGGCTTGAGTATGAGATGAGCATTGAGGGGAGGGGGGCTGTGGGAAAAGGAGGCGCAGTCCTTGCTGTGGGCCAGACCCAAATGTTTCCGGGCTGGATGTTCCCCAGCCCTGCTTTAAGCCTTCATGGACCTGTGATGACATTGTGGCCCCCCAGGGGTCCACAGACCACAAGTTGAGAACTACTGATCCAAGGTATTTAATCTTATGAAGAGACAAAAAGGAGAAATAGCATGCTCAGATGTTATCTACATGACACCAAAACTCCTTGGAAAGACAGGAAAAACCTAAGAGACAAGCTATTTTGAAAGACACTACTTCAGCATATAGCCATTTGGCAGAACAGGTCTCAAGAGGCACAACTAAATGAGAAACTTCTTCTTATGAAGATGGATGGTCAAAAATAGGCACTCCTCCTTAACACATTTGGGAAAGTCTTTTCAGAAGACTTCAGGGAGTTAAAGTACAAAGGAAATTAGAATTGTATATAATAGATAATGAAATTATGTAATACAGCATCGAATCAAGTAATAATGTAGCTCAGAAGGGACCTTCAGAGGTCTCTAGTCCAAAAGTCTTCTCAAAGCAGGCCCATTTTAATCAAGTTGACCAGTCTTGCCCTGTCAAGCTTTGAGTATCCTCATGGATGGAGTTTTCATAGTGTCTGGGCCACTTCTGCCATTTCTTATCCATCCTCACAGTGAAATATATTCTCCTTTAGATCAAGTCAGAATTTCCTGTATGCTAACTTATGCCCATTGCCTCCCTTCTTTCCACTGCATACTCTGAGAAGAGTCTGGATCCTTCTTCACAACACACCACAGTTGTAGAGAGTTGTAGAGAGAAATAAGCTCCTCCCCGAGCCTCTTCAAATGGAACAAAGTTTTGTGCCTTTCTTTGTACATTGTAAGATCAAGTTCCCACTTCTTTTGGTGGTTATCTGCTGGATGTGCTCTTGCATTTCAGTGTCTTTCACATACTGGGTAGTCTTAAATGAAACACAGGACTGCCGACCAGACTTTTGCTGATAAAGACCAGGATGTGCTTGGCCTTCCCCATTGCAAAAGGACACTGCCAACTCCTCTCAAGCCTGCTGTCTGCCAGGATCCCTGGCTTTCTGTAAAGCTGATTTCTAATGAGTTATCTAGAAATATTTCAGGGACCTGTTGTATTTTAACCACATTTCTACAAACTAAATGCACAATGTTACTTTTATCTGCTTAGAAAATATATCTCTGCCCAGATTATTAACTGACGTTTTGGGAGGATTAGTTAGGTTTAGACTTATTGTAGGATATACATCCTTAGCCTAAAGTGTAAAAGTTATTTATTTGTGACTATCATTTTGATTAGCATGTCCATAAATAAGCATTTTTAAATGTTTCATTAGTGGGTATACATGACAACAGTTGATATGATCAAGCAGGGTAACAAAAAGTCATGTCATACTGTTTCAATTTCCCTTTTAAGGAGACCTAGCTGCATGGCATAGCGATCTCCTATGTAAGTCTAATCGTATCTCTGTCTTTACAGTGTTCCAAGCAGTGGAGCATGCTACTGATTCAAAATCTTAAGACAAAGAAAGAAGGAAATAAGGAGTTATTCTATTAACATAGCTTGTTTTCTTTGAAAAAAACTTCTAGTTATGAAAAATTAATAATACGAGAGCATAGCAGCCCAGCGTGTTAGGAGCTAATTTAACTGATGACTGCAACTCAGTTCCTGACATGCTGGTTTGCAGGTATGAAACTGAGGTTAGCCCTGACTTTGCAGTTGATGACATACATCAAGTGAGGCAGGAGAATTTTATCTCATACTTTACAAAAATAAAAATGATGGCAGAAAGAGTGACAGCTCTTTGCTGATCCTGTGCTTAAAGCTGTTAAAATTCTTGGCACTTTGCTCTCATGAGACTGTAATCATAAGATGTTGTTGCATACTATTAGTGGCAGTGACCATTAAATATGCACCAGAAGGACAAATAACATAAACAGGACATTTTAAACTCTATTTCAGAACATTGCAAATTCATAGCTAGGAAAAAGATTGCAATTGAACCAGCAATGAAATGAAAGGTTGAGTTCTCTTGAACTGAAATGTACAGGGTTGAGGACAGAGAGGTTAGTTGATAATAATAGAAGATAAGGCTGAGGGTCACCTTAAGAAGTTATTGGCTCTAACTGACTGTCCAAGGCAGGTCAAATTCACAAAAAACTTCTTATCTGTTTTGTTCTTAAGAATTACCAGTAGTGGGAGATTCAAGAACCCCTCAGTTAATTTTTACTTTTAGATTTTTTTTCAACTACTATCTAGAATTTCCTTAATAAAGTTTAACTTGATTACTTCTTGTTCTATCTTGAGTGAATGTGGAGAACATAAAATGTCTTTTTATTATGGAAGCTTTTAGCACATATTGGGTACAGTTATCATGTCTTCCCAGTCTTCAAATAAATCTCTTTTTATAACCCACGCATCTTTTCCTTTAGACCTGCTATTTTGTGAGTAAGTGCTTGTATTTGCACAGCTGATTATTCTTACCTAATAACAATTTTCTCTTCCCATTATAGATTTACATCCTACATAATTCAGGATATTGCTTCAATTAGTCAAGAGAACTTTTTAAATCGCATCCTTCCTGGCAGCACTAAAAGCCCATTGTGCACCTTTCTCCTACCTTTTGCATTCATACTGCTTTCAAATTCAAGGAAGGTCCTTCCTTATCTAGCTCATTAATTAAAGTATTGAGAGGTACTGAATGCAGGATAGACACTTGGCTGATTTAATTCAACACATTTTTTTAGTTTGTTTTATTTTTACTGTGAACTTTTGCTAACTACTCTGGTGATGAATTTTCTACAAGATATGAATCCATTTTGAAACTGTTTAATCTACAGTGGTTTAGCCAACGTGTTTCTCAGAATATCACAAGACTGTCTAAAGCTTTGCTACACTGAAGAGGCATAGTGCCAAGATACTTTTTATTTATAAGGCCTGTTAAGATGCTATAGAAAAAAGTTAATCTTGACTCTCATTCCTGTATCATCTTTTAGTTGCTCACAAGTAGTTGTTTGGAATAGGTATCCTAGGATCTGATCTGCTACTGCTCTCACTTTTCCTCTCAGTGTCTTTTTTTTTGTGCTGTGAACATCAAGAAAGGAGTTCATTATTTTTTACTCCAATTATTTTTTATATGTGTAGAGTTCTATTCCCAATGTGTATTTTAATTAATAAATTATTATTTCACTTAGGCATGCTTGTTGCTTGGTGCAGCTCTATGCTGTCAGGGCTCTTCTGGCTATCCCATGACTTCATCTAGAATCCTTCCTCGATAAAGCATCTGAAATATGATGCATAGTGCCAAACAGAACTTGGAATCTCTGGTTATAAACAGTGCAATTGTAGTGTGGACTTCTGGCTCTGTTTTACAAAGTAATTTTTCACTGTAATTGCTTTTTGCAAAACAAAGACCATGAAAGTAAAGACAAAAGGACTGAACTTTAAGTTTTTGCATTTTTTTTCATGTATTGACCACATAACTTTACATTATTTAGACACTGTAATCCAGTTCTTCAGCACTTTCAAAAATGGATGTCTATATTATTTTAAACACCCTTATAAGTTTAAACAAATGTATTCCCATTTCATATTTTTAGGGAAGAAACTAAAATACTATGCACTGAAGTGGGAAATATATTTATGCTATTTCTAACTGAACTTCTGTAGTATATACTATTGAACCATGAACATCCTTGTTGTAGACATGTCCAGATATCTAGATATCTAGATACTATGAACAAAGGGAACTCAAAATGGGAGTCATTCACTTAGAAAAAAAAGAGAGAACAAAACAGAACTCTTGTTAGGAGATGTTCGCCATTTACTATTTAAGCAGCATTCAGGCCACACTAAATTTTTAACTGGAGTAAGTTGTAACCATTGTAACAATACTGGACTTAGCAGACTGTGGATGTATTTTTTATATTCTATCTTTTTAGTCAATTCTCAGTTGAAAACTTCTTGTATGGATTTCAGATTGTGATCTTCCTTTTGTCTGTCTCCAGAATTTGGCCTTTAACCACAAATAACTAATTCTTTAAACAGCAGTTTCATCTTCTGTTTTGTCTTAGGAAAGTTAACTGAAATAATTACCTCATCTAATCAAAGATGTAATGAATCTTTGATAGGAAGAAACCAAATATTATTTGAATTGAGTCATAGGGATGAATTAAGACTGCTGTTATTAGACTTGTTCTAAAAAATAATTTAAGTAATCTAAAAATAATAACTTTTTCAATGAAAGAATTAAATAATTTCCATTCATTATTTATTTTATTGACTCATTTTCTCAGTAGTCTGCCCACTTTCATTGCTAGAAAACTGACCAGGAAGCTGCTGGAAACATACATAGTGCTTCTGTCAGAGCCAATAACGTTAGTAGAAATGGGACAATTTAACTGCAGAAGACTACCTTCATAATCATTTTCTCTCTACAAGTTGCCTTGAATTAAGATGAAAATACATACTTGAGATAGTTTGCAAGTGTGTGAATGTACATATTTTGAATCAAAACTTTTTCTGTATTTACTCTGAATGGTAATGATTAATTAAAACAGAATGGCTTGCTGTTCACTCAAGCTACAAGGAAGCAACAGTGCATTCTCTTCAGATGATTTATGTGAATAACTCTAATGCCTGTGCACATTTTTGTAATTTAAGATTTCTCAAATTTTCACTGGGTAAAAAACAGGCTGGATGTCCGGGCCCAAAGAATTGTGGTGAACAGAATTAAATCTGGTTGGCAGCTGGTTACGAGTGGTGTCCACCAGGGCTCAGTGATGGGGCCACTCCTGTTTAACATCTTCATGGATGATCTAGACAAGGGGATCAAGTGCACCCTCAGTCAGTTTGCAGATGACACCCAGTTGGGTGGGAGTGTTGATCTGCTCAAGGGTAGGGAGGCTCTGCAGAGAGACCTGGACAGGCTGGAGCCATGGGCTGAGCCCAACTGGAGGAGTTTCCATAAGGCCAAATGCCGGGGGCTGCCCTTGGGCCACAACAACCCCCAGCAGCGCTACAGGCTTGGGGAGGAGTGGCTGGAGAGCTGCCAGTCAGAGAGGGACCTGGGGGTGTTGATTGACAGCCGGCTGAACAGGAGCCAGCAGTGTGCCCAGGGGGCCAAGAAGGCCAATGGCATCCTGGCTTGTGTCAGCAATAGCGTGGCCAGCAGGGACAGGGAAGGGATCTGACCCCTGGACTCAGCACTGCTGAGGCCGCACCTCGATTCCTGTGTTCAGTTTTGGGCCCCTCACTACAAAAAGGACACTGAATGACCGAGCGTGTCCAGAGAAGGGCAACGGAGCTGGTGCAGGCTCTGGAGCACAGGTCGTAAGGGGAGCAGCTGAGGGAACTGGGGGTGTTTAGTCTGGAGAAGAGGAGGCTGAGGGGAGACCTCATCGCCCTCTACAGCTACCTGAAAGAGGTTGCAGAGAGCTGGGGATGAGCCTCTTTAACCAAGTAATGAGCCATAGGACAAGAGGGAATGGCCTCAAGTTGTGCCAGGGAAGGTTTAGACTGGATATTAGGAAGCATTTCTTTCCAG
Organism: Athene cunicularia; assembly: GCF_003259725.1. Classification (NCBI taxonomy): domain Eukaryota; kingdom Metazoa; phylum Chordata; class Aves; order Strigiformes; family Strigidae; genus Athene; species Athene cunicularia. Next base: position 103,255,381 of record NW_020799091.1, on the reverse strand, counting down.
AAGGGGTTGTTAGGTGTTGGAATGAGCTGCCCAGGGAGGTGGTGGAGTCCCCATCCCTAAAGGTGTTCAAGAGTTGGGCTGACATAGTGCTGACGGATATGGTGTAGTTGGGAACTGTCAATGTGAGGTTAATGGCTGGACTTCAAGGTCTTTTCCAACCTAGACGATTCTGTGTTTCTGAAATTCAAATTAAAGGAGTAGATACTCTGTTACTGGCATTGTCAGTAAATTTTATTTCCTTCAAAACTCTCCTCTACTGATATATGCATTTTTTCATTTGCTGCAGATTTCTACTTTCTGGGTCATAGATTTGAAAAGAAGCAGAATTTGCTGTCTCTGATGTTGCCTTGATCTTGTACAATATTCAACTTTTTTTTTCAACTTTTAATTTTTTTTTAGTAATTTTTTATAGCAGTCCCATTCTGTCTGACTTTGATTTCTCTTAGGGAGTTGTGAGTCTTAAAAAAAAAGATCAATGATTATATGATGTCTCCTTTTGTCCTTTTTCTTTCTTTTTCTCTTTTGTCCATTTTAACTTATTAGAGACCGATACCATATTTCCCCTTTTTTTACCTTTAGCTTCCAGCCATCACACATCCTGCAACCCACCTGAGCATCTTTTGGGACTCTCACAGTACATAGGGAGAAAGGAGGGTTATGACAACTGAACTTTAAATGAATGCTTAATATTCCTTTTAGGACAATATGTCCTTTCATTGAACCTTATTCTTGTCTGTGCTTATTCTGTATTAATATTCTATGTTATCTTAATCTAAATAACAGATATTTTTGTCTGTTATTATGTGTCTGGTTCACCTATTTTTCAAGGAAAACAGAAGAGAAAGGTGGAGGATAAAGATGGTTATGTTGGAAGCTCACCAGCTGTAAAAGGTCTATTTCAGATGGGTGGCTAGCAGAATAGCTGCTATAAATTCTCCTATTAAATAATTTTGTCTCAGTATGAATATGTAGAACAATGGAAGAGCTAATATATTCACCTACTTGTAAAAGGTAAGTGTTTATTACTTTTAGTGTAATTACTTTGATGTACTAATATATTGGTACAAGACTATGCACTCACTACATATTTTTCCTGTGATATGTTGTTGATTATTGTTAAAATACTTGATCCCCAAATTCTAAAACAAGAGAGGAATGTTCAGTTTTATGCATACGGTAAGCTTCCACAGTACTTTTTACCTCATTTACTGGCTTACTGATTGAAATCAGTGACTGATAATTGATAATCTGTTCAAATTATTTTTATACATGTAATGTATACATATAACAAAATCTCTGTTCAACTAGAAGTCCATATAACATGTCTGAAAATTATTCCTACTAATCCTCTTACATTGTCAAATACAGTTGTTACCTTTTAATCTTGTTTGCCCAAAACACAATTTTGCTGTTATTCTTCTTCATAAAACGAGTTGGCTAGCATGCAATTCTCTAGTAAGATAAGAAGGAAAAGGATTACTGAACTTGTCTGAGACCGCAGCTATGCAAATATTGGGATTTTAATTTCATTTTTTCTTTTCTCCCCATTATTGGGTATTGTCAGGTATTTGAAGTTAGGTATTTTAAAACTGAGTATCAGAGGCATGAGGAAGGCAAAAGAGCAAAACAGTGAGAAATCTGCAAAGCATACATTTTCCTTGACACCGAGTGCCCAGAATAAACACAGCACCAGAGGGTGATCCAGTGATTTGTGTTTGATGTGGTGCCAAGGCAGAATGCGAGGCAGGGTGCAGGCCCCGTGGTCCCATTCTTTCCCTTCAAGGACAGACTTATCACCAGTTCTGCTTGATTCCCTTGAAATATTTTTTTTTTTTTTTTGTAGCAACCTGCCAAATCTGTGCCTCATCATTCCTTCCTTCCTACACAATCCAGCTGCACCTATCATACCAAGTAGACCTTGCTTCCTGTCCTCCCTCTTTTCCCACAAAAATCAGCTGTTCCCCTTGACACTATGAAGTTAATTATGTATTAATGATAGAGTAATGATTTGACTACAGTCCCACCCACTCACCATACCTACTACAACAGACCGTACCCCAGGTTTATACCTAACTTGGAGGGACGATAATCTGACACCAAATCGGAGAGGGCTATGCCAAGTTTATCCCCGGGAACTTAGTGTGTGTGATTGCAATCAGTTTTTCCTTTGTTTTTATATAGTGCAATATAGCTAACCTGCAGTTTGTGCATTTATTGCAGGCAATCTTAAAGAATTTGTAAATGTTGCACAAAAAATAAGCCATACTATTCATGAATCTGATGGCTTCTCTTGAATGCAACCAGACATAGAGTATATGGGCTGTTTGGGCTGGGTCAGACTTATAGTCACGGTCTCAATTGTCATACCTATTAAGGGATAAATCCAGCTGCCCCTAGCCCCTCTGATCTCTGAGGATCGGCTAGAATGCAAGGGGATTCATCTCTTACCAAATTTATCCCTTATCTAATTTATCTCTTACCAAATTTATCTCTTACCCTAAACGCAACAGTTATTCATTAATAACATCTCTGTCTGACACTAGCATAGTTGAAGTTGTTCCTTTTGTTTTCTCTTTACCTTTACCAAACAAAATGATTCTTCTTAGTGACCAACTTCTCTCTTACTCTGAATTTAATTTAAGGGTGAGTACCAGGGAAGTGCAAAGAATAAGCTACTGGTTGTCTTGTGAATTGCTGTTTGGGTTTTATCATAGTACTAGTTGCAGGATTTGAAGTGAATTTAATGTTAGATATCCTACTATGGAATAGAGAGAAGAACAAAGATTAGCTTCAGATCCATATTCTTTCGTCAGCAGTAAATATGCACGGAATCTATTAAAAAATAATGATACATAAAATGCTAAAATAAAGATGGTAAGAATGTTACTTACAGTGCTACTCTTTATCAGCATCTGTCTTTCAGTGGGTTCTATAATGCTCTGAGCCAATTCTTTAATGCTGTAGTACTTTCTCAACTCTGTAAATACAAATTAGTTCAAGGTACTTTCAATTTGTGATGGGTGAAAGAACAACTAGAAACATGGAGTCTGTAACAGAGACCACTCCTTAACTTTCTTGCTTTCAATTTTTGCTATATGAATGAAATTACTTAAAATCTTCTCCCTTTATTCTGAAATAAATGTACCATGGGTATTGTGCCTGGTAGACTGCATGCTGTCACTGAGAAACAGAAGCGATGTCAAAGTAGGTATTTGAAGAGTTGTCTTTGCTTGACTGCAACTTTGAAAACTCTTGAAATGTTGATGATTATGAACCCTATATATTATGCATGGTACAAATCAAGTGTGTTACCTTATTTAGTCTGGAACAAGTTCAAGACAAAGGGGAACAAAATGTTGATTTAAAAATCAGTAGGGAAGCAAAAATGACAGAGGAGAATGAAAATGCAAATTGACAAAGCCACTAAGAATGGAAAAATACAAATCTTCTGTTAGAGTTATTTGAAATTCATTTGATGACTTCTACCACAGTGATATGATTTCTCCATATTGATATGCTCTTGGTGTTAAATGCATAAGCCACTATAGGACAAAGGTTATACAATGCACAAAAAAAGAATCATTTATATTGAAGGGGATTGGGAGTAATAATTAATGAACTTTCTTTTGTGTGCTTTGATTTCTTCCCTAATGGACTGGGGCAGCAGTAACAACACATAACAGCATTTTCTATCTTAGTGGCAGCTCTTCTAGGAATACGATGATATAGCCGGTATTTGGGATGAGATTGGGATACTGGTTAATAGGTTGACATTTTGTTTTGCTCATCTTTAAATTTTCTTCAGTATTAAAGTGAAAGAAATGACATATGGTTCTTCAGGATGCAGTCAGAAATTTGTTTTCTCACTCTGTTGTATAATGCATGGGTTTGTGTCTGATCATACCTGTTGTTCTGTATTAAGGATAAATCATTGCCAAGTGTATTCTAGAGCATGCATTTAATTTTAAATCCCTGCCATGAACAAAAGATTAATATTACCTCATAGTTGCAACCACTAGTCTTAGCAGAGTGGCTATGAAGCCTGCTGGCTAGAAAGTATTAGTCCCCAGCCTTAGCAAAGCTAAAAAACTGAGCAAGCCAAGGTTTAAGAAAGTTGGGGAGGAGGAATCTGTGGAGGCCAGATGTACTAACCTTTGGAGGGAGAGGGACAGGTAGGGTGAAGGGAAAATTTGGTGGTTTAAAAAAGAATAAACAAGTAAAAAACAACCTACTGTTTTCAGTCTGTTTTTCCTCCATCCCTCTCCAAATTAAAATGTAGGAGAAAGTCCACATAGAAGTTGAAAAAAGTATTCATGTCTATGGTAAGGGGAGGGAAGGCTCAGAGTTTTCTGCATGAAGCGTAACGGGGTCCTGTTTACCTGCCATGGAGGTTAATGACATCTGATACATGAAGTGGTCTTCACAAAATACTGATACTTGTGACAGTGTGGTTCACTTACAGAAGCTCAGGATACAAGCAGGTATGTTTTCAACATATATAATTATACCATAGTGCACTTTTACCTCTAGGCTAGTAGCAACAGAGAAAGATTATTTGATTCACACAGTTTTGAGCTGAAGCAGGATTGTGCAATGGATGTTTGTACCAGACAACACATTTGTGGATTTGTACTGAGGATACCCTGTGGCAGAGTAAGAGTTTAACTCATAATCAGGCTACAGCAGTGGGTACATTTCATTATTAGATGTTTCTATGTATATGCTCAGATGTTACTGAGCGTAACTTGGTGAATTCCTCTTGAGTAGGAGGTAGTTGCCATGACCCTGTATATCAGTGAGATGAAAGGAGGCAGGTTCTGAACACAAATTTTGACCTGTTAAAGAGGAAATAAGATTCCTGAATGTAGTTGCCAAAAAAAAAAAAAAAAAAAAAAAAAAAAAAAACGGGGAAGAAAGCTTTCATTTTTCATTTTATAAGAAGCTACATGAGGGTTTTTTTTTAAAAAAAAACAAAAAACAAAAAACAAAAAAACAGAGACCATATAGAAAAGAGGGGCTTTGTCTAAGCACAGTGGTGCAGCCAGTGACAAAATCTTGTCATTATAAAGGCTGAAAGGCACTACATGAGAACAGATGAACACAAAATTCAAAACCAGAGATGAACACACAATTCAAAAAATCAACAGATAAATCCAGGGAAGCTAAAAGTCTGATTCAAAATATTAATAAATTATCTGGAAGAGTAATGAACAACTAGGTGACAAAAATTAGATGATACAAAACGATGTGGTACAGTAAAAACAAAGAAACAAACAACCCGAAAAAACCACACCACAACTTTGAGGAGCTGCAGAATGATTTCACTATACTCATATCATAATGACTAAGTAAAATGTAATAGATGAAGTCCAAGGTAGGTGAAACTCAGGGTAGATAAAGGAAAGGCAAACCTAGTTACTACATCATTGAGAAACTCTATATTAACCTTCACCCCTCAAGGAAAGATGTCTTAGTTCCATTAAAACACCAACTCAGTGGACATTGTCAAAAAGCATGTAGGAATTTTCTGGAATAGGTGAAAGGAAATGGAAAACCAAGAATCACTGCTGTAAATTGGCATATATAACTCTGTGATGCTCTTCAGTCTTGAATGTTACATTATGTTCTGATTCCTTCATCTCAAAGGTAATATAATAATTTGGAAAAGGAAAGAAGAAAGAATATGAAGATTAACAGAGGTATAGAAGAGCTATAAGAGAGACTAGGAAGAGTGAATAAAGATACATAGAAGTAGTAGCATTTACTTGGATAAAGATCTGAGGGGGCATATTTAAATAACTATATCCAAAACCATGAGAGAGATTATGTAGAATGATTATTCATTATTTTTTTATAAAACAAAAAGTGGAAAATATCAAATTAAATGATGAGAGGTTTTAAAAGGAACAAAAGGAAGTGCTGCTTCAAACTATGTTTAATTAAGCTGTGGAATTTTGTGCCAAAGGATGCTGTGTATGCCAAAGTATAAATTGGTTTAAAAGCAATTAGGGAAATTCATGGAAGAAAAGACCTTCAATACTTATTAAGCATACAGATAAAGATAAAACTACTGACTAATGAAATATCTAAATCATGGGATTATATTCTACTGCAATACTGAAATACCTGAATTTGGATGGATTTTGGCCTCTGAACAGAGCAACAAGAAATTCTGAGCAATTTTTTTTTCTAAAAAATGTTGGTCTTGCTAACAGTGGGATCTCATGGAACAAAGATCTGCTATCCCTTTATAAAATCACCATGTGGTGGTTGAAAATGTAATGAAGGTATGGTAACCCAGATCCTAATGAGGGGCTTTAACCACCTGATATGTGATGGAGGAACAATATAGCTGGGCAGAAGCAATCCAGAAGGTTTCTTAGTGCATGGATGTCAGCTTCCTAACAGAAGTGATCAAGGACTCAGTGAGAGGGAGACGCTCTGCTGGACTTGACTCTTATGAGCAAGAAAGAATTGTTTAGAGATGTGATGGTTGGGGGCAGTGAAGATGAAGTGGTGGACATCAGGATCCTGAAAGGAGGGAACAAGGGTAAAAACAGGATCGCAACCTTGACCTTCAGGAGAACATACTTGGGCCTGTTTAGGGTGATCTTGGAAAGATACTGTGGGGTATGGTCCTGGAGAGAAGGGGCTAGGAGAGCTGGTTGATTTTCCAAGACCACATCCTCCAGTCTCAAAAATGGTCCACCCCCATGTACAGTAAGCCAGGCAAAGGAGTGAGGAGCCCTACAAGAATGAACAAAGAGAGCCTGACAAAATTCAGTATTAAAAGAAAGCATAGAAGAGATGGAATTGGTGTCAGCTGACACAGAAGTATAGACACACTGTTAGTTTGGAGGGACAGGGCTAGGAGAGCCAAAATCCACCTGAAGTTCAATCTGGCAGGAGACAAGAAGGTCAACAAGAAGGACATCCATACAGGTATATCAGCAACAAAAAGAAGGTTAAAGAAAATATGGACACACTGCTGAATGGTGCAGGGGACCTGGTGAGAGAGCACTTGTAAAAAGGCCAAGGTACTGAATATCATCTTTATGTTGATCGTTTTGTTAAGATTAGCCCTCAAGAATTCTGAATCCCCAAGACCTGTGGCAAAGTCTTGAGCATGGAAGACTTGCTTTTGATGCAGGAGCATCGGGTTAGGTTATGTTCAAGCAGACTGATGTACATAAGTCCCTGGGGCCTGACAGGATGTACCCACCAAGAGCTGAGGGAGCTGTTCAGTGTCAGTGTGAGGTCACTCTGGATTATCTTTGATAGTCATAGTGATAAGGGAAGGTTTCTGAGGACTGGAAAGAACCCAATGCTGCTTCTGTCTTCAGAACAGCTGAGGAGGAGGATCTGAGGTAGTACAGTCTGGTCAGCCTCACTTTGATACCTGTGAAGGTGATGGACCAAATGGTTCTGGATACAATTTCCAGACACATAGAGGACAAGAACATGATTTAGAGTAGTCATCATGTTATTTATATAGGGCAAATTGTGCCTGAACGACCTAATAACCTTCTACAAGCAGATGACTGAATTGATGCATGAGGGGAGAGCCATGGACACTGGTTATCTTGACTTCAGCAATTGTTTCAACACTATCTCCTATGATATAATTGATAAACTGGTAGAGTATGACTATGTAAATGGGCAGTGAGGTGGGACTGGAAACTGGCTGAACTGCTTCATTGAAAAGTCTGTGATTGTTTGCACAAATCCCAGCTTGTGCCAGTCCGTAATGGTGTCCTCCAGTGGTCAATACTGGGTTTAATATTGCTTAATATCCTCATTAATGAGCTGGATGATGGGAGAGAGAGCACCCGCAGGTGACCCCAAACTGGGAGAAATGCTTGATAGGCCTACCAGATGGTTGTACAGCCCTCCAGAAGTGCTTTGACAGACTGGAGAAATGGACAGAGGAGTTTGTCATGAAGTTCAACAAGTCCTGCATGTGAGGAGGAATAATCAGAAGCCCCATTGCAGACTGGAGGCTGGCCTGCTGGAAAGCAGCTTGGCATCCTGGTGCATCCCATGCTGACTATGAGTCAACAATGTGCCCTCAAGGCAAAGAAAGTCATCAGTCTTGTGGGATACATTAGGCCTAGAATAAGCTAGTTCAGGTACTTGTAGTGGAGAGGGTGGGAAACCAACAAAAACCTCAAAAAGAAAATACATGTCTACAAAACTGTGTTCCTCTAAAGATATTTCCTACTTTCTTCATCCTCTAAAATTCCATGTCAAAGCCTCTAAGTGTGAGTATTTAAATTTGTATGACTGACTTTATTCTCCTTGAAGTCAAGGTAGGTCACTGTTAACAATATTCCCCATCCTCTACATTTGCCTTGTAACATTTGCAGCTGTATTATGAATGGAGGAGTATACTTTATGCCCCTTCTAATACAGCCCTCTGTTGCACATTTGCAAGCGCAGTAATCGTTGCATTAAAACTGATTTGTTTCTATGAAATAGTCTTCTTCCAGGATCATATTGTTATTTGTATCCTGGAGGGCTGTCAGACATTCATTAATATTCATATTCTCTTTTTACCACAATGCCCTCTTAATTGCTAATTAGGTCTCATATTCCATGGCCTAAAGCATACCCTGAACAGTATTTCTGCTTCATTTTTTAACTTAGATTGAAAGACACATTGTCTATATTCCATTTTCCACTTTACGCAAGATCAATATTAATCTGTCATACCTTCCCGAGTCGGTCACCTCCACCTGATGGGCTGCAGTGGATAACTTTTTCTCTTGTGACAAATTCTCTTTTATCCCTCCTGGGAAGAACTTTACTTGTCCTGGCAGTGAAATCTGGAGAGGGGCCTAATCTCATTTGCTTGATTGAAAGTGTAAATCTCTATGAGTGAAAGGACATGTTTTACTCAGAAATAGGTGGAGGATTAATTTTCAGAGTCTTTCACTGGAACATGCTTTTCAGAGACATAGGCTTGACAAACAAACAAGAACTAAATCTCAGGGAGGAGCTGAAATGATGTTTGGAGAATCAAACATAATACAGTCATGCATCATCTGCGGTTGTCAAGGGAACCAGCTTCAGGATCCTGTCAGCGGGATTCTTAAAAATCATCAAAGGAGACATGACTGGTGTCTGCCAGTTAAGCCACCAACTGCTGTAAAGATCAATTTCTTGCTCCTTTTCTCAGGGCTAGTCAGTATATTAGTTTTCTAAGAGAAAGAGAAATATCATCAGAAAATCATCGCCTTTGTGAGGTGGCTTCAAGTGCCATCTGTCCCAGCTAGCAGCACCCACACTCCCATCAGAGCAGCAGTGGGTGAAAAGATACAGCACTTGCTCTGCGAAGCTTTCAGTTCTGAAAGTATTCAGGTTGTGTGTCTGACAGCGCAAAACTTCATGGATATATGGTGTTAAAAATCATCATTGGTATGGTCGCTAACTGTGTAGGTCATTATTGATTTCCCCGATCCCATCTGTCTTTCTCTTATAACTGTATATATGAGCTTCTGTATTTAAAATCCATATGCTTAGTACTTAAAATGAGAATAATCTGAGAATCCTACTTTTTTTGCTGTTAATTATGCCTGAGATAGCTGTGTTTGAACTAAGTTTGTCTGCCCACTTGCTATGATCTAGTGACCTATTCTGCTGTTGTCTTCATTTCTGTCACTCATTCAGCTTCCCACAACCCTGTCTCACTAACCTGCCCGTCAAGCACTGCTCCTAATGCCACCTTTCCTCTCCACTCTTCCCACTTTCTCTCTGCTTGTCTGTTCACAGCTTTTCTTTTCCCAGTAATCTTCCATGGTTTTTAATCTTCCTTTCCTCTCCTTTCTTTTCTATTAATGTATTTAGTATGTCTTGATGGAGGTGATAGGTGACCGTGAAGTATGGAATGAATAGAGGATGAAGGGAAGGTGAAAAGAAGAACTGTATAACTTTTCAGGCTGGTAACTGGACTGTAGAAATCTTAAGCAGGGGTTTGGACTGATTGAATTTGAAATGTTTTACAATCCTAGGTAGGGAAAAAGTGACATGGAAACAAATGTTGCTTTTCGAACCAGGTCAGTATGGTAAAAAACAAAATGTTTATTTTTGGTACAAGCCCTTGGGTGAAATTCCTTCTGCTGATCAAAGGCTAGCTTGAACTGAACGTCCTCTCTCTTAAGAGAACTTAGAGGTATGTCCTTAGTTATAATGGAGCAATTAACTTTTTATAAATCACTTACATAACCCGAAGATATCCTAAGATGACTTTCTAGTCTGCTGGTCAGGACAATAAGTGCACTCCTATGTGAAGATATCCCTCCTAGTGTGAACATTTTAATTATCTTTACTAAGGGAAGCAGTGATGATGAGCAATTGTGATGTCTAGCCATCCCCTCACCTTTTTCTCTTACCTTCTGTGATAGTGCTTAAAATGATCTCCAGACTTCAGCTGTCGTCAAGCAGAGATCAGTCCTGATTTTCCACTTCTGTGTAAGTGTTCAAACATCTGATCTATTGAAGAACTCTATCTCTGTCCTTCTGGCAAGTACATGAAGCTAGTCCTGAAAAAAAACATTTGTAGGACGACTTGACAAATACTCCTCCAGAGTTGCAAACTGAGTATGAAGGAAAGATTTGCTCTGAAGTTTTGAGATTTCTGAAATCCACTTTTTGGACATGTGGGGAACAAATTTGCAATTAAAAATAAAAGATATAAGGAAACAACAAATAAATTGTACCTGGCCCACAGAGAGCAAGTTTCACTTTCATTACTCCCATGTATTTCTACTATCAGTTCTTGGGAATAGAGGAGTGGGAACTGAGATTTATCTTCCCTTACTTTTATCTACCTCTTCTGCACTTGGACCATTTAATAGTGCTGAGAGCAAGGGCAGTTTGCTGTAAGGAGTCTGAAGCTTACACAGGGTGACTTTCCTCTGATTCGTCTCTTGATCTGCTCCTCCAAGAGAGTTTGAGAGAGGTTGGATGGATGCTCAGGGCTTCACTATTTAGGATTCCAGAAGATGTCCTAAATGTACCTTAATGCCAGGTTTCAGCTTCCAGCTGCCATTGCCAAAGCTGTTTATATATTGTTTGAGGGTAGGGTTGGCATATTTTTTTAAGTAGAAAGTAATTGCAGCAGTAAGAATGATTTTTAACAGGTTGTTCAGAGCAAAGTGGTGTGGTTCAGAGCAAGGAGCTGGTGTGGCTCCTGGATGAGGGCTGTGAGAGATTGAGCCTGCACATAGCTAAAGCAATTTTTCTCCCCACAAGTAGTGCTGTGTAGACTGATGTTATCATTATGATACAGAGTTTAGGCATTTGTAGAATAACTGATCTCTCTGCTGGCAGAATGTGGTTAAGCATATCAAGCAACAAAATGCATGTTTATCTTTCAAGAAAACCTGCACAGCAGAACCTTTTCTGTTTCCTAGGCAGGACCTTAGAAGAGTTACATGTCCCTTAGATTACTAGAGCTGAACAGGAATTTTCTGTAGTGACCCTATGACAGAAATTGCAGTGTCTGCAAATGTAAAATTTTCCTTAGGGAAATACAAACTATGATGGTGGGATGCATTAAGATTCTGTTGGAGATAAAGCCTCATGAGAGTTTATTTGAATACTGTATGTAGTTTTTCAAGAAAGCATGCACAAGACTGATGACTTTAGGCAGGAATAAGGGCAAAGAAGAAAGATCAGAAAGAAACTGAAGATTTATTTATTTATTTATTTATTTATTTATTTACAATGCAAGGCTAAAAACAAGCCTTATTTATCATAATTACAGTAAGACCAATAGATATTATAGTTCTCCTTAAATGAGGAAGGGAAAATAACAAATTAAGCTAAGGACGAAAGCTGCTTTGGATAAATTTAAACTGGAAATTCTGTCACTGAGAAGCTGGAATGGATCTCTCAAAGTGATATTGAAAGTGTTAAAGAAGTTGACTAAGGCAGATTTTGATTTTAGCTATTAAAAGAAACTACTTGACCAAATATAGTCTATCCAGGGTGTCAAGTGTACTTTATTTAAAATAGGTTTAGGCCTCCCAGGAGGCAATATAGTTGAAATAGAACATTAAAAAATAACAAAGTAAAATATTTTGTACTCTGAAAAATTTGTGATCTAAAATGACCTTAATGTATCACCTGTTTGAATGTTTCTTGAATTTGTTATTCAGAAATATAGGTTTATAATATAAAAATATATAATTATGTCTATATGAACATATATGTGTATCCGTTATTTCCAGTACCTGATGAAAACCAATGTAAAGTATCAGTGTTACCTGTGATGCAGAAAGTCCTCTAGACTTATAACAATTACACAGTATTTTTGTGACTTAGCCATCGAAATTACCTCAAAGTTATTCTCCTTTCAGCTGCTAATAATTACCTATTGGGCTTTCTTACCGTTAATGATGCTGATCTGTAACTTTTAAAGTTTCTTAGCAGAGCCTTAGAAAGTTGGAACTAAAGGTTGTATAATTTTCTGGGTTTTTTTGTTGAGTCTTACTATTGACAACCGCATATGTGATTGTATTTGTCAATATGGCATGACACTAAGAATCTTCCAGTCACCAGGCAGAAGAGGAAAAGAAACAATAGTGACCCATAGCTTGAAGGTTTGAGTTTTGTTTAAAACAAAACCAAACAAAACCAACAATAACAAAAAAATAAACCAACCCAAACCAAACAACCAAACAAACCTCCTATTGATAAAGATAATGAGTTGGCTTACTATTTGCTTCTCAAAAGTACCCATGGTATCTTGGGACCTGCCATAGGCTGTGTTTAACAAATGTCCATTACTTTTTAGAGATGGAATGCTCTATCCAGAGAACTTTGCAACAAACTTCTTACCTGTTGGTTTGGTTTTTATTTCACTTTGATTATGAGCAAAGTCTGAGAAAAGAAGTAAACAAAAATGAGCTGTAATGAGCATGCATAGTTATCCTGATTTTAATGAGTTTTCAAGGACATGTAGAACAGTTTGAAATATTTGAATGGCACTTAATGTGTGTGCAAGCATTTAAAGTCAGAATTAGGAATTTGTCATGTGCTTAAGTAGTATTTAGTTATCAGCTGACATGTCTCCTGTCAATGGATAACCCTTAGTGTGTTGTTTGTTTTTTTGAAAAATCCCTTTTGATTACACTTTTCTAATCAGTTAATTGTCAAATTAATGACTTTCCTCATTGACCTTCTAACTTTTTCCATAGGTGAAGATTCATAGATTCATAATTTTGAGTAGTTTGTATCATAATTAAATTATTTATGAAAACTTCATAATTCTGCATCTCTAGCCCTTCTTTCTAGGGAATGAAGTATCTATCAATCAGACACTCTAGGAAATCTCTGTACTCCTTTATTTTAAGCAGAGGAATCTCTACTGCAAATCTGAAGCTGTGGATTGTTAGTTAAAAGCTTCTCAGAACACCTGATTAGTCCTAGGAAATCCTAATGTCAGTAATTTTTTCTGTCTTTATGTTTCTTGAGATCTAGTTCTGATACAGCAGGAGAAAAATTACCTTTCTCTCAAACACTCTAGTTTGTATCCATCCTCATATTTATCTTGCTTATTGAAGAATCCAGCTAGTAATCCTCTCTCCTATTTTTAAACATAATTATCTTTTTTTTTAATTGAATTGAAAATTCTAAATAGATGTTCATTAATATCATATTTTTTCTTTGTCAGGACAAATAAAATTCTTACATGCTTCACTGGCTGTAACTCTGGGCTGTAACTGGGTACAGCTGAGCTTTGTCTGGTTTCAAGCAGACTTTGTACTCACTACTAATTATAATCACTGTTCAGAAGTGTTTCTGGTTGCCAAATGGTAGAATATTCTGTCATAAATGAACGAGTTTTGGGGCAGTGGAATGACACGGAAATGTACATTTGTAACAGAAATTATTATAAAATATATTGGAAAGTAAGTTAGGTGGGAAGAATATAGGGGAGAGCTGGACAAAGTAGAGACAGTATCTTTGCTCTCTTCTCTTCTCTTCTCTTCTCTTCTCTTCTCTTCTCTTCTCTTCTCTTCTCTTCTCTTCTCTTCTCTTCTCTTCTCTTCTCTTCTCTTCTCTTCTCTTCTCTTCTCTTCTCTTCTCTTCTCTTCTCTTCTCTTCTCTTCTCTTCTCTTCTCTTCTCTTCTCTTCTCTTCTCTTCTCTTCTCTTCTCTTCTCTTCTCTTCTCTTCTCTTCTCTTCTCTTCTCTTCTCTTCTCTTCTCTTCTCTTCTCTTCTCTTCTCTTCTCTTCTCTTCTCTTCTCTTCTCTTCTCTTCTCTTCTCTTCTCTTCTCTTCTCTTCTCTTCTCTTCTCTTCTCTTCTCTTCTCTTCTCTTCTCTTCTCTTCTCTTCTCTTCTCTTCTCTTCTCTTCTCTTCTCTTCTCTTCTCTTCTCTTCTCTTCTCTTCTCTTCTCTTCTCTTCTCTTCTCTTCTCTTCTCTTCTCTTCTCTTCTCTTCTCTTCTCTTCTCTTCTCTTCTCTTCTCTTCTCTTCTCTTCTCTTCTCTTCTCTTCTCTTCTCTTCTCTTCTCTTCTCTTCTCTTCTCTTCTCTTCTCTTCTCTTCTCTTCTCTTCTCTTCTCTTCTCTTCTCTTCTCTTCTCTTCTCTTCTCTTCTCTTCTCTTCTCTTCTCTTCTCTTCTCTTCTCTTCTCTTCTCTTCTCTTCTCTTCTCTTCTCTTCTCTTCTCTTCTCTTCTCTTCTCTTCTCTTCTCTTCTCTTCTCTTCTCTTCTCTTCTCTTCTCTTCTCTTCTCTTCTCTTCTCTTCTCTTCTCTTCTCTTCTCTTCTCTTCTCTTCTCTTCTCTTCTCTTCTCTTCTCTTCTCTTCTCTTCTCTTCTCTTCTCTTCTCTTCTCTTCTCTTCTCTTCTCTTCTCTTCTCTTCTCTTCTCTTCTCTTCTCTTCTCTTCTCTTCTCTTCTCTTCTCTTCTCTTCTCTTCTCTTCTCTTCTCTTCTCTTCTCTTCTCTTCTCTTCTCTTCTCTTCTCTTCTCTTCTCTTCTCTTCTCTTCTCTTCTCTTCTCTTCTCTTCTCTTCTCTTCTCTTCTCTTCTCTTCTCTT
>NW_020799091.1:103221356-103238856 GCF_003259725.1 Athene cunicularia | reverse complement strand
TTTGTGGTTGCCTCTTCTATCCATTGTTGCTCTTTCGTCCTTGAAAATATTTCTCTGCATATTTTTAATAGCAAGATTTGGTAAATGAATTGACAGAGTTTATTATTGCCCTGCTTCTGAAAAGCAATGGTTATAGCTTGGAGCTAAGTAATTTTCATTGCATCATGTTAAAGATGTTTAATTAACATGAATCAAAATAAACAGCAAAGCAAGTATATCATGTTTTATCTGCTTGGATGTGTGCATGTTCTGTAAGTTTTTTCTGCACTAAAGACATATGGGAATACAATCTTACTAAAATAAGTATAAAATTGAAAAAGCAGAGGTGGCTACTTGTAGTATAGATATTTTTTTTGAAATACATTATATGTATAGAAGAATATGTGAATTATGATGAATTATTTTTGTTCTTTGCACAGTATAGGTAGCAGCCATTTACTTGCTCTCTTGGCCAAAATGCTTTTATTTCAATGAAAGTTGCACAACGCCTTATATTTAGTGCACTGCTGTGGCTAAATCTGTATTGCGCTGAAAGGTGTGGGACAGCTGGGAAGTGAAAGCAATCTAAAGGTTGAAACATGGAGCTCCTGAGTGTAACAACTCAGGAGAGGCTCCCCACTGTCTCATCTGGATTGCTGATGGTAACTTAGCCTTAGTCCATCTGATAATCAAATGAGAAAAAATGTACTTTGTTTTGTTTTGTTTTGTTTTGTTTTTTTCCTCGGTGAATCTACTAGATGCTGTCATCTTGGGCTATTTAATGTTTTGATTATGACAGTGTTGTAATATCACTGTATTGTAATAAAGCACAAGTGCTTTGTTCTTCTAATCTCCCTTGTTCATTCCAGTTTTCATTGTATCTGTGACAGGAGATGATCTACTATAACCAATAATACTTAAGAACATGTAGATGTCTGCATTTTTTTTTTTTTTTTTTAATTATATATTTTTTTTTTTTATTTCACTTGTATAACGAATGAATGAACACTTTCTTTGCTGTATTTTCTAATTCTTCATGCTGAAGATTTATGCTCATTTACAGTATGTTCTTTTAGATAATTTTGTTGTGGGCTTGCCTCTATTATCAGCGATGCTATTAAAGATACTGTAGATGAAACTGTGGTGGTGCAATACTTACCTCTCCCCTCCCCTCCTTGTTGGGCTGCTTGGTGCCAGGTGTGATTCTACCCATATCTCCCCCGAGCTATACAATAATCTGTGGAGATAAGGACTTCGAACGTTAAGGCGCCCCTTAACGAGCCTAGCTCCTGCCCCTCCCCATTGCTCGGAAACGATTATAGTGACTTGCAACTGCTGGAAGGCACCAGATAATATTTGACCAAAGTCAATTATCTTTGACCCAATAAACTGCGACCACCAGGGAGACCCTTTGAGCTCTCCTGGATCGCAGCGGGCCTGTGACCAGCATCTCCCCTGAGTTGGGACGCCTCTCAGGTACCAAAACCCTTAAGGTGTCGTCTGCTCCAGACAGAAGGCCAGGATGAAGTTCCCCTGCTCGAGTCTCAATTATCACCCGTTGAGGAATGCAAAGGCATTGTGAGTATTTGCTCTAAACTCGAGAGGGAAATTTTCTTTGAGTTAGCTTCTTTCACCCGTTCTTTCTCTGTTTATTGGTATGTGTGTGTAAGTACGTACCCTTGCTCCTGTGTGTGTTTGTCCCTTTTGTGTTCATTTTACTGAATCCAAACACCTTTGTTTCTGTATATATATGTCCGTTTTCTGTATGCGCATGCATATATATAAATTAAGGTACTGTTAAGTAAGTTAGAGTGAATCTTGTAATTTTAGAATCTGTGAATAAGTTGCTTTTCTTTCTGAATTATTTTGTATTGATAAATTGCTATTAGTTATTAATAAATTTAGATTTCTTAACAAATTGTTACTGTGTCAGTACTTTCATCTGCAGCGGACACTCAGGTGGCTGCTGTGTTTTGTCAGCTAGTCTATGCTACCATCATAGAGGTTGAGACTGGATCACAACATATTTTTCCCCACAGTTTTTTTTGTTTCTGTAACTGGGAGTGGTTTAGTGTGAGTTTGAGTAGCTTGGTGCTATAGGGAGCTACTGACGCACAGAAGAGCTATTGAGCTGCTCTTGACCAAGCCTGAGAAACTGGAGGATCCCCCAGTGCAAAGAAGCTTTGTTAATCAGTGTTAACATAATCTTTGTAGCCACATTTCATCATTTGCTCACCATTTTCATCTGGAACTTTAGCTTGATTGTTAAACACCAAATAGAAACACTTGATCTGCTCCCCATCTTGCTCACCACTATACATAGTGATTTTATTCATAAAAATATAGGGTTTTTCTCCACATTGCTCTTGAAGACCCGCAATATTTCCCATGAAACCAGAGGCAGATATTTTTCCTGGCCTTGATAGAACCAATTCCAGGCAGTGAAGTATCATTCCCTCTGGAAAGATCTCATTTCATGGCTGAGAGAAACCCTTCTAAAAGTTACACCATCTGTAAAATATTCTTACCTTAAAGTCTCCAAAATAAAGAGTTAGTCCTTTTTAACTTTGTAGGTATAGCACAGGGAAAATTATTTGACATTTCTGTCTTGGGTTTTTTATCAACACTGAGTGTTCAAAATCAGTTTGGGTGTTTAGAAGAGAGCTACTGAAATTAGGAATGCAAAATGTATGGAAGCAATTATTTGTAATACCACTTGTTGTGCATGCACTGAAACAGGTTATGCAGCAAATGCCCTGGGTTTGGGTTTTTTATGAGCTATATCTTCTGTTTTGCCTAATATTAAACTGCCATTTTGGAATCTCATTGAGTAGTTTTTTGTACCTTTGGCCATAATAAAGAGAATATTAATGATCAAATTTATTACTAGATTGCTACATTCATTTGTTGCCCACACGCTTGGGCTACTTCATGCTTGTTGTTGGATGGCTTATTATAAATGGAAGCTGCAGTGCAATAGACAAATATTAAAAAGGGAATGGGATTATTGTGGAAATGAAAATAGGAAAAATAATGTGGTTGGGTTGGCAGAAATGATGCTCAGACATTTTTCTCTTTTCAGGTAAGATTTATGATAACTGAGTAAAGAAGTTCATGTGGAGAGAACAGTGTTAAGGAACAGAGAAGGAGGAAAATATGTTTCATCAAAATTCCTGCATCAATCCTATTGTAGTTCTCTAATAGCCTACTGATCATATATTAGTAAGACTCTGAGAGCTGACTGTACACACTGTTTTACTAGAAACCTTTTTTTTTTTTTTTTTTTTTTTTTACTTCACAATATGCAGTTATTTTCACTGGAAGCAAAATTACAGCTATTGAACCCATAAATTTGTGGAAGAGGGGCAAAGGTGGTTTTCAAGGGTTTTCCTAAGTAATTATTCTCATCTTTTAAAAAGAGGGAAAAGAGAAAAATCTGGATAATATTGTGGAGGAAGATTGGTAGATGGCAAAAAGAAGACAAATGCTAGCCCTGTTTGGATAGTTGCTTATGTTAATTTGAACACTATACAGATTTTCTGAAACTGGTTTCTAGTTTGGCATTTTTTTTTTAAATTTTCTGACATAATTTTGCATTAAAACATTGTGAGATGCTATAAGCAGTACTGTCTGACACTTGCACAATCTTTCTCAGTTCCATTAGCTATTGCCACAGTTGCACTGCTGCTGGTTAAGGCATGAGTAAGCTGTACCACAAAGCAAAATTACATGGCAGAGTTAGGATGTTGTTTACATTGACATTTTTAAGAAACGCTAATGTGATATATTTTTTTAAGAGTTGACTGAAAATGACAAATATTTAATATAGGAAAGCGTAGCTGTGTGTTTAACTCCTGGATTTTTTTTGGGGGGTAGTGAGTTTTTCTGTTGTCATTTGGTTTTGCTTTGCCCATTATGTGCATGTTAAAACTGCAACTGTTATAATTGGCAGTTTCCAGAAGAAACAGTGAATATCTGAAAAAGGTGCTAAAATAAATGTTGTTTGGTTTTAGTGGATAACTTTCCCCCTAAAGTCCTTAGGTTGATCTTAGAAGAGCACTCGCTTGATTTAAGACTGCATTCAGTTTTATGCTGAACATCTAACAGCTTTTTTTTTTTTTTTTTTTCTCTCTGTCTCTTCTGAACAGGTTTATATTTAGAAGAAGATACAATTGTATAAATATCATATCAATTCATTTTTGTAAGTGCAAAAAAGCATATCCTTTCCTGATGTATATACTTTCATGTAGTTCCAGCACAATTGCAAGACTGTAATCTTACTGGTTGTTGTTACTGACTGTTGATTTAAATGACAACTTGATGGCAAACACAAATTTTTTTCTGTTCAGACTCATAAATAAGCTGGAGGTTAATCTTCCCAAGTAGGAAATCTTACCTTTACGCAGGAAGTCAGATGTGTTTAAAAAATAAAATAGATTTTATATTTTTTAATTCAATGAACTGCCTGAGTCAGCGTGTTCCAACGAATAGTAATAGAGTTTCTATTTTTAAGGTGTTATGATTAATTTTTATAATCAAGTAGGATTGTAGGTTGCAAGGACGGTAATATTACATAACCAATTACTCTTTATTAGCTAGCTCTGTGTGAAAGACTTCCTGGATGGAGTACAATGTAAATATTAACTTTGAAAAAATGAAGTAAGGTGATATGATCAGAATAATAGAAACCTAGCATAAAACAGGAACAAGATAATTATAATGCCATTTTTTGTAATTTAATGTCAACATTAAGTTGGGGGTGTTTTACTGTTTTTTACTGTTCTTCAAAATTGGATTGTGCATTATGAAACAAATATATAGTCATCAAAATAGAAAACTGGAGTGGAAGAAAATGGAGGAAGGTGTATATACATAAGCATACTTCATTAGGAATTTAATTATGTTGTACTTGCTTTCTAGTATATAGTCATGTAAGCTCACTTGATGTACATTATTGTAAAGGAAAGAATACTTCTAGTCAATAGAAAATATCTGTGACCTTTCTGCTTGAAAAAAAATTGAGAAGTGGCATTAAAACATGTATTCAGTAGCAAAAGCATTAGTCCATGTAGTGATTGAAGAAGAGGTGGGTAAATCTGTGAAGTACTAAGGCTGACCATGACCTACAAACATTTTAAAGGTGATATATGCTGTCATTTGTTTTACAAATTAGTTAAAATCTGTTATCAAGCCTGGCTGTGTTGCGTGTCCTTGCAAACTCTTGGAAAGTGCTTGGCAACATGCCTGCCTGTGCACTTGGACTTTGGTGGCTCAATATTGGAGCGGCTTGGAATGGCAGGGCATGGCCATGGTGGAGGTGATGCTGAATCCCTTCAACTAAAGCTTTAGGTTTATGCAATTGCATTCATCTGAATGAAACATTAGAGAAGATACTCTATGATACTTTGGAAATTTACACAGTGTAAGTTTTTGTCTTCTGCTGGGTGGGAATAAAATTGCATACGTCTTTGTGTAAACATAAGCAAAAGAAACTGAGGTGGTGTTCCTGCAAGCATTCTTAATTTGCTCCTAGAAAGGGTTTTTTTTTCTGTGTTTAATACATCTTAATTTATATTTCCTACTTGCCTGGTGAAAAGGAAAAAAAAAAAAAAAAAAAAAGTAGAAAATTCCTACATGAATATCACAAATTTCCCTTTAGCAGGAAATGGACATATTAAAAGGTGTCACTGGGAAATATTTGCATGGGTTTTTTTCATTATGGAAGTTTTATACTTGAGATAAAAATTGTAAATTACAAAATCACAGTAGAAAATAGTCTTCAAAGGTTTTGGGAAATCCTTTCCTATAGGCCTAAGCTTAGAGACTTTTTGGTTTGTAACTACAAGAATTAATCAAGAACCAAAGAACTGGCCAAGTTGCAAAAGAATTTTCGCAGAATAAAAATGGTCTTTTTGATTTCTGTTTAGGTAGACACAGATAGTTATAATTACACTCTGGGGATTCATGTACAAGGAGTGAAGTGAGAGAAATTTTAATTCACTGGTGGATACAACAGTTAAAAACTGAATTATTTTAAATAGAGAATATCATTTAATTCAAAGTTGAACTGTCAGGTTTGATGTCTTCAAAAGAAACAAACTATTGTACTTTAAAAAAATATAAGAAAACATTAAAATCTTTATTTCTAATGTTTTAAAAATATAATTTTACTGAAAGGATGTTTATAGCTAATTAAAGAAATATGGGTGTGTGCGTGTTTTTTTATGAAACTTTTTTCACAGATGAACTTCTCTCTAAGAAAATTCTTAGGAAAGGAAATTGATAGATTTTGAACAGCTACATTTCAAAGTCTCATTTTTCATAGTAAAAAATTATAGGTGACATAGTACAACAAATATTACCCACTACACTACTGTTTTAACATAGACCCATTTTGATAAATTAAGTTTGTGACTGGGGTGCAGAGAAAAAGAGGACTCTGATCAGCAATGTCATCTGTTTACACAGTACACTATCCTCTTATTAAAGTTTGATGGATATTCAGCAGTCTCATATACAAGATGTTTTAAAATATGTCATGTGGATCATTTTGACATATTCCAAACTGCACATTCAATTAAAATTAAACTGAAGCAATGAAGTCACAGCTGCTCTGCTGCCTGAAATAAAAAATAGAAAATTACTGAGCTACAGTTGTTCACGTTTAGGAGACGCATGTATAAACAGAAGAATCCTATCTGCTGTCTCTGAATGTTCATACATCTTTTGTTCATCTGCAGACCACAGTGAATACTAATCTTGAAACCAGTAATTTGTTTGTTTCAAATACATTCTTCATAGTTCTGAAGAACTAAGAATTTAAAAAGAGGGGGAATAAATTTCTGTCAGCTATATGTACCTCCAAGTTCATGAATTCGATTAAACCAACAGAACGCATATAAATGAATCTATTTTAAAGAACCTCTACTTTTGTGTACAGATTTCTTTTTGGTTTATACTGCATTTGAGGAGATTAAAAATAATGAGGTAATATGGTAATATTTTCATGCATCCAGGAAAAGCTAGATTCTAGCTATCCATTTCAAAAGTGACCAAGGCCTAAATCATTAAATGGTGTGTATATGCCAATCCGTGATTTATATAAACAGGTACTCAGAGAGATTTAGGCATTTAACGTTTGATAAAATGCCTTTACATGACTGGCATTTATAATTACTTATACCCTGTTTGTTTGCTGTATAAACGTATAATGCTGTAGGGATAGTATTTCAGCTAGTTATTTTAGGTAATGCAGTCATAATATTATAGACTTTTGAAAACAGAGGAAATTTTGTTCTGTTCCCAGATACTGCATTGCTAATATTTTTATTTTCTTTTTAAGTTATTTCGTTGGCTAAGGGAGAGGCCTGTCCCCAGAAAGATCATCACTCTTCCTCCCACTGCAGTGATGGCAGAGGCTGTATTGGTGTGTGCTCTGATGCCCCAGCAGAGTAGGTGAGATATGAGCTCACTTAGGAGAATGATGCTCTTTGGAGGAGCTCGGTAGTGACAGCACCTGTGGCCTGAGGTTGCAGCGCCCGCTGACAGGGGCTTACAGGCTGGCATTCTTCCATTCAGGTAATTGGCCATTATGGTCTGTACTTTTTTTTTTTTAGAACATCTCTCAAAAAACAAGTGCTAGGTCTCTTTTGTAGGAACGCTGCCTCCATGTTACACTTTCTCGTATCATTATTATTGGACTGTTATCAGATAATAAAAATGAAAGGTAAGTGGCTTGTCAGCTCACTACATGTGAGGAAAAACATAGTAATTGAGATAATGCAAACAGCCCTTCTCAATTTCTATTACTCTATAAGCATAGTGATTTTTTCCAGTGAGAGTTAACCTTCCCCTACTGCATGCATGTTTGAAACCTGCCAGTTGCATCACTGGATCTCAGCAGTCAATTTTTCACATTTAAATTGATTGAAACACATTGACACCTGTGCACATTTTGTTTTGGTCTTGATTTTAAATACCACCTGCATAGATAAATAATTTTCAAGTAAAAGACAATCTCAGTAACGTTGAACTACAAGCTTGTCAACTACTTTTGGCATCCCTGGGGAATGTTCTAATGTTTTTCAGCCTAAGTCTTTGTAATAAATCTCTGTGTCAGCCAGCATATTGATGACAGACTGTGCACATCTAATTGACAAGACCCTGTATATGCTGACTCTACTAGTTATGGGTATTTTATGTGAAGGATGTAACATAGAACTTATATTAAAATACAGTGTGTGCCATACTATGGTACATAAAAGCTCTACTCTGGGACCAGGACCATGTGATGATGAGGACTTCATGTTTACAAAGCCAAACATCCTGCAGTGGCTTTGAGGTTTAGAATTAGTTCCTTCCTAGTGACACAACAGAAGAAATAATGGTGATGGTTTTATTTTTCAGCTCCTACTTCTGTGGGCATAGGAAGTGTTAGAGCACCGTTCCTGTACAGAGATCTTCAACCAAGTCAATCAGGTTTCGTTTGGGATGCCACAGTCTAGTAGTGATGAGCTCCTGGCTTGGAGGAACCTGTGTCATGTTTATATAATATTGTCTGTCTTTTTGTCAGCTGTTTGTAGCTGTCCTTACCATGGTAATGTTTTCAGTTCCAGGTAGTTCTGCATCTCGTTATGTACTTCTGTCTCCCTGACTCATTCTTTTTGCATGAAAATGATGTCATTGGCCAACCTTCAAACAACAGACATTTTTAAATTCCATCTACAAAGAATATACACTGTTCAATTTAATTTTTTTTTTCTTTTTTTTTCTTTTTTTTCTTTTTTTTTTTGCTATGAACTTCTCTGACAATCCAAATATGTCTAGTGAGTGGCAACCTCAAAAACAAGGTGAGTGGCAACCACTCAGTTTCCCTTTGTACAAGCCAAAGTTGAATGCAAAACCCGTTGCTTCAGTTTCCGACAATTCTCACAGCACATGGAATGTGAACAAGAAAAATTTTTCTCTCTTTTTTTCCCCCATAATACTTCTCTTCAAAATGAAACAGTTTTGTGGAAGCAATTTTAAAATTTTTTTATGACTATATTTTTATGTTACTATTACTTGTTGGAGTAGGTACCCCTCTTGGGGTAGTATTTATACTACTTTGGCCTATAACTATTTGCTGAGAACTGGTTGTCTTCTGCTGGCAAATATTTTTCATTCTTTTTGTTTTCCTGGTATTGATAATAAACTTCTATTTCTGTAGTTACTGATACTAGCAAATAACTTGATATTAAGAGTTTTATTGTTGATTTGGCATTTGTCTTCTCTTTTATGCCCCCTATGTCCTTTCACACATTTTTAGGCAATGTGAGGCTGTTCTGGCAGACCTCAATGTCTTCGTGGCTGTGTTGTTTGTTACTTCAACCTAACCATTATTTATTTGTTTCATCTTGGTGGTGCTTGCTCATACCTGTGCTTGTCTTAAAACCTGGACCGATCAGAATCTGCCATTTGGATAAATTGAAGATTTTGCAACTCGCAATCCCTCCTATGCTTCTCATATCTAGCCACCTGTTCTTGGGACACCTTTTTCTCATTCCTATCTCTAGTCTAATCCTAATTCAACCCTGATTAGGCTTCCATCCACCAAAATTTGGGAGACAGTGTGTGTCTACATTTTATGCTAAGTTAAACACTTTTAGTTCCCTCTGTAATTAGTCAAACTATTTCACAAATCTCTAGACAAATATTTTGTTTTCCTAAATCTGCCTTCATTGGCTATTACAGAACATTGAATGCTTGGATAATTTAGCTTTACCTGGTGTCTTAAATATAGGTGTTAACCTGAGCACTCTGGATTCCACCTTTATCATACACCGTCACACTGTATCATGTCTGCTTGGCAGCTCTAGTGGCTACTGGAGCCTCCTCCTTCCAAATTTTGTCTGTCTGGTGATTTCATCAGTGCTTTGTTTAGTATTTTTTCTTCTGTTTTTCTAGTGTGTTGTTTTGTGTTTTTTTCATTTGACTTCTTTACAGTCTTCTTGAAATGACTTTGCTCCATTGCTTGTTTGTTGAAGGCTTCTTGTAATTTCTCTTACTGTTTTTTGAATTGCTTTCTTAAATATTATTCTTCAAATCTACAGTAAAACCTATGTTATCACAAAATGAAGTCTTGAAATATTTTCCAGTCATCAACTCAGAGGCCTTCAAGGATATAAAAATTAAATTTGGCTTGCAGAAAAAAATATATCAATATTTTGTTTGGATATTAATAGACATTTTTGCATAGGTAACTTCAGCCACTGCTGTTATTTCAAACTTCCAGCAGCTGACTCATTCTTCTTCAGGTGCAGCCACCTGTTTTGACGTGGAGTCCTCCATGGGCTGCAGAGGGACAGCCTGCCCTCTCACCATGGGCTGCAGGGGGAATCTCTGCTCTGGTGTCCCTCCACCTAGTCCTCCTCCCCCTCCTTTCTTCAACTGACCTTGGTGTTTGCATAGGATTTCCCTCATATCTCCTCCTCCTCTCAATTTCCACTTCTTAAATATGTTATCACAGAGGTGTAACCACCAATATCAATTGGCTCAGACTTGGCCAGAGTCTGACTTGGAGCACGGGAAGCTTCTAGCAGCTTCTCACAGGAGCCACCTCTTCAGCCCCTTCCCCATTATCAAAACCTGACCACACACAAACCCAATACATGCACAGATAATGCTGTTCATGTGGCAATAAGGGAGAAGGGATTTTTTTCCTTCTGTTTTATGGCCTAAATAAAAAGCTCTTTCAAACACAATTGAAGGAGAAAACAAAAACAAAAAACCCCAAACAACCAAAAAAACCTTCTAGGATTATATTTAATTAATCTTAGATGAACTTTATACAAGTTTTTATACTGCTGAATTGCTGAACTCTAAAAATCTTATAGTTTATATATTTACAGCTGAATGTATTGTGAAGGGTCTTAAAATAGACAAGACAAATACTCAAAATTTATTTTGAGAAAGATCAGTGAGCACTCCAGCAAACATCAATAAACTAGAAGTTTGGATGTCCATGAGATGAAACTATTACTACACAGCCAATTTAGTAATTCCTAGGATTTCAATGATAATTAAAAATGCACAATCACTCACCTGAGAAGTGAGGGCTCTCAGGCTCAAGGAATTCCATTTGATGGCATCCCAACCGAAGGGGAGAGTCCTTGACTGCAACCTTGCTGCTCCAGGGAGGGCTGGGTCAAACTGACTGCCCAGTGGGACTCCATTTATACCTGAGCTGAATCTGATCTGTGGTCTGTGTCAGCTCTTATTGGCTGAGAGCCCAAATTACTGAAAGACACAAAAACAAGGGCATGAAAAGAGACAGTAATCACTATATTTCAACAGTCGGGAAGCCCCATCTTTGTCAGGGTGGGTACACCTGCAACCAAATCCACCCCATGACAACAATCATGATTTGTCTAGTTTTCTTGGAATGGCAGTGCAGTCATCTCTTACCTCCAAGATAAAAAGGGAGCACAGTCCCAGTGAGTTTTAATCCTTGTGGACTGTCATTCCTTGATAATTATACAGATTTTTAACACAGACTTGACTACTACAAAGATAATACAACTTATAATACAAATCATAATAAGCATAACTACAATCATTATCAAAATTGGAGGAAACTCATTAACCATCCTGACAAGAATATAATACTTTTCCTAGTACCAATTTCCAATGATGCTGTTTTATACTGCCACTTTGATCCTATTCAGTGCATGGATGCATCAGTGAACCACACTCCTTGTGTATCTGAACCTGTGGTCAATTTGGGCGCCTCTTTGTTTCAGGAGTTTCATGAAGTTGGCCTAACAAAACCAGATCTGGATTTATAGATTGTTGGAGTTTAGAGATTTTGTGCAGGCCCTCTCCTAATTGCAGTAACTGACAAACTCCATCTAAACTGGCATACCACTTCTGTGCTGTGGCCTTTTGGTCTACCTTCTCAGGAGGGAGTGATCCCTTATGGATTTAATTTAAGAGAAGAAAAGGGCCTTTCACTACAATATTCTGCATGGTATGTAAAATCTTCACTTCCTTAACTACCCTAGTAAGTGAGAATACAGTTATTCAGTTTCCTTAAATGAAGTGCAAGAGAATAGCAAAGGTCTAGTCTGTCCTTGCAGTCCCTTTTGAAACACACTGCAATAGAAGGCATATTTTGCAAATCCCCAGTTCACCCTCAGTGGATCCTGTGGGTGTAAGGGCCCTAACCTATGATATGTCCTAAGTTTATCCTTTAAAATATTCAGGGCCTCTCAATGTTGTGGAGTTCAATCCCATTCCCTATTCTTTCGAAGCAAGTCATATAAAAGACTAGTTATTGCCAAGAAGCCTGATACATGTTTTCTCCAATAATGCAGCGTACCTAGCAGCTGCTCTAATTCTGCCTTATTGCCTGGATTTTGTCCTTTCTCAATAGCTGATAGGGTATCATCAGGCACTGCAACTGCTCCAGTCACCCACCAGGCTCCTAAGAATTTGATTTCTTGCCCAAGACCTTGACATTTAGAGGGCAGAATATCTAGCCCATTCTTAGTTAACAGATCCCAGATGGTTTCAGTCACTTGCTCTACCTGTTCTTTAGTATTTCCATCAACTAGCACATCATGTATATACTTATATATGTGGACACCCAATGGCAGCTCCACTGTGTCAAGAAGTTTGGCCAAAGCATTGTTGGCTTTAGCAGAGGAACGTTTGTATCCTTGTGAGAAATTATTAAAGATGTATTTCATGGATGAGTGGCTGCCTCTATTGCTGTCACTATTGAAGCTACACTTGGGACAGTAGCTGTTAATGATGAGGTGTTACTATTCAATCTCTGGTAGTCAATCTTGTTTATGGACTGGCCAAACCAGAGTTGTAAGGAGAAGGTGTACAATTTACAATCTTTCTTTTCCCACCATCATTAATTACTTCTAAAATACCCCATTTGACAGTGGTTGGCAATGGATATTGAGATATGAGTTACTTTAAATTTTGATAGTAAAGGAACAACCTGTAAAATTCTTAAATGAGTCACCTCTGCCCTCTATCTCCAAACCTCTACATTCCACCATCAAGTAGATACCATTGTTTACCTGCCAGCACATCAAACTCCAATATATTTCCCTTATAAGGGCTCGAAGCCATCTCCACAGCTGTCACCCTCTTTTCCTCTGGTAACCAAAATTGCATTCGGGCTACAGGACATTTTCTCAGACTCTGTCACACCTATTAAGTTCATAATGTTCCTTGATGGTTTAATTCCTAACTCATCAGCCTCTGGTCTGTTTAGGATACTAATTTGGGGCCTTGGCTCAACTAAATTTCTAAACTTATCTGTCTTGGACCTACAGGGATATCTAAATAGGGTTCCTTGTCAGTGGACCATTGGCAGGAATTCAGCATGTGTAGTTGGTGGCTGAAGTGCTGAGACTTGTATAATAGGCCCAAGCATGAGAGACTGTTGTCTTGACATTGCTGCTGCACCACTGCCACTACCTGGCCATGGAGGAGTACACTCTGAAGGAGACAAACTGTCCCTGAAGAAACCACCATATTCGCCTGAAGCCAGAACAACATCATCCTTGGCAGCACCTGCTAAGCTGCGCTTGCCCACGAGCCAGGTGGAGAAGAAATCAGGGCGAGGAAGGCATGCAGAGTCTGAGGACACCTCAGGCTGACACGCACATCCCCCTCGAGCACAACCACCATGAACACCTGGTCATGTGTGCATGAAGGAACACGGGGTGGCACGTATGGTGGTGAGCTTCGTGGAAATGGGTGGACTCTTTAGAGAAATTGTGGGGACTGGGACAATAGGACTGCGTACTCCTCTCTTGGGGCTCAGACCTTGGATTTCAGGAGACACCGAGCCAACAGGACATTGCTGGATTCATGGTGGTGGTAACTGATCTTGCTACATCTCTTCTGTTTGCTTGCTTAGGTATTCTGAGTTTTTATTTCTTCTTCCCTCTGTTCTATTGCTATTATTGCTTGTTACAGGAAATAGAGTTTAAAAGCTTGTATGGCATCTAACCTTGTTTGTGCCTTAGGTTCACTACTGAGATCGTTTAAGAACCGTCCCTGATATTGGATCGGGACATGCCTGACAAGATATCACCAGCTGATGAATGAAAACTAATGTCACTAACCACAGAAATGGTTTGAGAGCCATGATTCACCTATAGGTCAAAGGACCAATTGAAGTGCTAAGGTTTGGACAAGAGGCCCAAGCCAGAGTTGACCTATAGATGAATCCTGTATATTTTATATATCAAAAAATAAAATAACCATTGGGGTTACCTTGATAACAGGTATTATACTAAGTTATAACAAACAATCTATTCTGATGTAAAAGGTGAAAGTGTTGAAGCCTGAGCAATAAACCCTGAACTGAAACTGTTAATTTAGTATGTAATCATTAATGAAATATGTATGGATGATGTAGCTATCTGTAATGTATATTCCCCTTCCTTTGTATGTGAATAGAATAACAGAATCATGGAGGCTGGTGTCTGTCCCTGAGACCTGATGTGAGACCTTGATCATAATCCCATCAGAAAAACAGAGGAACTCCCTTAGCTTCTTGCTTGAGCCCTGGCCAGGCTCTGGGGTGAACCTAATGTGAGGTCGAAACCAGATATTTCTGCTCTAAACAAAGGTGCCAGCTATTCCGGCTTGCTGATTTTGGGGGATATAAGGCTGGACCCGCTCACAGCGACTTTGGAAGCCTCACCTATGGGTGGACGCACCGCGTAGGATTTCTCTCTTGCCGGGACAGGCTCTGCAAACCCTCGCTGTAACCGGGGCTGCCCAGCCATTGTGGGTCTGGGTGATGGTAACATATGCAAGTGCTGATGGATCTTTCTTAATCACTATTCTCTCTCACAGGTAGTAATGATTTGATGCATTACCCTGTATTTTCCTATTTGTTTTAAGTGCACTATTCTGTCTTTACTTACTGTATGTTTTTTGTATTACTCTGTTACATTATTTAGATATTTCTAGTAAAATATGCCTACTCTTTTCACTCTGGTGTCTGAATTTGCTATCCCTAATCAGCAAAACATAAATTGGTATCAGAAGTGGGATACAACAAAAATGCCATTATTTAAAGTAATCATTGTCTGTTTTAAATTATATAAAAAGATATCTATTGAAAAAGAAAGAAGCTAAAAATTCAAGTAAACAAGGGTGGATTTTGTTAACTGCCTGTAGAAAACAACACTAAAGAGAGGCTGTTGTTCGAGCGACACGTGTGACTTGCAGAGTCAAATACTGATGTTGCAATGCCAGAATAAGTTGTCTGTTGATAAACTGGATACTTATAAGACAGTGGTGGAGAAAGCTGCAGTGTGAGTAGAACAACATAAGTATAGCAGAAGAAGAAGGCAAGTGAATTGTAAGAAAGTGCATCCGTCCATTGCAGAAGCGGGTGTGCAGTGGGATCCTGGTAAAGATCTTAATATTGAGCAAGCTGTGAGGAAGGATATGATAGAGGGTTATACACAGTGTGAAGTAAATGATGTAATTGAAAGATTTAGGCAGAGACCAGAGGAATCCCTGCTCTCTTGGATGGTGCATTTGCAGGATCAGGGAGGGAGTGGCAAGGGTAACCCTAAATGCAGAGCAGATTTTAAAAGATTTTTGATTTTAAGATCAGATTCTTTTGTGCAGGATACATTTCAAATCAACACTCAGGATATTAATTTGTAAGCACTGGCTGCTCTGAGATGTAATACCAAATGTCCCACAGAGAATGATCGGCTGGCATCTGACCATCAGTGGTTTGCTTTGCGAGACTGTATACGGCAAATGAAAGAGGAAGGGATGAAAGCAGCTATTTTTGTAGGAGATGCTGACTTTATGATGTGGCATCCTTTATTGGTCACTACGAGAAACAGAGTGATTAACACCGCTCCACTGGCATATAAAAACGTAATTATGCCCCTTTGCATTAATGATATGGGGGATCCCCTCGATGAAGTAATTGAAAAAGTGCAACAGTTATGTGACCTTGATGAGAGAGGCCCCCGAAGAAGTTGAGAGAATTGAGATATTTAAGATAGCCCTAAAGGCTGTGAAAACAGGATTTCTTGTAAGGAAAAGTTTGCTACTTTACTAGGAGATGGTATGCCCTGTGATAGAATTGATGGAATTTCGACCTGAGAATTGTGGGAGATATATAAACAGAGAGGGATGAATAAACCCAACAAAAAAGTACAAAATTCACAGGCCAAGAAGGCAGGGACAGCTCAGCCTGCAGCACCACCTCTTGACCCTCAACAGGACCCTCCATCTGCTTGCAGAGGGTCTTCCGTGAGTGAATCACCAGTTCCGGGGGTGACAGAGGGTTGGGCACCATACTCTAACTTGTACCCTTTGTGGGAGGCAAGGGAGGTGAATCAATATTATAATCAGCAAAACAGCAGCCCTAACCCCAAACTACAGATTCTAATTTTTATCTCTCTCAGTTCCCCTCGCAGTGTCATGAAAGGGTTAAGATTTTCTTCCTAAGTGGATGTGGTTGCCAACCTTTCCCTTTGGTTGAAAGTTTTCCCCTCTAGCAATTTCACCAGCTTAGGGATATGATTAGTGGATTGCCATGTAAAATTGCTGGGGTACCCCCAAGGCCAATACCTTTCACCAAAGATCCTTACTTCCTGGATGGTAGATTCAACATGGTCTGCCTCAGGGAGGTTCAAACCTCTGACGAGGAGGCCCCTCATGTTGGAGAACGGCTTGCAGAGAGCAAGGCCATGGGTCTCTGCAGGAGCTGATTGCAGCCATCTGAGGTAACAAAGGAAAAAACCCAAGGTATAGTTATGCTAACAAAGGACTGTTATGTTAACAAAGAGAGTAACTGAGGTACACAACGGCCTTGAGCATGATGGTAAACAACCTTGGGAAAGAAAGCAGGCCAGAAGAGGGAAGATGTGACATGCCTGAGATGCCACAAGGGGCTGGGATATTATAATGTAGCCTTTTACATGTATCCAATAGATTTGTGAGTAGTATGTATGATTATTGTAGAGTGCTTATATAAGGTGTGATTTCTTTCAGTTAAGTTAAAGCTTGCTCTATCATTCACATTGAATCGGCTGCTTGCTTCCTCCGCCCGTCGCAAGTTGTCCCTGTTCGGGACTACTATTTATTATTACTACTATATTTACTATTGGCTGATATGCTTTTAACTGATATAGAAATGAAAGTAGAATATGAAAGTAGAAAATGAAAGTAGAATATTAGTGCTCCATGTTAAGGTTCTAAATTTTAGATCAGTGCATGGGAATTTGTGAGTTGTATCCACGTATAAACTGGCTGAAATATACACCAGAACTGTAGTTTTGAGGATCTAAAGCCTGTCTTTGTTAAAGTTTAAATATACTAGAAAATGCAGCAAAGTTAAATTCTGCAGACAAACTATTGGAGAATTATGCCAATATTCTCCATCCGGTCCACTTCAGAAATAAGTAATTTCAGACACATCACCAGATTGGGTTACTTCTTTTTTTTTTTTTTTTTTTTTTTTTTTTTTTTTTTT
>NW_020799091.1:103187375-103221306 GCF_003259725.1 Athene cunicularia | reverse complement strand
TTTTCACTCTGGTGTCTGAATTTAATTGCTATCCCTAATCAGCAAAACATAAATTGGTATCAGAAGTGGGATACAACAAAAATGCCATTATTTAAAGTAATCATTGTCTGTTTTAAATTATATAAAAAGATATCTATTGAAAAAGAAAGAAGCTAAAAATTCAAGTAAACAAGGGTGGATTTTGTTAACTGCCTGTAGAAAACAACACTAAAGAGAGGCTGTTTTTTTTTTTTTTTTTTTTTTTTAATGTCCAGGCATTGATGAAATGGGGTATTTATGGGGGGAATAAAAAAGTGACAGAGAAAGAGATTACATCAAAATGAACATTTGAAAATCATGAAAATTAATTTATTCAATTGTCCAACATCATTATTGAACTAGATTCTAGAAAATATGCCTATTCTGAACAGATAAAATCTGACAGGTTTTTTTGCAAGATAGAGGGAGTAGCATTATGCATGTCATTAATTTCACTGAAGCCTTTTTGCACATGCAATATATTTGACCAAATGTTTTCACAGGCACTCCCCCTTTCTTATGCAGTCCGTTTGAAGTAATATGCTATCAAACCTTAAAATTTACTTTAGAAAGTCCTTAGGAAAAATAATAATAAAAAAAAGCTATTCATGACATAGCTATTATTTTATGATACTTCCTGTACTCTCTGAAGTGATAATGTGATTCAGTTTCAAAGCATATTATACATGAGCTGGTGATTGCAGAAATGTAATTTCTTTTTGATTCGTGAGCGTAAAAGTATGCATTTTTCTTATAGCCTTTCACACAGTTCTTTATAGATGTGATAATTTTACTAACTTTTAGTTAACAATGCTTGGTTGGATATAGCCTTCTATTTTCAAAATAACTTGGAAACATGCACGGTTACGGATAGGCAATCTGCAAGTGAACGCTGGAGTATTATGTCAGCAAGGTACCTCAGGGGATGCATCACCTACGCTCCTACTAGAGTACATTAACACAAGTCAAACTTGTCAAGGATTATTACCACTGAGCATATTACTACTTACTGGGAGAGAGTCCAAGATGATGAAAACCATAATGAGCATATTATTTGTTAATAGCTGATGTTTTCAAATGAAAGAAATAAGAGGAGCCATTAAAGAAAGATCCATTTTGAAGTCACTAATTTAAAGTTGGGACATGGGCATTTATGTCTATATTATGTCCATATACAAACTGGTAGAATATATTAGAAAATTACACCTGTAAGCTTTTACCTTGTAAGCTCTTCCTTTCAGAAGCAGAATTTCACTGAAGTCTAAGACATTTGACAGTGGAGACTAACAACAGATTTCCATAAAAGTAAATCCACATTGCCAGATTTAGCTTCATATCCTGCTCATAACTAAAAAAGTGATAATTATACGCGATTGCGGTGGTTTCTGAGGAATTCTTATACACGATATAACAATCTGTAACAGATATTTGTATGATTTATTTGTTATATTAATGTGTGAGTGACCTAATAAAATGCCTGATTAATGCCAGTTGCATAAGTGGGCAGCCTTCACTTTGAACTCTAAGAATGCTGGATTGCAACTTACATGAAAGTATATTCAAAATAACAGAAACATACATTTTACCTACAATTCATGTTTTATTGTTCTATGTGTTATGTATAATGTTTGTAGCACAAAGGTTAAATGAAAGCAAGATTTTAGGAGAAGCTCATTTTGGTCTGCTCTTAAAATATCTAAGGTGCAGTGTATCAATGGAGCATACCTTCAGAAATCGGATGATTTGCAAAAGCTGAAAACATCAGTAGGTCTGGTTGGTCTCACTGACTGCAAAATGTGCTTTTTGCATCTACATTGACCATATCTTACTCTTACAAATAAAACTTTAAGTGCTGTAAGGATTTGGAGATGATGAAAAATATCTTTGCATACCACCAGTACTCCACCTTTACTCTCTCCACTCTCCACTTTCTGTCCCAAGCTGTGGTCTCCTTGGCTTGCTTTATTTCCCTTCCCTTCAGGTCTGAGGATGGGGAAGCTCAGGGCACATGCATGGACTTGGAGGCTGCTCTGGAGGCTGCGGATAGCAGCAGCTGATGGGGAGCTTACAGAGGCCATGTTGAATAGGGCCAAGTTCATTGTGGCCTTTCTTTCCCTCTCTGTCAACACTTTTTGCTCTATCCAGCTGCCATTTTTCAGAAACACTCAGAAATACAGCAAAATTTTAAATTTTGTGAAGTGTCCCTCACTGTCACAGCTGCTTTGAAATTGGACTCAAGAAGTATCATGGAGAGAAGACCACCAGTGACTGCATAAACAGCTCAGTTGCAGGAGCCTGTTCTCAGGATATGAAATTAATCAGTAGAAAACCATGGCATTTCAGTTTAGGGGTATTCCTAGGTAAGAGATACAAGCAGAGGCTGCAAGGAAGGGCCTTTCCGCCCCTGAATAAAGAGGAAAGCTTACACAAACCTAGAGTTAGAAACACATGCTTATGGAGGAATAGAAGCTGGACATTCCTTACAACAGCACACAGGACTCTATTCAACATAGACAGCACTAATGGGAAAATTTCCACACACAGTTTGATGAATGAAGAAATGTGATGGAGACCTATTTTTTTTTTCTCTTTTTTCTTTGTAGTGCATATTTGATTGTGTACATGTACATAGGCTGCTCTGTAAGTGCTGGTAAAAGTACTTGATTGAGTAAGAGGGTATGAGCCGCCCTCCAGAAGACACTGAACTCGGCCTCATTACACAAGGCTTGTAAGAAGTGACTTCAGAGAACCTTGGCTCACCGTGTGACACAACAGTGCTTTGCCCAGTACTCTAGAAGTTGGTCCTGATTATACACCAGTTGGGTGACCTCATCATCACTGAAATGAAAATGGTGTCCCATTTTAACTGGAGACAGACTAAACTGGAGATTGCTGGAATTGTGGTCCTCATGCTTAGTGAGGTGTCTTTCAGCTCTTCATTTTAGATGTAGTCTCAGTAATCATAGCCCAAAATGTGTCAGACATTTATAATTCCTACTTACTGATTAAAGGAGCTGCTGCATTCATTCTGCTTATAGACCCTTAAAAAAAAAGAAAAAAAAAAAAATGCTGCCTTTGCTTTACCAGCAGAGGTTTGTCTGCATACATGAAAGCTCATAAACCCCATTTGTCCTGCTTAAACTGCCAAATCTACAGGTGCTTTATATTTTGCTAAAATTCTGGTGTTGATAGTGTCTCTTGAGAATCCTCTAAATTGTATTCCCAGGTGAAATTTCTTATTTCTGTTGCCAGAACAACTGTGGAAAGGATGGAGTCAGCTGCTCCTGATTACAATAGAACAGGTAATTAAAAAAGGAGTCCATCATCAGATTGGTAGCTACCCCTGTTAGCCTTTTCAGGGATGTCGTGTTATCATGTGACTTTGCTGCAAGGTGGAAGTAATGATGCTGGAGGTATGTTCGCTCTTTCAGCAGTGATGCACTGAGGTTGAATATCAAATGGGAATAAATATTGTGCTGAGGAAGGAAAGTCACATTGGGTTTGTCTCAAATCTGTTTCTGATTCCTGGTTTTGTGTTATACAAAGAAGTGGCTTTGTGGAGGATTGACCTGTTTATGAGAGCGCTGTCTGATATTATGAGTGTGTTTTTAAACATAAGTAGAATATCTGCTCCTGAAGACAAAGGGTATATTGCTAATCCTGCATGAAGTTCTGAGCTATTATGCCTTACAAAAGATTCCTCCTTGGTGACATTTTTCAACATTACTTATTAGAAGATCTTTTGTTTAACCAATTAATGGGATAAAAATTATATTGAAACAAAGTGATGAGGAAAACAATCATAGGGGAAATAATTAAAACTGTTTCTAGGGGAAAGGTACATACTGTATATAAATATTGGACAGTTAAGGTGGACATATCTTTTGTACAGTTCAAAATGAATTGCCTTTAGCAGTGTATGCTGCAGGGCAAGCTGACAGTTACTCAAAAAGAACTGTAGGGATAATTGAAAGTAAGAGGAGAGATAGATAGGGATGCAACTTCCAATAGTTTTCTATAGCTCCTCATTTACCCAGTGCTGTTGTGTAAGGGAAATCACTGCTAAATTATTACGCTGTAACAGTCTCTAAAACTATTTTCCATGTATAATAAAATAGGAATAACTAAAAGTAAAAGATTTAGCAGGAGCAGAATGTTGCTAGTATACCTCTAAAAGCTTCTTTAAGTATTTGGGAGGCTATGCTAAAGGGTCTAAAATACTGTAAATTGTGATAATAAACCAAAATTTTACTGGAATCAATGTGAAGGTTCTAACAGACAATACAACTTAATTTTACTAGAGAATTTGATTTTATCTAAATAGAAATACTAAATGAATTCCTATCTTTCCAGTGAGTGCTCCAGTCAAATATTGACTTAAATTTTAATAAACATTTATTTTTTTTAAGAATAAAATACTTTTTCTTCAAAGAAGAAAAGTTAGATCTGTACCTTACTGTTTTATCTCTCCCAAATATGTAGCTTTGTTCTTGAATATACATATTTATTGTTTGTTTCTGTCTTTTGAAAAGACAGTATTACAATTTATAAATAAATTGTTGTGTTTGAAAATGCAGGAGTCATTTTCTTGGAGAGGTTTAAAATACCTTAATAAATGTTACATGGTACTTCATTAATCTCTTAAGTGGAGAAAAGTGCTAAACCAGCCTTGTTAACTGAAGAACATACATAAGTAGCAATGCCCCAGACTTAGGATGTATAAAAAAAAAAAACCTCCATAAAAAAAAAAACAAACGAAGCAAAAAAGTTGAAGAGCAAGAGAAGGGTAAAGCTCTCTTTTGATTATCCCTTTTGAACCTGATATGTAATTTGATTCTTTTTGGATTGAAAGAATATACGATATTTTTTTTAATGTCCTTTTCAGTTCCATGTCACACAACTTGGACAGAATAATATCATGGGTTCAGGCCCATCAGATCAAAAGCTGGGATATCACCCAAACAGCCATTCATGGGAACAAACCCTTCAGCAAAGACTGAAGTGTTATTGTAGAGCTCTTGTGTATGTAAACACACCATTTCTCGCTGTTTCTTCATCCTAACAACACAGGTAGGTAGGAAAATGTTTGCAAAATCTGTTTCTAGATCCACATTTTTCTCAAAGCTGAGGTAATGTATGACCTGAATGGTCCATTTATCTAAATAGTTTAGACTATCTTAAAATACTTGATGAGCTTTCATAAGTTAGGGTACTGCTGAGCAGTCAGTCTCTGTCGAGACCCACACTGCAACCTCTATACAGTCACAAGATAAATATGGAGCTGGCATCCTGTTATCTTTTCCAGGAAAACCAAATTTATTATTCTTCCCCAGAGACTTCACAGTGATTGGAGGGAATGACTGGGAGGAAATGCTCACAGCTTTGAGGTGTCACAGGGAACTCTCACCATTTCATGAGGCTTTTGTGTACTTGAAGGGGCAAATTCATTTTTCAAATGGTTAACAAATGTCCTAAATTCTTCAGGGAATAAACATGGGGTTTTGTCAGCATTTTATAGCTCTGTGTGCACTTGCAATGCCATGTAAGCAAATAGTTACCTGAGATCAAGGACTGTGTAGTAAATCTGGTGACAGACTTCCCCTTCCTCCAGAGAGTAACAGAAATTGCAGCTTGTCAGGTCCTTTCAAATAATTTTGCAGCATACGGTCAACATTTGGCTGCAGACGTCTTGTTAAAATAAAGCATAGCAATCATAAAACAAGAAAGCTTGATTAAAAAAAACAGGGTTTGGATAGCTGAGGTGCAGAATGATTTTTTAGGCTGATGCTCCAAATTCATCCGCAGTCCCTGTTTGGAATTTAGTCCTTTACTAAGTGCTGTGTTTTCTACTGCTCTCCTAGCACAAACCCTAGTAATATGAAGAGGAAAAAATAGATTGCTTTTCAGAGGAAATCTACACATCATTTTCATGCAAATGTACCTTCTCTGTGCATATTTGATGAGTTCTTTCTCTCACAAAAGATTTTTCTGTTAATTGTTGTATCTGCCACTTATAAAATCTGTTTGCTGAATTACAAAGTCAGCCTTCACTGAGGGTGTACTGCCAGCCACTTCTTTCACAAAAGATCTTTAGTCTAATTGTTTTATCTGCTGCTTGCTAAATCTGCTTGCAAAATTATACCTTTCACTGAACTTACACCAAAACCTTTACAGGAAGCCATTAGTAGTTACTGACATACAGAATAGTTTATACATCTTGGATTGAATGAGAAGGTCTGAAAGATGGGCATAAAAACAATATATCTGCCAGAAAGACTGTGCTAGAACCACATACCAGGCTTTTATCTGGGAAATATTATAACTGGTGGAATATTGTGTTAGAGAAATGTGCTTGGTGTTTGTTAAGAGTGATATAGGACCTTACTTTTCATGAAATGTGCAAGTGGAGACCAGTGATGAGTAGTATTCCTTAGGGGCTTGTCCTGGTTTTGACCAGGATGGAGTTAACTTTCATTGGAGTAATTCATACCATGTGCTGTCATGCCTGGAGATACAGGGGGGAGGGTTCTCGCTCAGGATCGTGTTCATGCCATTTGCTCCTTGGGTCGTGCTGTTGAGGGGGGAGGGCGGTCACCATGCTCGGTAAGCCACTGCTGCATTTTACCCATTTCTTTTTGGACTCACTATTGTTACTGTTGTTTTCTTGTTATATTTAGTAAATTCTTTTTATTAATCCTATGAATTCTCTTATTTTTTTGTCCCTCCCCTATTTCACCAGGGAGGGGGAGGTGAATGGCCAGCCACCTGGTGTCTGGCTGCTGGCTGAGTTCAAACCTTGGCAGTTTTTGGCACCCAACGTGGGGCCCTGAGGTTTTATGGTTTGAGATAACAACAAAACAGGTAAAATGTGGATTGCTTGGCTCCTTAAGATCTTATCACCTCCTATGCAATATGTGTTTCCTATGCTGTTGCTCATCTTTCATGAGAGTTGGGTTAAGGTTTTATTTCTGTTGTACTATGTGATGCTCATCTATGATAGTGTTCAGTCATTGGTCCTGGGGCTATTTACAGTTGTGTTTGAGAAATTTGGGGGGTTCAGATATCTTCGAAATGTTTACATAAGCATGGTTGCCATGCTGTTAGGAGCTAGTGTGTTCCTGCATGTCGTTCAGGTTTTGTTCAGGGTTAAGCAACTATTTAAGAGTATCCCTTGGAAACCTACCCCAAGGGTGGAGAATCATGAGTGTCTGGGGGCATGGAGTAACATGGGCAAGTACCTAGAACAGTGGGAACCTCCAATGTATTGGAACTTCACTCCTGCACAGGTGCAGAATCCTGAACTAGTGGGATATTTGGAAAAAGTATGTTGTCACCCAGGTAATTCCAGAGAGGCTCAGCTCACGGCAACATGCTGGGTACATGCCTGGCCCATGCTTACCGGGTGCTATTAAATACTGTTCAGCACCCTCAAGAGGAAGTGAAGGGCTCTGGATCTGGTAACCAAGTAACAGAAACTGGAGCCACTACAACCCCGAGGACAGGTGTTGCAGCTGAACCAGAGAACCAGCCCGTGACGGTGTCAGTTGCTCCCATACAAAGAAGAAATACACAAGAAAATCCCCTCACAGCGTACAGGGTGATGATGAACCAGGCCCATCACGAGAACAGGAGGAGGAGGCAGAGTCAGTGACAGTCACCTGATCCTTATCCCTGAGCGAGTTGCAAGACATAAGAAAAGATTTCAGCCACCATCCAGGTGAGCAACTTGTTACCTGGCTGCTCGGATGCTGGGATAGTGGGGTCAGCAGCGTGGAACTAGAGGGCAGGGAGGCCAGGCAGCTGGGAACCCTGTCTAGGGAAGGGCGCATTGACAAAACCACTGGAGAGGAGACACAAAATCTCAGTCTCTGGAAGTGACTTCTCTCAAGTGTGAGGGAGAGGTATCCCTTCAAGGACAACTTGACATGTCAACCAATTAAGTGGATCACTATGGAAAGAGGTAATTGATACTTGAGGGAGCTAGCTGTGAGGAAGGTGGTTTACTGTGACCCAGATAATGCACAGCTACCCACAGATCCAGATGAAGTCCAATGCGCCTGGCACACGTGGAAGACTTTTGTATGGAGCACACCATCATTATATGCCAGTGCATTAACCCCAGCCATCGAGGAATACTGGAAGTGATTACAAATTTTCTAGAAGGCAAAGATTTCAGAATGGCTCCAGAAGAAGAAGTAACGTGTGCTGAAGAGGCCCCACCATATAATAAACTACTGGATAATCAGAAGCGATGTGCACTGCTTACCAACAGGTCTTGTCACATTGTGGGGAAACATTGAAGGTGGAAAGCAGCTGTATGGAGCTCCACATGACATGTTTCTGAACCTGCTGGAGGAGAAGGTGAATCAAGTCTGTTTGCAGAGGTGAAAGCCGTCCAGCTGGCCTTGGATATTGCTGAGTGAGAAAAGTGGCCAGTGCTCTACCTCTATATTGACTCATGGATGGTGGCAAATGTCTGTTGGGGTGGTTACAGCAGTGGAAATGGAGTAACTGGCAGCACAGAGGCAAACCCATCTGGGCTGCTGAATTATGGCAAGATATTGCTGTTTGGGTAGAGAACCTAGTTGTGAAATGTACCATGTAGATGCTCAGGTACCCAAGAGCCGGGCCACTGAAGAACATCAGAACAACCAACAGGCAGATCAGGCTGCCAAGATCAAGGTGTCTCAAGTAGATCTGGACTGGCAAAATGAGGGTGAAGGATTTATGGCTCGCTGGGCCCATGACTCCTCAGGCCATCAGGGAAGAGATACAACATATAGATGGGCTTGTGACCAAGGGATGGACTTAACCAGGAATGTTATTGCACAAGTAATCCATGAATGTGAGACATGTGCTACGATCAAGCAAGCCAAACGGTTAAAACCCATTTGGTATGGAGGACGATGGTCAAAATAAATATGGGGAGTCCTGGCAGATTGATTATATCACAGTCCCACAGACTTAGCATGGCAAACACTGTGTGCTTACAATGGTGGAAGCAGCCACTAGTTAGTTGGAAACATGTTGTGTCCCATGCCACTGCCCGAACACCATTTTAGGCCTTGAGAGAGTCTTATGGTGTCATGGCACGCCGTAAAGGATTGAGTCAGATAATGGGACACATTTCTGAAACAACCTCATAGACACCTGGGCCAAAGAACATGGCATTGAGTGGATAGATCACATCCCTATCTTGCACCAGCCCCTGGGAAAACTGACCAGCACAAGAGGTTGCTAAAAACTACAGTGAGAGCAATGGGTGGTGTAACTTTCAAACACTGGGACGTGCATTTAGCAAAAGCCACCTGGTTAGTCAATACCAGAGGATCTGCCAAGCAAGCTGGCCCTGCTCAGTCAAACCTCCTACATACTGTGGATGGGGATAAAGCCCCTGTAGTGCACATTAGGAATATGTTGGGGAAGGCCGTCTGGGTTACCCCTGCACTGGGTAAAGGTAAACCCATGCGTGGGATTACTTTTGCCCAAGGACCTGGGTGCACTTTGTGGGTGATGGAGAA
The DNA here is from genome assembly GCF_003259725.1 of Athene cunicularia. NCBI lineage: Eukaryota > Metazoa > Chordata > Aves > Strigiformes > Strigidae > Athene > Athene cunicularia. Next base: position 103,211,767 of record NW_020799091.1, on the reverse strand, counting down.
GGTTAGTCCGATGTGTGCCTCAGGGAGATTTAATTTTAGATGACAATAGTCAATGAACCGGACTGTCAAATAACTCTGTTATTGCAATTGGTGCCTTGCAACATCCCCTTGCCACATCCAAAGCCTCCTGCTCCACTGACTGAGCCAAATCTGCCTCATTCTCCAGCCACTTATAGGCTGTCATGACTGATGGAACCCGAAGTTATGGACTAAATGAACTCAGCAGACATTGTGGAAAGATGGCCCATGGACTGAGGGAATGATATCTGTGAGACCTGGGAGGAAGGGGTGGTGATTCCTTAGGATGTATTTGAAACCTGAGCATGACCTCAGCAATAGGGAATAATGGGTGAAGACTGTCCTGGTTTGGACCAGGATGGAGTTAACTTTCATTGGAGTAATTCATACCATGTGCTATCATGCCTGCAGATACAGGGGGGCGGGCTCTCACTCGGGATTGGGTTCGCACCATTTGGTCATCAGGCGGTGTTGCTGTGGGGGGTGGTTGCCATGCTTGGTAAGCCACTGTTGCATTTTACCCATTTCTTTTGGGACCCACTATTGTTATTGTTGTTCTCTTGTTATATTTAGTAAATTCTTTCTTTTTGTTCAACCTATGAATTCTCTTTCATTTTTTTTGTCCCTCCCCTATTTCACCGGGGAAGGGGGAGGTGAATGGCCAGCCATGTGGCATCTGGCTTCTGGCTGAGTTCAAACCTCGGCAGGGCTGGTATTGAGATCAGTGCTGTTTAGTATCTTTGTTGGCAACTTGGACAGTGGTATTAAGTACACCCTCAGCAAGTTTATTAACAACACTAAGCTGTGTGATGCCATCCAGAGGGACCTTGACAGGCTTGACAGATAAGGCCATGTGAACCGCATGAAGTTTGATAAGGCCGAATGCAAGGTCCTGCACATGGGTTGAGGCAATCCCATGCACAAATACAGGCTAGGTGATGAGTGGATGGAGAGCAGTCCTGCAGAGAAGGACTTCAGGGTGTTGGTTGACAAGAAGCTCAATGTGACCCAGCAATGTGTGCTTGCAGCCCAGAAAGCCAACTGTATCCTGGGCTGAATAAAAAGAAACATGAGCAGCAGGTCAAGGGAGGTGATTCTCCCTCTCTACTCTGCCTTCATGAGACCCTACCTGCGTTCAGCTTTGTAGCCCCCAATATAAGAAGGACATGGACTGCTTGAGCATGTCTAGAGGAGGGCCACAAAGATGTTTGGGTGGCTGAAGCACCTCCCTTTGGGTACAGGCTGAAAGAGTTGGGGTTGTTCTAGAGAAGAGGAGGCTCTGGAGAGACCTTACAGTGGCCTTCCAGTACATAAGGGGGCTACAAGAAACCTGGAGAGGGACTTTTTACAAAGGCATGTAGTGATAAGACAAGGAGTAATGGATTTAAACTGAAAGAAGGTAGATTTGGATTAGATATAAAGAAGAAATTCTGTGCTGTTAATGTAGTGAGACACTGGAACAGGTTTCTCAGAGAAGTTGTAGATGTCCCCTCCCTGGAAGTTTTTAAGGCCAGGTTGGACGGGGGCTTTGAGCAACCTGGTCTAGAAGAAAATGTCTCTGCCCATGGCAGAATGGTTGGAACTAGATGATCTTTAAGGTCACTTCAAAACCAAGCCATTCTATGAAATTTGTATCATGACAGGTTCTGGCACCTTCTTTCATACCCGCCATGTCTCACTGTTATTACTGCTCTTTGGACTGCGATTCTATCTGAAAAATGCATCTCTGCAAAGTTAAAGCTGGGAAATGTGTTGCTCAAAGACTGATCTTTGGGTTTATGTTGAAAAACAAAAGACTTAAACTCCATGAGGGAATTTTTAGTGGGCACATTTTAAAAGCTGTAGTGCTACCATAGCTCTTCTTTTACCCCATGGACTACAGACCTGAGCCACCACTGGGAGAGCCAGAACTTGGTTGTTCTCTGTCCCATGTCTGGCCTCATCACAGAGCTCAGGCACCAGATGCTCACATCCTTCTGCAAGGCTGTACCACATGTTTGGATCATCCAGCCTATCCTTAGAGAATACATGGTAAATATCCCTCTTAAATATGGATTTTTGTCTTCCCTCATTTTCTAAACTGAATCCTCTTGTAATAAATAATAACTCTTGGTAGTTAAAACTGAAGAGTTCCTACCCTGTCTGCACATCTTTCTTCATTTAGATCCTTGCACCAAGGTTGCACTTGGCATTTAATTTTATTTTCTGAATACATTTTTTGGGATTAGAATAGACTTAGGCTGTCATTGCTGCAATGATGCTAATATGATGTTGCAGAGGGCAGGTTTAAGAAGAGTATCTTGCAAATGAACACTAAACTGACATGGCTGTTCCTTCCAGGGAGAAGCTTTAATACATCAGTGAAGAAAATGTTTATATGCTTATGCATGTGTATAGATAGATGAAGGTGGCAGTATATTAGCACCAGACACTAGTTAGTTTATCAGACCACCTCAAATAACTGTTAAAAACTTTTATTTTAATGGGAAGTGGAACATATCCTACATGTAGTACCATAAAACATAAACTTGTGTTGACAAGGCAGATAGCAATGAATCATGGAACCAGAGAGGGAAAATACAGTGTGGTGGTTATATTGAAATAATTTTATTTTTTTTTAAATGTGTCTGCAAATTATTCATTGCTTTCTCATGTCTTAAGCTTTCATCTCAATGTGTAGGATTCAGTCTGAAAATCTAGACCTCAGAAGATCTGATTCTAAAACATTTCAGTTCTTGAGAACTTGTATTGGAATTAATAATTGCTCGAGGAATAAAAACATTTATTTAATTAGCCTAAAGATGCATGGAAAGGGCACAAATAATGGAGTACATAAATGCAATTACTATGGCAATGTTGGGTCAGTAGAAGATTAAGTTTTTCAGGTATGTCTAAAAATGCATTTCTTCCTGTATAAATATTATTGTCTAAACTCACACTTCATTTTTTTAAAAAAAACACATCAACTGCCACACACAAAGAACTACCCTACTTGCTTAGAACACTAATTTCATCTCAGTCTTACAAATGTGAACAGACTAAGTTGACTGTACTTCTCAGTGAATTTTGTCTATTGCTGTTTTTCAGTCTTTTACTCTAGGTTTTACTTGTGTTGCATTTATTTTAAGGAGATTTTTGTTGTTGCTCTCAAGTGTGTGAGAACTCTTTTGTAAATGGCAGTCTGTTCCTTGTACAGAGATTGTGCCATTGCTTCTTCTGACCCCACTTAAGATTAATCTCTGATGGGATTTGACAGTTATTTTTCTGTACCCTGTGAGGGCAAGCAGTGTTTCTTGTCAATTCTAAATTCATATTGTCCTAGTTCAAGATTTATAATTATGAAGTAAGGAGATGGGCCCAGTTTCTGGAGTTGTGACTCTGTTGAAGAAAATGGCAAGTTTACATTCAGTACTTTTTGAGCTAAATTTTCAACCAAAGCTACAAAAAAAGTGAAAGAAACTCTGATTAAATAATTTTAAAGTGTAAAGTGTGTATGTTTATCACAGGATAATCCTGGGTTTAGGATTAGCCTTATCCCAGGATATTTTTGGGGAGATATTTGTAAAGAACTAATATAATCAGACTTGCAAGACAACAATAAAAGGTTCTCATATTGTCGTCTTTTATTGACTGTAATTGATGGATAACAAAGCAGCTGTGTTTTTTAGGCTAGGGTAGATACAGGAAGAATAACTAAATATATCACTGTTTGCAGCTTGAGTAGCTCTGCAGTATCAAATAAGCACTGTCTGTAATACAGGATGTAAGAGATCTTGGATCCTGGTTTTATTATTTTTATTTAGGATCAAGGTTCCCTTGTATCAGGCACTATAAAGTGAAGAACCTAAATAATTCCAGGGTATGTGATAAAGGTGATACTCTTACCTTAACTTTTCAAGTCATGCTAGTGTCCTGTAACCTCTGTGGTAATAAAACATTGTTATTTTGAAGAAAGAAGATACTAGGTATTGTTTTTAATGTTTATTAAGTAATGCATGAAATTAAATGTCATGCTAAAAGATTTTAATTTTTCAGTATCAGTAGACCACAAGCATGAAAGTATTAAGACTAAAAAAAAGTTGAAATAAGGTGAAAATAAGGAGACCTATTCTTTGCTCATGTCTCAGAAGATCTTTTTAGGAAATTTAACATTTGTTTAAAAGCAACAACAAAGCCAAACATATGTTGTTTGTTAAGCAAGCTTTTACAGGTCTGTCAGTGTGGTTCAGTTTTCACCTGTAATGATCTGCCTTGTAATCTTTTGCCAGCTGTGCCACAGTGAATAGAGATTGATGATGGAGTAAAAAAAACATTGATAGAGACTAGACTGAAGTGACCAATTAATTTTTATGAAGAACATTTGTCTCTTTCTTGCTTCTAGCCACCTCCCTTGACATCTTTTTAAAGCCTGGTTATCATTGTCTTTCCTCAATATGAACATAAAACCCTATAGATGGATCCCATTTTGGTTTTTGCTTTCCTTTCCTCCAGAGCACTTAACACAGCATTCATTGCCAGGAACAGCTATCAGATAAACACGTGTGCCTGACTGAGTACCGAATCACCAACTCGACAGTTTTTATTAGGGATTCAACAATGTCAGTGATTTCCCTTTCCTGCCAGAAGAGCATCACTGCTGCAAACGAGGTGTGAGTGGACAGGCTCTGGCAGCCAGCCGGTGCTATTAGTGCTGATTGCCTTTGGCCCTCTGTGGAAGGGGACTCATGGGATTCTAAGAGTGGGCAGTGTGAAAGCATTATGCTACCTTTATCAGGTCAGGGATCAATTAAGAGTTTAAGATGTTTTTATTTATCATTATGTTTTCCTTCATCAGCATTAAGCTTGGTTTATGGTTTATGTATATTTTGCTGTGGTATCAAATGTGACTGCAAAAGCATAGGTGAAAATTATGCACAGCTTGTTCCAGGTGGTTTTATTTAATCATCCTTCCAATTACTACTTACATAAATAATTTAGACATTGTGAGTGGAGGAAAAAAGTGAGATTGTGTGTTGTATATATTTTCTAAACACTGTAAAAGGGACTGTTATTATTTTATATAGTGGCTTCAATTAAATATGCAGCAATTATACTCTGTTAGAGCTGCTCTTAAACTTTACTCTGGTGAGATAAGAACATGTGGTGGTTAAAACCTCCCTTGAACTTGGAAGTTGCTCTTAGCTTTGAGTATGTGGTCTGACCTTGAGCAAGTTGCTATTGTGTGTAAGAAGGTGCTTCACTGTCTAAGTAAAAGCATACAGCTCTCAAAACCTGAGCATAGCTTTCACCAGTAAAATTGGCAAGGTGCTTAATAGGTGCTGACCTTCCCGTTTGTGAATGTTCTTGTGTCTTATTCATTGATGAGTAGCATGGTGTCTATATTTAAACCATATAGAAAGCCACAAACTGTGACCTTCTACTTTATGCTTGGAAAAAACTCGTCTGATATCTATATGCTTAGTACACCTAATGTAAGCCAATATATCTGCCCTGCAGTGGGTATTACTCTTCAAAAATGTAGCCAGAGGATATGAACAACATTTTGCTTTTGGATCATTTCCTAGTGTTTTGAAAACTTAGTTAGGATGTAGCTCACTTTCATTTTCTTTTTATCCATGTTTCCCACTTTCCAGTGAAAAGAAGCATCAGGAGATGATTCTAGTCTTTGTTCTAAATGATGTTTATGTATTTTGTTTGTTGTAAAGTACATTCAAAGTTTTTAGATCCAGCACTGAGATACAGACTCCTCCCAAATATAGAGTATTAGGTTCTCTCTTTTCTTCACTGGCATCTTGGTCTTCGATTCTCCTCTTCTGAAAAATTTAGCAAGTTCAGCAGGAAAGTTGGAGAAGGCTGTCATCCCAGAACAACCTCCTGATGGAAAACTAGGTCAGTCCTCCTGCTAGTGTGGAGATGGGGGGTAAAACCCAGAGGAAGGAGCAGGGCAGATGATCCTGTATTTCCCAGCGTTGGCATAAATGCTGTAATCACCAGTTTAGCTTGCTCCCTCCTCCACAACTCCTCTTATGCTGTTGCCTTTCTTCTATCAAGCTTAAAATAAAAATAAAAGTTTGTCACTGATGATTATTTGTAAATTACTTTAGTTAACGCTTTACTCAGCATATCAACTGAGTCCTTAACTAGTGATGGCTGTGCATGCCTTGCTCAAGTCAAAATGTTAGTTGTGTGAAGATAATCTGCAAAATGGAATGCAAAATGTCTTTATCTCAGGCAGTCAAGGACAAATGCATCAAAAAAGGTATGATGATACATTCACATAGCATCATAGGAAGGATATATCACTGTATAAGACCAAGTGGACTTTTTGGAATAATTACCATTGTACCTATTTGTAGTTTGTTTTGACTTAGGAATTTCAGCACGTGGATTCAATGGTGTGCAGTAAATCTGTGGCATCACACTTAAACTTGAAAAGGAGGAAGAAAATGACATTGTCTGCCTTTGTCTTAAGAAAACTGAATTAAAGATTTTTGTATTATTGTTGGCACTGCAAGTTCCACAAAACTTGTTATTTTTCAAAAAATGCCAGCTCCTAAAGCCCTGGTTGCATCAGCTATATAGAAATATATTTAAAATGAAAAAAAAAAAAAAACAACAAACCAAAAAAAAAGTATTTCTTTTTAAAAAAGCATTTACATGAAGGCCTTCAGTTATATCTCCTAGAATGTAGTGGTTGCATAGTAATTATCAGGGACAGACACTTGGGAAGCATTCTTTAATCAAAGAATTTTGATTAGTCTAATCACTCCTCTACAATGACAATGCAAATGTTAATTCTGGTGGCGTTTTTTAATTTGAAACCATAGGTTTCCTTATTAAGGAACACAAAAAAGTTAGTGGTGTTAATAACACTGTTGTGGCTACAGCATGAAATCTACAAAACAGAAATGAGGGGAATATAAAATAGCAAAACACTTCCAGAATAAAAACATTCAGACATTTGGCCAGAGACAAAATATGTTTTCCACTGCTAGCAGATGCCTGAACAAAGCTGTTCCTGGTTTGATTTTCTGTTTAGGAGAAATGAATCTTTTTATAGACTAATCACTTACAGTTGTTTTGGGGGAAAAAAGCATTTTCTGTGTGCAGCCATTCCAATTTAAGATGCTTTTAGTAGAAATGAGTGTCAGCAAAATTATTTTTCTTAATGATTTTTCTATTATATTTCTGCTTGAATTATTGTTGATTCGGCAAGTTTGAAGTTACAGCTTAATACTTGGAAATATTTGTATAGCCATAGATGGGCGTTCAGGGTTCACAGTGTGAGGCCTTAAGGATTAGAGGTCTGTTAAAACATATTCTTGCATCAACAAAGAACCACTTTCCTTTTTCATAAGACTTCTTTCAAGAGCAGAGACTTTCAGCCACAAGGTTTTTCTTCCACATTTAAGATTTTGGGGCTGGGGTTCTTCTCAAATATACTGTCAATGAAGGTTCCTAGCATCTCTGAAATGTAGATAATTTCACCATTCTCTCAGCTTAAAAAACCAAAACAAAACACAACCAAAAAACCCACAACAAACACACACACACCCAAAATAACCAGAGAATGCTATAGCAACAGTACAGCATGGGATATGCCTGAATCAATTAAGAATATCAATTAAGCTTTCCAGTGTTATCAGTTTGGAAGCAAACATGTTTTTATGAAAGAGTGTATTTTCTTGGCTTATTAAATTGGGGAATGATATTTGTACACACAGGTTTGCAGGATTGGAGTTTGCGTGACAAATTTTCATAGTGTAGTTGTGATAAATGCTCTTATAGTATTCGACAAAACCAAGTAATTATGTCTAGAAATTTTTCATTGAAGAGATGAAACAAATGAGACACATCTATAATTTGATAATGTTGTCTTCATTTCATATTTATCTTCTGTTTTTAATAAAGAGTTAAAATATTTTTCATACGTGTCATGCCACATGTAATTTTATGAAAGGTTGAAGTATTGTATTTGGACTTAATGTTATGTACAGAAGTTGTGCATAGTGCGTTACTGTAGCTGAAATTCAGATATCCCATACTCTGACCCACACATAGGGGATACCCAAGTTACATCTTTCTAAATACAAGTGTATCTCATGATGCAGTGACTCGGACTCAAAGAGGACCAGGCACACCATGGTGAGATAATTTAATAGTTCAGTCAGAAGAGAAGATGGGAGGGCATGAGGTATGACTGTGACTGATTAATGTTGAGCAGATCTAAATTAAATACGTGGTCTTGATTTATTTCAAATGGAAGGAAATTCTCAACTAAAAATAGTGAGTATTAGTTGAGAAAAATTCTCCATTGTTGAGGGTTATTGGGCTGGCAGCATACCTTTTATTTTTTCCTTTTTTTTTCCCAATCATACTTAGCTTAGATGTTGTCTTCCTGCTTTTTCAGGCCTGGTAGTAGAATCTTGCTGCTGTTTTTATAATTTCTTGCCAATTTATAACAATTGGTTCCCACTGTTAAGATGCTTTATTATAAATTTTTCACTTAACTTTTTCACTTATTTGATATCTTGTTATTGTGATTTTATATCTAAATATCCCCCAGATACTTAAGCACATGAATAATAAAAACACTCTAACTTTTTTCAAATCTCTGAATTCACTGAGCATTTTGTGATCCAGGTTGTTTACATGTTTATAAGATTTTGAACATCTTTGTTCTGCATAAGGTTTTCTTTGTGAATTTATAGAGCTAAATATTCTGTTCCTTTTAAATGATTACTCTTCAATTTTTCTGTAGTATATGTGATTTTGGGATTTGGGGAATTTAGTGGTCGTTTCTTTTCAATTAAGGTGTTTTTTGGTTTTGTTTTTGTTTTCCAGTAAGGTTTAAGACAGCTAGAATATAAATTTGATGCTATTTCAAGTCAAAAATATTTATGTATGCATTTGTTTTTATTTACAAGAGCAGCTCCAGAGATAAGCAGTTGTATTTTCACTGTCCAAATGTCTGAAATGCAGAGTTGTTTAGGTTTAATGTTTTAAAAAACACTTTGCATAGTTTCAGGTATCATCAATGTTTTGCCTCCTCCCAGAAACAAAAACACAAATGACTGGCTTTTATCTTGTCTCTAGTACTCATTGCTCCATTTTTATTTTTCAGGACAGTAAAGAAAGTCATTACTTCTATGTTCTTACAGACTATGCTCTGTAAGGCCACCTTGGCTGAACAGGGAGATTTGGCTACAACTCAAGGAGAAAGGGAGTTTACAGCCTTTGGAAGAAGGGGCTAACGACTCACAATGGTTACAAAGATGCTGTGAGACTATGCAGGGCAGAAATCAGGTCTTAAAGCCCAGCTAGAAATTAATCTGGCTCCAGCAGTCAAAGATAATAAAAAAAAAAAGTTTCTATAACTACTTCAACATCAAAAGAAAGACCAGGGAGAGCTTCAATCCCCTGCTAGACACAGGAGAAAACATAGCAATGAGTGATTGAGGAAAAGGTTGAGGTGCTTAATGCCTTCTTTGCCTCAGTCTTTAATAACAAGACTAGTTGTACTGAGGGAATCCAGCCTCCTCAGCCAGAAGACAGGGACTGGAAGAACAACTCCCCTGCAATCCAGGAGGAGACAGTCAGTGACCTGCTGCATCACACAGACACACACAGGTCTATGGGACCAGACAGGATACACCTGAGGGTGCTGAAGGAGCTGGCTGGGTGCTCGCCAGGCCGCTTTCCATCATTTACCAGCAGTCCTGGCTGACCGGGGAGGTCCCGACTGATTGGAAACTGGCCAATGTGATGCCGATCAATAAGAAGGGTTGGAAGGATGATCAGGAAATTACAGGCCTGTCAGCTTGACATCGGTGCCGGGAAGCTGATGGAGCAGCTCATCCTGAGTACCGTCACACAACACATGCAGGACAACCAGATGCTCAGGCCCAGTCAGCATGGGTTTATGAAAGGCAGGTCCTGCCTGACAAACCTGATCTCCTTCTACAACACGGTGACCTGCTTATTGGCTGAGGGAAAGGTTCTGGTTGTTGTCTACCTTGACTTTAGTAAGGTCTTTGACACAGTTTCCCCCAGTATTCTCCCTGCAAAACTGGCTCCTTGAAGCTTGGATGGGCACATGCTTTGTTGGGTTAAAAAACTGGGTGGATGGCCGGGCCCAGAGAGTTGTGGTGAATGGAATTAAATCCAGTTGGCGGGCCGGTCATGAGTGGTGTCCCCCAGGGCTCGGTTTTGGGGCCACTCCTGTTTAACATCTTCATGCATGATCTAGACAAGGGGATCAAGTGCACCCTCAGTCAGTTTACAGATGACACCCAGTTGGGTGGGAGTGTTGATCTGCTCGAGGGCAGGGAGGCTCTGCAGAGAGACCTGGACAGGCTGGAGCCATGGGCTGAGCCCAACTGGAGGAGTTTCCATAAGGCCAAATGCCGGGGGCTGCCCTTGGGCCACAACAACCCCCAGCAGTGCTACAGGCTTGGGGAGGAGTGGCTGGAGAGCTGCCAGTCAGAGAGGGACCTGGGGGTGTTGATTGACAGCCGAATGAACAGAAGCCAGCAGTGTGCCCAGGTGGCCAAGAAGGCCAATGGCATCCTGGCTTGTGTCAGCAATAGCGTGGCCAGCAGGGACAGGGAAGGGATCTGACCCCTGGACTCGGCACTGGTGAGGCCGCACCTCGATTCCTGCATTCAGCTTTGGGCCCCTCACTACACAAAGGACATTCAGTGACTCGAGCGTGTCCAGAGAAGGGCAACGGAGCTGGTGCAGGGTCTGGAGCACAGGTCGTACGGGGAGCGGCTGAGGGAACTGGGGGTGTTTAGTCTGGAGAAGAGGAGTCTGAGGGGAGACCTCATCGCCTTCTACAGCTCCCTGAAAGGAGGTTGCAGAGAGCTGGGGATGAGCCTCTTTAACCAAGTAGAAAGCGACAGGACAAGAGGGAATGGCCTCATTTTGCACCAGAGAAAGTTTAGACTAGATATTAGGAAGTATTTCTTTCCAGAGGGCGTTGTTAGGTGTTGGAATGGGCTGCCCAGGGAGGTGGTGGAGTTCCCATCCCTGGAGGTGTTTAAGAGTCAGGTCAACATAGCGCTGAGGGATATGGTGTAGTTGGGAACTGTGAATTTGAGGTTAATGGTTGGACTAGATAATCTTCAAGGTCTTTTCCAACCTAGATGATTCTGTGAGATTTTTCATGCTTCCGCATTTTTAGAAATCACAAATAAATATTAGATGGTAAAATCTATCAGTAAGTACATGACACAGTCAGAAAAAATTAGTAAGAGATTTGAAAGTTGGGTATAGAGCTAGTCCTTGTACAGAAATGCAGCCAGGTCTCATTATCGATGAGTAGGTTATCTGGGTTGAAAAATACCAGGGCTGTGGATGCCGAGATAGGGAAGTGGTTCTATGGAGACCCTCAAGTGAGGCAGGATTTGTTAATGCAGCTGCAGCACATGCAGGCATAATTAATTATTTTTCCAAGGGCTACTCACTAATACAACCACTCTTTAAACAGCACCCCAAGCTGATATGCTCTGAGCTAGTTTCTAGCTTTTCCCCAGACTAACATAATCCAAACATTTTATAAACTTATTTTCTGTAGTACAAATTTTTAATAATATTAGAACAGAAAACATTCACTTGTAAATGATGAGAACAAAAATCTTCTCAATCACATTGTATGACTTATTTTAAGATCTCTGGCTCAATAGTAGGCCTGCCAGTGTGGGATTCATTACATCCATACCTAAACCTAAGCTTGTAACTGTGGATGTCTCTTTAGGATCATCAAGGAGTAGAAACCTCTAGTAGAAGTAGCAGACTAGCATATTGTCAACACCCACTCATCTACGCAAATTATCTGACTGGCTATGGCTGCATAGGCAACTTAGGCTAACAGAGTTTAGCAGGATCAGTATCATAGCAAATGGTATTGTTGCAGTCTGGAGCTTTTTAAGACAGTATGGTAGAAGGAAGGCTAAAGTTGTTCAAGTTTTTGCTTTGGCTCTGTTTGAAACTAATTGCAAAAACCACAAAATTGTTTCAGTGGGTATAATAACTGGCATGCCTGAAGATCTCCTGAGAGCTGTCACATGGTGTCAAATCCTTAAAAGCTGGAAAAATTATAGTTCAGGTAGTATTAGCACTTGTACACTGACAGCACTTTTCCACACACCATGTGTGTGCTAACCACAGAGGCATTATGCACATAGCTGCTTCTTCACGGAGGAGACATCATCAGGTGTGATAAAGCTCTACATTCTCTGGTCTGGGGGGTTCAGGAGCAGGTACCTATAAGACACAGTGAGAAGGCCTGTTCAGTAGGATTCTTCATCTCAGTCACCAATGCCTGTGGAGCAAGTCTGTGGCAGGTGCACCCATTCCAATGAAGATGGAGCTCCCTGGCTGTTGAGACATAGTGGCTGCTGATTCTTTTTTTGCCCCCTTGTTCTCAGGTCCTTAGGGTAATTGGTGCCCTCAGCCAGTAAGAGCTGACACTGACCACAGACCAGATTTGCCTCAGGTGTAAATGGAGTCCCACTGGGGAGCCATTTGAGCCAGTCCTGTCAGGAGTAGGATGGCTGTGGTTGAGGACTCTCCCCTTGGGTCAGGACATTGCCCAGGGAAATGCTGCAAGCTTGAGAGACTTTACTTTTCAGGTGAGTGATTGAGCTTTTTGGATTGTGGTTAAATCCTAGGAATTTCTTGAATTGACTGTGCAGTAATAGTTCTCCCTCTCAGGGACATTCCATTCTGTTGTTTATTAATGATTGCTGGAGTGCCAATTGATTTTACTTAAAATAAATGTTATTTTAAATATTTGTTCTGCTCGTGGTGAGAGCCTCTGCAACAAAGTCTCAAAAGGAAAAAACCTGCAGTAAACTGAAGTTAAACAGATTCCTCCAAATGCTATCACAAGTATTCATGGCTCTTATATTTTGTATCCATACCTTTTATGTAATCAATGGTAGGGGTTTTTTCCATCTCTGTGGCTTATGATGCATGCAAGTAAAGTACAGTTTTCATCTGTACAAAATTATTCACTATGCTGAACTCAGCATTTCCTTGCAGAAAAGATGCTAAGAATATTATGGACATCTACGCAAAAAGCAATGAATAACAAGACCACTATTGAAATATAATGGATTACTGTTTTCTTCCAAGTGAGGTTAAAGAGAGGAGCAAACAGAAATCAGTTTTCCTTAGTTCTTGTATAGAAGTATATTTTTACTGAAGTAATGTGTACCAGTCTCAAATGTAAGAGAAACATTGGGAAGATCTGAACAGAAGAAATAGTATCCACAAAAACTGAATGCCATGCTGGAGCAGTTGCTAGTAGAGCAAGCAGGTAAAGTGTTTATAGATTGCATTTAAAAGTTACTGATGTGGAAATATCATCATGGGTGAGCTAAGGAACAAATTGCTTTGTAGAAATAGGGGTCCTATTCTGTTTTCATTTATACTGGTGTAAATTTAGGCTTGCTTGTTGAAGTTATTTGAGTTACACCAGGATGAGTATTTAATTTAAGGTGTTCAGTCAGGTGCTTTACTCCTTTTAATGTTGCAACACTTTCAGTCTTATGCTGAAGTGAATCAAGGGACCTTTGTGGAATCAGAATCAGATCTACTGTATTAAATAACTGCTGGGAACTTGTTTATGGAAATTAATTTCAAATATTATGCAGGGAAAACCATAAGGGGTACATATTAATTGTGACTCGTGCATGAAGATTTGGCTGGATAACTCCCATTAACAATAATAAGACTTGCAGAACTTATTTCCTCCTAGGTCCTGCTAAAAATTCACCCAAGGACGTTGTGTTCTGTACCTTCAGATTCAGATCCTCTTTATATTAGCAAATAAAAATCTTACTGTGCAATCATTGCTGGTAGAGTCTACCCTGAATAGCAATTTATTTTTAAAACTGATTATTATATTATAGCTACACTGACAGGTTTTGGTTTATCATTTAATTTTTGTCAAATCTCCTTTTGATTTTAATTGCAATAACTGCAAATAATTTATGGGAGTTAAGTGGGATAAGTAGTAAAAATATTTATAGACACTTGTTAATATCAAATAGATATCTCTGTTACTAAACAATTTTAGCAGAAGATTGGAAGCAGAGAGGAAATTTTAAAAACTCTTATTTAAGTTAAAATTTCTTCTGTGCATAGGACAGTTGTAGACTGGCTTTCTGAACCAGTCTGGCTACAATGTCAAATACTATGTAAAAGAAAGCTAACTTTCTACCTAAGTATTTACAAACAACACTGCACTCTCACTTTCCTTATTCTACCATTTATTTCTGGAAAAGAATGGTATTTTTACCTTATTTCTGAGATCTGTGTTTTGTTCGTGCAGGGTACAGTCTATACCTAATTTTGGATGCAATGATGTTTCAAAATATCTAATCTTTAAGCATGAAAAAGTGAAGAACTCTTCATGAAATGAAAGCTGATATTCTGATAATAATTGCTGTCTGCTGGGATGAGTTTAATGGGCAGTAGTTTTCTAATTAATTTACAGAATATGATAAGTATTATGGGATGGGAACTGCATGTGGGAAGTGTGAGATGAAGTTGTAACAGCTTCTTGTTGCATATTGGGATGGAAGTGAAAAGACAAATGTTTTAGGATTAGGGGCATATCAAGATGAGGTTGGATCTCCACGTGAAAATTCACCACTGACTTCATACATGAGCACACACATACACATGCATACAGCTGTGTGCATACAGCTACGTTTGCCCTCATGTGAGGTCCTGATTTATGCTCAAAAATAGTCCTCACAAAAGCCATACACATTTTTGTCTCTCTAGTTATTGTTTCCTGTTTTCTGAAAGTCCTTACTTCTTCATATGAGTGACAACATTCATTGGGTTTTGCAAGGGATTGAAGTAATGAGTAGATTCTGCTGTGAGAAGCACATGGCAATTTATGTGTTCTTTCAAAGACAGAGATTCAGAGTATGCTTGTGTTTTGACAACAACTTTAAAATGTAGAGTACTAAATTTTCAGAAAACTGTGGTGGAACATCAGGCAATAAAGCTAGACAACTTAGTTACAACAGAAAGATTAGATACTTCATATCAAGCTGCTTAGCGAATATCACTGCAAGGGACTGGTACTTTCAAAATGGGCTGTCCAGTGGAGGGAATGTGAATTATTTATATACTGCTCCTTGTTCTTAAAATCAATCCCAAGGAAAATTCCAGTATTTGATTTTTATATTTTCTTGGAAACAGAACTGAGATAAACACATTTTAGAAACTGTGATTTTGTGCACGGTGAATCATGTGGTCTAACCCCACCCAGAGAGGGGAATGAGATGTTCTGGTTCTGAGGAAGTCTGTGATGGCTCACCTGGACAAGAATTACTGCTGAGTATTTCCTGACTGATTGATTATTTCATCAGAATCTGCCAAGGAAAAATGAAAAAATATGTTTTGATTTGGTAAAAATCTCCCTCCTGTAATAATGAAATTTCAAGCAAAACGGACCTAAAATATTTTGATAGAAAATTGATGGGTTTTTCTAATAAAGTAGGAAAACTTGAGGTTTAGTTTTGGCATTGTCACAGTATGATAGAACTGCTGAGGACAGGACTTTACATAAATTGTTGACATTTTTCTGCAAGTCATTTCATAGCACAACCTCGACAGAAAGCAAGTTATTCTTTCACAAGTTTCAATGTCTCCGCATCAGATTGGGAATTTCTGAGCATAGAAAAAATCTTTAAAAAAACCCTCAACTTCACCCTCGTCTCAAAACAACATTCTGAGAATTAAACTCATGAGTCTGGATGAGGTGAAAGAGATTATAGAAACTAGGAGTTTTCACAGTATAAGCAACTGGATTTAGCAGGATTATACTGCTCGGGCTACAGCTTTGGATCACCAGGGAAATATTTCATAGTGGTTTCTAATAATCTTCAAAAAACAGTGTCTAGGTGATATATGTAAGAAAGCCAGAAGAAACTAAGTATGAAATATGATGCTAGCTTATACTCATTCAGTGTATTTGGCCTGTTAGGATGTCAAACTAGTATCATGCTTGAAAGAATAAATTAGGTTTTGTGCCTCTGTATTCATCCACAAAGTCAAATCTACTCACCCTTTGTAAAGCTGATTGTATCAGGAAAGCATAACTGATAATGTAAGTTATGTGGTCTTTTACATTGGGCTCAAATGATAAAGATAAAAAAGAAAAGATAACACAGAAAGCAATCCTGAGAAACATCTCAGCAAATGAATGGTGTCCAAGTCCTGTAGCAGCTGGTATTTTGATACCAATCTGTCAAACTGCAGGTGCCAAGTCATTAAACTTTGTGACCTATACTTCCTCATCAGCATAGAAAGCTAAAATTATTCAACCTCTGACAAACAAGGATTTTACATTAGATATCAAACCAGAAAAGAAGAGAGATTTTTGAATGTACATTGTCTTTGATGCCCCAAGCTTTCACCAGCTCTGGACTTTCAATGGGAGATGAAAGAAACATGAACAGCCTGGCTGCTTAAATGACCTCTCTAATGCTATATCTTCTTACATCATTTTAACCTGTTATCTCTTTTAATTTCTGAAGGTTGGTGTAACCTTTGCTTCAGGATGCCTAAATGGTATGTATGGAAGAGAATTTTGGGACACAGGGCAGGATAAACAAATACACATCTATATGTATTTCTGGTATCACTGAAGTTGTCTACAGTGTCTTTTGAGTATCAGTTAAGAGAACATGGACTTCACTGGATTCTACTGAACAGATTGTTTTCTTTCTGTGTGTGTCAATATACCTTATTAATCCTTCTCCAGCTGAAAGAAAAATCATACATGCACTGCCAAATTCTGCTTCAGCACACATTTGCACTAATTAGATTTATTTTAGATGGGGACAGACACAACAGGCACCAGAGAAAAGTCTTGGAAAGATCTTAAAGTCTGTATTTTGGTTTCAATAAATGAGAAAATATTACTCCCTACCCCCACCTCTTCTGCTACCTATATTTAAAGTGTCTGATTTACTTCAAAGTTGTTACTTTAGAAGTTCCTAGAAGAACCACATTTATGGCATGGCTATCTAGGTTCAGATGTGCTCTTTGCAATAAATGAACAAATGTCATAATACAACACTAGTGAATGATACATCATTAGTGGATCTTCTTGCCACGATTTGAAATTGTTTTTACTAAATCTTGTTAAACTAAAGCATGAATGAACCTGTACCTAAAACAGAGAAGCATAGTAAAATCTTTATCAGTTTTGTGAGTGAAGCCCAACTAAAAAGAAAGTAATCAAACACTTTTATAGTTAGTGAAGGTTCTGTTTATTGTGTGTTATCTGGAAACAAAAAGAAAAGCAACCTCTAGCTTTAATCACAAGACTTCTTCATTAGCTTCAGTCCTTTGCACCACTCGATAGCATTTTAGAGCACCTCAATAAGATTTTTCAGCAAACAAAAGATATTCATAGTGCTACATCTGTGAACATTTATGCTTCTGTCCATCTTACACAGATATTGTCAGGTCTGAGAGCTTTAATCAAAGGGATGCTTACTGTTTACAACTTTCTCTGCCTCTTCCTCTTTCTGAAACAGGAGGCATCTGAGTTGAGAGTAATTTGTTTTAAAGATGATTCTGAATAGCCAACAAGGAAAGCTGTCTTTTACATTCCAAGAGTGAAAGAACAAAGATAAATTTCAAGTACAATCAGATGACTGTAAGCTTCTGTAATTACAGTATACTTCAAAGCATATAAAAATATATTTATTTAGAAGAAGTTGCTTTAATTCTTTTTGAAACTACCATTTGTGGACTTTGGTAAAAAGTGGTTTTGTCAAATATATTTACAACTTAAGTAATAGCAAAATTGGAAAATAACAGGCCTGAAGCCCACAGATCAAGTCTCAGTGGCTCAGCCATACTAATTTCCAAAATGAACATGGCAAATTGATTAGTTGTGCTCTCTCTAACCATTTGATATACTCTTTTTCTAGGAATAAATTCCTCTCTTGCTGTTTTGCTGGTCTTTAACTCTGAAACATTGGCTGGTTCTGTGTTCAATACCTTTGTCATGGCTCATCACCATTCAAGGGAAAAAAATTACCACTGTTGAACTGGGGGTTAAATTCTTGTCGTTTTTCATGGTAGAAGCTATTTTTATTTCTAACTTCTTTCTTATGAGGGAGTGTGAAATCTGAAACTTACCCAAAATGAACATACATTTTTAAACAGTCTTTTTAAAATGTGGTGAAGATCTAACACATCTGTGGAGTTCCTGGATTCATGAGAGCTTAGTTGTGACTTTAACTGATGCCCAAGGGAACTAAGGAGACTTTTGACAGAGGGCAAATCAGGGGGCAGAAATTTTTCTGGACTTCTTCATAAACTCTTTAGGGTGATAGGCAAGGCACTAAAAGACCTACCTCACCCTGCTTTAGATGCCTAAGAATCAACTTTTGCTGGGTTTTCAGTACCTTGCTTTTCTACCCCTTTCCAAAGCTGATGATGTCTGTTATTATGTGAATTTTGATATATATTTGCCTGAATAATACAAAGATATCAAACACTTCACTGGACTAAATACATTTAACTTAACTTTATGTGACTCCATTGACATGCCAAGTGGTTCTATCTTACATTGTTCAAGGACCATCAAACTCATACTGTAACTGTTTTTATGTAACATGACAGTGAACATACCTATGTACTAAGGAAGTTCATAAAATATAGTGAAATGAATTTTTTTTTTTTTTTTTTTTTTACAGTTATGGACTTCTTATTTTATTGTGCTGTGAGAGGTTATTTTGATGACTTGGTGGCCCCTCAGCCATTTTGCATCCTACTTCACTCTGGCTCATAGGGGATTCATTATCTCTGGAAGATGTATGGACATTCTGAAGTATAAGTTCAGCTTCCTACATGTACCTGAGCTAATCAGGTACAGGTTACTGACTTAAAAGCCAGACGCATACATACAGTTGGTTGTTTTTAAAGAACTACAAAACAGTCTGTTATGCTGATCAAAAGTGTGGTCAAAAAACTTTGAAGAAGTAAGAGTTGCCTTAATTGCTTTCCTATAATAGGGTTTTTCATGTTTACAGGGTATTAAACTGTAGGAAAACCACATCTGGAGATATTTTGTTATTAGAAAATAATAGATTTCCTGTGTTGGTTTTTTTTTTGTTTGTTTGTTTGGCTCAAATCCTCAAAGCTGCTCAGATCCTGGGCTGTGCTGAGTTTGTGTGTGGTGGGGTTTTGGTAGCAGGAGAGGGGACTACAGCAATGGCCCCTGTGAGAAGCTTCTTGAAGCTCCCCCATCTCCAAGTCAGACCCACCTCTGGCCAAGGCCGAGCAAATTGGTGACAGTGGCTGTGCCTCTGCGATAACATATTTAAGAAGAGGAACTTGAGAGGAGGAGGAGATATGAGGGAAAAATGTGAGGGATATACCTATTCAAACTCTGAGGTGAGTGGAAGAAAGAAAGGAGGAGTGGGGAGGTGCACTGGAGCAGAGCCCCCCCTGCAGCCCACGGTGAGAGGGCAGGCTGTGCCCCTGCAGCCCATGGAGGTCACCGGTGGAGCAGATGCCCACCTGCAGCCCGTGGAGGAACCCACACTGGAGCAGGTGGTTGCCCTCAAAGAAGGCCGGGACTCTGAGGGAAGCCCCCACTGGAGCAGTGTGTTGCTGGGAGGACTGCATCTTGCAGGAGGGACCCACCCTGGAGCAGTTTGTGAAGAGCTGCAGCCTGTGGGAAGGACTCCTGATGGAAAAAGTTTATGGAGGACTGTCTTCTGTGAGAGTGACCGCGTGCTGGAGCATGGGAAGAATATGAGGAATCCTCCCCCTGAGGAGGAAGGAATGGCAGAAACGACATGGGATGAACTGACTGCAACCTCCATCTCCTGCCCCCTGTGCTGCCTGGGGGTTGAGGTAGAGCAATCAGGAGGAAA
Source organism: Athene cunicularia (assembly GCF_003259725.1). Classification (NCBI taxonomy): domain Eukaryota; kingdom Metazoa; phylum Chordata; class Aves; order Strigiformes; family Strigidae; genus Athene; species Athene cunicularia. The sequence continues at coordinate 103,191,821 of NW_020799091.1, read as the reverse complement.
GATGAGCCTGGGAAGAAGGTAGGGGTGGGGGAAAGGTGTTTTTAAGATGTTGTGTTTATTACTGTCCTACTCTGATTGGAGAAGTAAGCAGTAGTGGTGTTTAAATTAAAATGATGTTCTTTTTTTTTTCAAACCTAATCTGTCTTTTGCCTGTGACCATAACTGGTGAGTAATCCTGCCCTCTCCTTGTCTGATTCCCCAAGCCTTTTTTTGTATTTTCTTCTCCCTGTCCCAGAGGGAGAAAGGGGGAGCAAGCAGCTGTGTAGTGCTCAGTTGCCCTCTGGGCTCAAAGCACAACATGGGCTTACCGTATTTGTGTTTTATTTCTGTTCCAGTACAAACACGTCTAATATTTCTGCATTTATCTTTTTATTAGTATTGGAATAGGCTTATGCTTGTATAGAAGGCATTTGCAAACATCAGTTCTATCCCAATACATTTTCTGTTTATGCTCCTAAAGAACAGTGCAGGAAACAGCTGAGTCTAATAGACCATCTGTTTGAGTGTGAAATTGAAGGACAAGGATAACAAAGATGGCTTGTTAAGAAAGATTTGGACTCTGTTAAGAGGAATATGCCTTATTGTCTCCATCATAACAATATAATACTTTCTAACATTCATTTTAATGGATCAATACATGTAAATGAATTAGGTTCCATAAAAAGGATGGTTATTTTTGTAATGATGGGCATTTCAGTAACAGCTCATCTCTCACAGCTTCTATCCTAACAAAACATTATACAGTAGACTATTGAAATGTCTGGATAGACAGTAATGAATACAGCTATTGCCAACAAATAAGGCAACAAGATTTTATGTTTCTTCTTGTGCTTGAGAAATCATCATTTCAGACACGTTTGAGTGCCAGAGAGTGAAAACATCATTGGCATAAGGGGAAGCAAAGTAGAAAATGGGCATTTACTGTATGTGCAGCTGAAATAGATAGACCTATTTTCTGAATAGTATTCCTGAAGAACAGTCATGACAATGGTCGTTCTCCATTCCTTTTCTATATAGTAATTTCTTAATCCATTTTGGGAATGGATCTCGTCTACCACAGATTCAAAGAGACCGTATTTTAGCTCATGTTCATCTTCAGGCTGAGGAAATAATGATGTGCTGTGGTCCAAATATGTCATGGCATTTTTTCTTGTACTGGAATACAAACTAATTGTAATGTGTCTTTCTAAAATGCGAATAGTTCTATATGATAACTCTATATAGCATATATGTTAGTTTTCCATTTACTTTCCTGGAGGAATAATCCTTTTGCTGATTCTTTTTCCAGGCAATTATTTATTAGGAGTCAGAGAGTTTATACAAACAAAATTGTTCTGTGGTGATAGCATCATTGCTTTTCTAACATGATCACATTACTTCTTAGTATGCAGTACTCTGAGTCTTCCCTTTGAGCTAATGGTGCAATCAAAGCTGGTGTCTTGCCCATGAGCCTGACTGGTGGAGTGTAATGGAGACCAAAGGCACTCCCAGAGTGCAGTGGCCAGATATGTATAAGCAGTGAGCTCAAGTGATATGTTTAGATTCACCTCTGTGTAAAATTAAATGTTTATTAGATAAAAAAGTATCACCTCAGCAATGTAGACTGTTGCTCAGATAGTTCCTTGGATTGGGAGACTTAAATTCAAAGTTGTTTTGCTGATTAGGGATAGCAATTAAACTCAGACACCAGAGTAAAAAGAGCAGGCTGATTTTATGGGAAATAACTAAATAATGTAACAATAATACAGAAAACATACAGCAAGAAAAGACAGAATAGTGCACTTAAATAGGAAAATACAGGGTAATGCATCAAATCATTACTACATGAGAGAGAGAGAATAGTGATTAAGAAAGATCCATCACCACTTGCATATGTTACCACCACCCAGACCCGCAGTGGCTGGGCAGCCCCGGTTACAGCGAGGGTTTGCAGAGCCTGTCCCGGCAAGGGGGAAATCCTACGCGGTGCGTCCACCCATAGGTGAGGCTGCCAAAGTCACTGTGAGCGGGTCCAGCCTTATATCCCCCCAAATCAGTAAGCCAGAATAGCTGGAACCTTTGTTTTGAGTGGAAAACTCCTGGTTTCAATCTCACATTAGGTTCCCCCAGAGCCTGGCCAGGGCTCAGGGGAGAAGCTAAGGGAGTTTCCCTGCTTATATAATTGAGTTATGAGCAAGGTCACACATCAGGTCACAAGGCCAGACAACTGTCTCTGTGGTGCTGTTATCTTGCCCCCACACAAAGATAAGGATATATTCAGGATAGACATATTTAATGATGTTTAAGCTACATCTTCTATACATATTTCACTAATGACTACATACCGAGTTAGCAGTTTCGACTCAGAGCCTGTTGCTCAGGCTTCAATACTTCCACCTTTTACATCAGAATAGGTGGTTTGTAATAACTTAGTACAACACCTACTAGCACAATGGTTTTCAGTTGTAAAATATACAGGATTCATCTATAGGTCAACTCTGGCTTGGGCCTGTTGTCCAAGCCTTAGGACTTCAAAAGTCCGTGGGTAAAACTTGTCCCTCTCATCTCCCAGTAAGAACAGATCAGCTGTTTGTGGTTTAATACTTTGTCTTCTGCTGAAAGTTCCACTTGCTCTCAGAAACCTGCCTGGTAGTTTAGTTGAATGGGTAGAGTTCTTGAAGGGATTTCCCTTGGGTAAATCGACATTTTCAGTATCTATGGAATATCCCAGACTAAACCAAAGTAGCTCATTTTCAGAAATTAATCAAGGATTTCTGTCAAGAAAACTTTTTTGCTTAGAGAGCTTGAACCCTCTCAGTAGAATTCTCTCCATATTCATAATATAATAGGTTACCATAAACTTCATTTCTTTACTTACAGGGCTTTATTGAACTAATTCTATTTTATTCACTTTAGTATCTTAACGGTTGATTATTTCTATTTACTGCATTAATGGAAGCTGTTATCTATCTTTTTAACATGGAAGGAGCCCATAGGGATAGTTAGCTAAAAGTTTATCTGTATTTTCAGTGAATGCTTAAAACATGAATTCCAGTTTCACAGCTGCTTAAAGTTTTAGAGATACTATCTTTTCTTACTGTGTAGAATACAGGTATATGCAACTATCAATCTGCAACTTCAATTAACTTTTATAACATTTTCCCAGGACTCATCTGTATATTTCTATCTACCTTTTTGACTCTTTAGAGAATACTTTCAACAATGCCTTTTATTTGCATTTTTTAATACGGCTTGAACATTTCATACTGCTCACTTCTGAAATTGTTTGCAATTTTCACTGCAGAAGTGAACAAATATGTTGGCACTTTGGGGTCATTATTCTGAAGCATTTTTCCTAGATTGTCTTTGTGATGGGATTATTCTTACGTTTTTAGTCTCCCAGTTTCGAGTCCATGTTCTTCTTGTAGAATTCTTTTAAGACAAACTTTTGCCAAAGTGACCTGCAACCAGTTGTCTAACAAATTGTCTGTGACAGAACAGTGAGTAACTTGGCTATCCTCAGTACATATAGTAAAACTATATAGGCCTCATAGCATTGTGTCAAATCCTCTTACTTTAAAGGGAATATGGGAGCATATTTTGGAGGGGTTTACTTACCTTGATGGAAAATGAAAACAGCTGTATCTTTCTTATGAGCTTTTCTGGAGTCTCTGTCATCCCTTATCACATGCCTCTGCTCACAACTGACTCTTGTTCTGGGTTTTAATTGAGGCCACTGAAGAAGAGAGAAGGGAGTGGTACTGTGTGGAGGTGCTGCAAAATGCTCAGATGCTTAGACATCAGAAATACCCAGAGCAGGTACAGGAAGACAGAGGTGAGAAATAAATGTCTTGTATTTTAAAAATTACTTTTTCTCAGATCCCTTTAGATGCAGATCTGCTTGTATGAGTGAAACCCAATGCTGGCTTTAAGGAAAATGCTGGAACCAAGTCCCCAGCATTGCCTGGGCTGCAGAGAGGCACTGAGTGCCTGTTGGAGCATTCAGGAAAGTGAATGTTGCTCCACTCCTCTCCCTGTCTTGGTGTCCTACCTGTCTGCACTTTGGTGGTGATGGTGGTTTTTCTTTTGTATCAGGAATAACTTTATCTTAATTTAAGCCACAGCTCTGGAAGGACCTTAATTTATCACACAAATACCACTTAACAACATGTGTTTGTGTGCTTATCTATCTTTTTCTGGGGTAATTTATAGATAAGCACTTCCTTAGTATATGGATGATGCTCAACAGTGTATTCATTGTGAGAAAAGGAGGAAAAAAACTGTTAAATAAAAAAGAAAGTCAACTATTTGAAGTTTCTTTAAAGTCTGGAGTAACTTGCTGTAGGACAAAGGAGTGGCAATTCATTGTCAATGATTTGGAGCTGTTTCTGGAGGAAGTGTTTGTGAAGGATTTTTATCTATGATAATTCTTCTATAATGATGATCTTAATGAAGATGAGTCAGGAG
>NW_020799091.1:103179686-103187325 GCF_003259725.1 Athene cunicularia | reverse complement strand
GGGGGGGGAAGTAGTGAAAGTGCTAAATATCTAGACAATAGGTGTTTAAAGGTAAAATTATCCTACAGTTATCATTACTCTCCATGAAGGACAAAAGCGCTAAGTTTTTTCATTGTCCTTGTACAGTAGATGGTTTCTTCATGGGTTATAACTCTCGTTTCAGGCCATTAAAAAAACTCTTTTCCATCTCCCATGTGTTGCAGACCCAGCACAACAGTCTTTTGGTGACCATCTGCAGTGGGCCCATAATGAATTTTCTTTTTTTTCTTTTTTGTATGCAGTGTTCTGTAGCATATTTCTTAATCCAGTCCTCTATAAACTGTATCATGAGAAGATGTCAAGGACAAAAATGAATTATTTTTTGATTACCACTTCAGTTACATCTTTAATAATGTGAACTGTTATTAGTTAATATAGTAAGGCCATGGACAATGATTTAGGAGGCTATCACTTGAAAAATCAGTGTTTCAGACCCAAATTATGCTTTTAAATTCCCCTGCAGCTTTTTGTAGATGTTGGATAAAAGGTGTGTTTTCCATAGCTTAATAGCATACCTCTACATTAATTATTATGTTGTAGTAATATGTGGAGGAGAAAGTGATACTAAAATCTAAAGTGTATTAAAGAGGAACCTACCATTAAACCTTAACCAAGTAAAACATAGATTTGAAACTATAGCTTGGCTTACATATCTGTGGTATATTAGAATTGTTAAAGTATTAAGAAAAAGTATGTAGCTTCTTTTGTCCTATAGTCACAAGCACTTAAATAGACCTACTTGCTGATCTAAATGCTGTTACAACGTAGCAAAAGTACAAGCAAGTGGCACAACAGAATTTCTCTGGGTGAGCAGAGGAGCAGTCCTGTTCGCTCCCTAATCCTGTTCCTCCTTCCTCCATACCTGTGAGAATAAGGACAAATGTTTCATTAGTTTGCTTGGTGTCAGATTGTTTCTTATAAGTTGGATTTGTCGTGTCTGGCTCATGTGGAGGGTGTGATTAAGGCAAAGGTAACTGAATGAATGAATGAATGAAATCTGGATTTCTCTGTGAAGCAGGCTTCATACTCCTTTCTTTTACTGTGACTTTAAAGTACCTTCTTTCTTCTTACGCAGAGATACTTTGCAGCTGACAGTGACACAGGCATCTTCTTTGCCTCCATTGACAGTGTTTTGCATCTTCAATAGAGTTAATTCTTCTTACTACATATTGCCATGGGACTCAGACCCTTGTGACATCTGGGAACCTCAGCCATACTCTTACTTCCTGGGAAATTTCCACAGTTTTCCATATGCCTCATATGTTTGTCTGCAGGCAACTCTTGGCAAATGGCTAAAACAGAATTCTCTGTCTCCTAGTGACTCCTCTGTTAAAAACTTCATAAGGGACTGTTTGCAAATGCCATTTTCCATCTCCTTTTGTAACCTCATGTCCTGACATTATAAAGAAACCTTCTAGAGACTTTTGCTTTTTACTGTCTTAGAACAGACACTTTAAAGTACACACTTATTTTTGAGTTATTAGTAAATTAATATCATAATCAAGATAAGTCAAAATGTTATGACATTCTCCAGATTTAAATGATGATTGGAGCACTTTGTCTGAAATCCCCCTCAATGGAAGGGTTTATTTATTAATCTTTGTCAATTAGGATATTAGTCATGATGTCTGTCTTAGCCCAATGCATAATGTTTGGGAACGGAAATTGGAGAAATATTACTTGTGGAAATGGGCAACATCTTCCTAAACAATTCTGCATTTTCCAATTTTAGTTCTTCAGGGAAAAGTCTTATTCAGGTAGTAAAGGAGACAGTGCTTTTCCGGAGGAGCAGACAGCACAGACATTGATAACTTTAGTGCAGGATCCTGGGAGACAATGGAGAGGGTTGCATCTAGTAGCAAAATAATCTCTCCACCTCCACCTGATTTACGAGTTAAGACTGTTATCTGCAGTCCTTTGACATGGAATTTTTCATGTAAGTTTTCTTGTAAAAACTAGTGAGGGGATATTTCCTAATTTCCTTATTTTCAGATAGTTTGCATAAGCAAGTTTAACTGTCTTGAATCTATGTTAATTTATCACACTAAAAATCACATGGACTGAAAAATAAACTATTACATGAAGTTGTTTCCACTAGCATATTTGTCTACTACAGTGGCTGATTTCCTTATGAAGACTGTGCAGAATAGACTATGTTTTTTATCTTCCAGCCACCTGGACATATGTACAAAAACTTTTGATGTAACATTAATATGTCTTTTTGCTGCAAATAAGCCCCTTCTAAAAATTTAAAGTGCATATAGCATTGCATAAGCTAGTCTCCAACCTGCATAGATTAATTTATTTCAAAAGGGAACAGATGTTCACCCATGGTTTACAGTAAGGTCCTCCAATGGATCAAATAGGTCATGTATTAAAAATAACTGAAAAAACCAAACAAACAAACAAACAAAAAAAAAAACAAACCAAAAACAAACAACCAACCCCGAACTTAGTTAATACTGTTTGAATTAAATTCCAGTAGGTATTAATTACCCACCATCTACGCTGCCAGAAGTCACCCTTGCTTTTAAATATTTGTAGTCTCGTTGTGAAGAGGGATGCTACTGAAAGCAAACTAGATACCTTTCTGTCTAGACTGTATGAAACATCTTTAGTTGGAAAACATTCTTATGTGTATAAACAGTCAGATAAACAACTGATATAGTGTGACAGATAGTTTTTCACACAATATAAATATGTTTGAAATATGAAATTTCTTTTAAGGGTGACGTCTTTCTTCAAAGGACTAGTCAGAAGCTGTACCCATTTGTATACATGGCATCAGGAGATGAGATAATCCAATTGATGTTCTTATGAAGGTCTCCAGTGGGTTCCCAGTGGATTACTTTGTAAATTAATTAAATGACTGTAGGCAGTAATGTGAAGCTTCTTCAGTAATCTTTCCTCTGTTCATTTGAGGCAGTGAGATGTTCAACATATGCATATCTTTCAGATAGGTTTGCAAGAATAAAACAACAGCTTTAGAGAATATCCTGAAAATATTGAACAGAATTTATGTCTTTGGATTTTGAATATTCTACAGAATGAATATCTGCTCTGAACTTCCCTGTGCTTGTCTGTGCCAAAGGCATATGGCCAGCTGAAAATTCTTCTTTGCAGGTTGGGCATACTTGAAGCCTGGATTGTGACTGCTCTCACATCCAGTTCTGCTCTGTGAAGCACAACACAGTACAGCTGAGTACGTTAGGATATCACCCAGGAAAATCACAAGTCTGAATGCTTTGAAGGATTCCAGGATTGTAGGCAGATTTTGTGTAGCCTCAGGAGGAATGCTGTTGGGAGTGTGCTGTCAGTAACTGAGCAAGAAGACCAGCAGGATATTGGAGAAGGATAACATCCTGTCAAGGCAGTGCTGAGAGGTGGTGGGAACTAATAGCAAGCTAGGTGACAGCTGTCTGTCTATCCTGTTACTGGAATTTTTTGTGGGTAGAAAGGTTTAACTCAGAAGAATGGCATCAAATAAGGCCCTTGGAGACTATGAAGGTGTCAAAGTAGACTTCCATCTGTTCAGGGCTGGAGGAAATATAGAATATACAAGAATGAGGCTTCAAGGATTTTTTTTTTTTTTTTTTTTTTTTTTTTTTTTTTTTTTCCTAAGGCTATAAACTGCATTGTGTGGTCAAGAATAAGGAATACGTCCCACAATAACACTAAATCTGAAGGAGTCAAAGTGAGTGAGAACGTATGCATTGGAAGAAATGCTATCCCTGGGGGAAAGGGTTTTGTTTGATTATTCTTTTGTTTTGGTGTTTATTTAAAACAAACAAACAAACAAAATAAACCCAAAAAAAACCCACACAAAACACACACCCAAACCAGAGGCAACTGATCCTCTGAAATCCTATAATTGGCACTTAAGTGGAGTAAGTGCCACAGGGAATGCGGCCTATAGATGGTTTAACTCCTGCAATCCCATCAGTGTCAAAGGGACTGGGCTGACACTTTGATTCTCTGCATCTTATGATGTAGGGGATTAATTCATTGTGTCTTGTTTTGGCTATTAGACTGCAATGTAAAATATTTGAATTTGACTGTGGTTGTTGCCTTTATGCAGCATATTCCATTACTAACCCAAGAGTTCAGATTTCAACAAATCTGAAGTAAGGTAAGTAAGGCAAACATAAAGGATGTGCTCTTAGGGGGGAAAAAATATATTGAAAATTTTTTGAGTCATCGCAGAAAAAGAGTAATCATTTGCTCTGTTCTCACAAAGTGTGTTTCCTAGACAGCTGGCAGGGTGTAGGGGCATATAAATAGCGTAAGAAGTAGGCTTTAAATGTAATCTGTGTCACACAGTGACTTTAATTTAAGGCAGTACGTCTATTCCATTAATTTTTTGGAGTCCACTGTAAAGAACTCCAGTGGATGTAAGATGAATGTTATTGTTCCTAGCAATGAGTAATTATGTGAAAGCATTTCATACTCATTTAGTTTAAATGGTGCAAAAGACTTGTATATTAACAATACACCTAGAGGTCTAAAAATCAGTGGGAAAAATTCTCAACTACTTTTTCAGGCCTTCATTTAAAGTAGTGAAGGTCCACATTCACACATATGCATATGTGTTCTGCCTTCATCCTTCTGTAAGAACCAGCTCTGTTTAGTATTTTTATTGAATATTGAAAAAGGAAAGCTTCTGGCATTTATGCACTACTGTCTTAGAATCTGTTAACATGTTTCCCAGTTCTGTCCAATTACATTACTTTAGAAAAATAATTACAAATATATTTTCATTTGAAAATGAAAGCAAGCGGAGTTATTAGTGTGAAGAAATAAAAATATTAACCTATATTTCCTCTAGCTCAGCTGCATATTTATGCACCAGAACCATCCGCACTGATAAATTTAACTGCTGTCATGTATCCCCTTATATGTTAAATTTTTGCAAGCAATTCAAGAATCACAGAATTGTGATTCTTTTTTAAAACAGTTTTTAAAACATTTTTTCCCCAAAATAATAGATGTTTCTGATTACTTCTCATTTCTGTATTAATTTTTAAAAACCTGTGTCCTGTGAACATGTGGGAACTGTAGAAACATATATATGGGTTGATAATAACACTTTTTGGATGAAAGTGATTTATATTCCTTCTGGGTTTGATGTCTTTTTTGGTTTTGGGTTGGTTAGGGATTTTTTTTCTTTCTCCCAGTAGCATTAAAAGTGCATTCAACTCTTGTACATTCTGACAGCAGAATTTTTTTGAAGTAGTTTGTCAAGGAATTGCCCTTCACTGAAAGTTTTTAGATATCTCCAAACACTGTGGAGTTGTTTTATCAAGTTTAAGACTGCAAATGACTAGGTTCCAGGGACTTAAAAGCATCAGAAGTTAACATGTACTTTTTTAGGGGAAAATCTTATGCTTGAATTTAAGAGATGGAAATTAAGGTCTTTACAATTCTGTATTCAAAATAAAATGGAACAGTAGAGGCAGAACACAGGGTACAAGGATGAATATAAACCATTATGTGAGGGACTATTGTGGAGGGGTAGAAATACAAGAAGATTGGAGTATAATTAAAGGATGGCGTGAGCATTTTGGTAGGATATTAGAAATAGTTTCAATCCCATTACAGAAACAGTAGTGGATGCAAAAGCTTTGTTATTGGCTGGGCAGCAGCAGTGAACTCCTGAAGATTTCCAATTGATGTGGGTGTATAAAAAATCGGTTGAATAATGCTAACTCAATTATAGCTATTATGATTTTCAATTTACTACACTATTGAAAAAAGGACCGTGGTGGGAAAGAAAGAGGAAGGCATAAGTGAAGAATAGCTTGAAACACAAACAGACCTTAGGATAACGTAAATATTTAGTTGTCCATAAGGCACAATTAACTACATGAATTTGACGGATTAATTTCTACACAGACTAGTATCCTCATGAGTAAGCTGAACCTGTCCTGTCATTGTGATACATATGTGATCGGTTTTGCAGACTGGTCCAGGACTTCCCTCAAAGCCTGGCTCTCAACTGGATAGACATGAAGTCTCTAGGTGTGGTCCTGGGCATTGCTGGAGTTCATTACTGCCCCTCAGGTGAAATTAGCATAAGGATGCACCATAACTTTGTATGTCACCAAGAAAGGTTTAAAGAACAAGTATTACGGTGCACATCACAGCTTAATGTTCTTGTGCCCCCTTGCCAGTCAGTTCAATGTAGCCATCACCTCTGAAAGCACCAATTTCAGGCAATTTACTTCTTGCTTTTGTCACCTCTATGCTGAAATTTTATTAGTGTCTGAGTTACATGACTCTTGAAATACTGTACACCTGTGTAAACTGATGATACATATCTGCACATGTCTAATCTTAATTTCAGACCAGTTTTCACGGGCTGTTGAAGGGCAAACACCTCAGTTTATCTATCTCCCAAAGCTTGAATTCTGGAGGGAAAATCCTTTTGTTTCTGTTTCACAGATATCTCTGTGTCAGTGGAGGGTACTAACTCTCTCCCACCCGTCTACGGGGAGAGGAAGGCTTTTTCTGTGAAAAGTCTACATGTCATAAAACTTGTTTCAGTCTCCTGCTGTTCCACAGACCTACCTGAACAGGTTGTTTACCTTTTATGGTTTTATTTCTTCCATACACACAAGAGAGACTATCTTCATCTTGCTAGCAGAGGACAACAAATATACCTGTGTGCTATGTGATGGCAGATGTTACAGTGATGGGGACCATCTAACAGCACTACATCACACATAGGTTGAAGTCCTACCATATTTTTCTAATGTGTTTTGAACCATATTTGCTCTGGAGATTTGTCCTACAATTACAAATATAGATATAGCAGGTACTAGCACTCCATCTAAAAGCCCATTAGCAGAGCAAGAACAGTCCTGAGGAGCAATTATGCCTGCTTGTCCCTGGTTACAGAAATCCTTAAGTATTTTTTTCAGTTGTGTTAGCATTAAAATAACAAAAAAAACAAAAGCAAAACCCATCTACTCAGTGAATCGCAGTACTTCCAGTTGTACTGACATTGATATTGGCATCTTTGTTACTAGTGCAGAATTTAATTCAAAGGTATTGATTGTGTTCTGCTTTAAATTAGAGAAACACTTCTATTGGTATCATTAGCTTTGGTTCTGCCTCTTGTTTATGCCCCCTAGTACTGTTTCAGCTTAGCATGTTGGCTATTTCCTAAAGAAGATATAAACAAAAAGAATTTTGAACACAAGATTTAAAAAATAAATAAAGATTATTAAATACTACCTGTGAGAACAGACTGAGCTCCTTTACTGAACTCAATGTTGTGCCCTGCTTCTGAAGGGGAGTTTGCTAATACAGACAGTGGTCTGCAGGAAAAACAATGCTCTTCACTGCATTACTATTCTCTAGCATTATTCATTCTGGTTTTGAGTACTACCTAGAACTGTATGCATAAGAACAGAAAAATGCAGCTTTGTGGTAATGATCCAGCCTATCCTACCCTCCATATGCACTGAAACCTGAGAATGTCCAGTATATGGCCACGGCCTAATCAGCAGCACCATCTTCATCTCTACCCTTCTCAGTTTGCAAGTCCATTTTGTGCCAGAAAAAAATGCTTTTCTGATCATGACTGAAACTCCCCCCC
>NW_020799091.1:103150554-103179636 GCF_003259725.1 Athene cunicularia | reverse complement strand
CCCCCCCCGCACTGCAGTTAATGTTTATGAGTGCATACAAAAAAGGCAGTAATGCCAAAGAGGGAACTGGGTGCAACGTCTCCTGCTTGGCTGGTGGGTGCTGCAGCTAGATTCCTCCTGGGTCATGGAGCCTGCCTGCAGTTGCCCAAGCTCCACCTGCCCACAGGGAGCTGCTTGCTTTCCAGCTGAAATCTCTGCTACTCTCTTACATCTATTAGATGACCTCATAAAACTAATGAGACATGTTTTTACAACCTTCTCTCAGACAAGGCAATAGTAATGACTGTATTTTATGTGATAGAGTGTTTAAACTGTCAGTGTGGAAAAAAAGACATACAAATCCAGTGTAAATACTTCAAGCTGCATAAAGTAATTATTAATCTTAAAAAAGCATCAAATATGCACAGTTAGCTAATAAATGACAAATGAATAATTCATTCAACATAGAAGAGAAAAGAGTTATTAACATTTTACCCACAGTTACTCTTTTTCTTTGACTAGCTATTACTGAACCACTAGATTTTTAGTTTTACCATGTTTATTCAAAGCCTTGCAGCAATATGGAGATGTGTAATGATTTTGAAGGACATATGTGAATGTGTCTTTGTCTGTATATGGGTGTCTCATATAAATAGATCAGAGAGAGAGAGACTCTTATCACTGCTTGTTTTCAATCATTCACTCTGACAGTAGTTGGAGGAAGTTAGTGGGGCTGTAAACTAACACATAGATTCCCTAGAGAAACATACTTGCTGAACTACTTCTTTTTGCTTACCTCAAAATTCCACGATCTTTGTGCACATGTACAGCCTAGCCAGTTGTGAAATATCCAGAGTTTATGCTTCTGAGAAAGTTTTAACAAGGTTGAAAAGATATTCGTTTAGTTCCTCAAATCATATTTCACTTTTTGGAGCTCAGACAGCTCAGTTCACAATACATAATGAACTAGTATTAGCTATAATATTAAATGTTTGTGAGGATGTATGTTAACAAACCATTAATATTAATTTGTCAGTAATCCAGAGCTGCCAACAGCCAGCATTCAAAACTCATGCAACAGCCCTCAAAAAAATAAGAAAACAGAAAAAAAATACAAATTATATAAGATTATTTTTTAATGATTAATTGTACACTCTTTGTAACTACTTTCTGGTTTTCAGCCTTTAGATTCAATGATTTCTTTGCAACCCAGAAGAATAGAAAATAATGTAATCCAAAATTCTTATATTACCATGTAACCTCAGGGAATTGATATTTTAAGAAAAAAAACAATTATAATGAGTCTTCTGTTAAAGCTTCTGGAATGGTGCATCACGTTGGTTTATGCATCTCAGTTCTTAAAATATTTTCCCTTTTATTTTTGTTCTTCACTTTTTAATATTTTTTTTTAATATTATGTTTGATAGCATGTTTCCCTTAGGCATTCATTGGGAAGCACACACATGTTCATTTTGAGTTCTCCTAATTATATACTCTTAAAGTAACCACTGTTTTAAAAATTTATCTCCTAGGCAGGTCAAATCTTTCATCAATTCTCTTTGGATGAGTAAATTTTCAGATTGTTTTAACAAGGAAGGAGTAGTTGACATCTTCAAGACATAGGAAAAAAAAAAAAAAAAAAAAAAAAAAAAAAGGCAGCCTTCACCTGCCTGAAGAATAACTGTCTTTTTCTTCTCCTCTGCCATGGGGCAGATAACATAATACATGACGTGATTAGAGACACAATAAGAGTTCTTCAGTACTAGAAATTCTGAATATTTTTTTTTAATGACTTAGATATATATGGGAGGAGAAAAGAAAAATATCACCAGTAAGGAGGAACTGAAAAAAGATACATCGTTACTTTTTTCCTTTTTATTCGAGAGAAAAAAAGGTGAGTACTTCCAACTCAGAGATGGCAGGAGACCCCCTGCTTTTACTGAATGATAATAGAAATTATCATTCTAATAGAAATTGAATTTCTAATAGAAAATTAAAAAAAAAAAAAAAAAAAGAAAAAAAAAAGAAAAATGCAGCTTAGGTGTTGTGAATATTATAATCTTCAATTTAGCTTCATTTTAAGTAAAATTAGGAAGTAACACAAAGTGTTTATCCTTTGTGGCCTCTCCCTGCATTTTGGAAATGAAGATGAGGTCTTTCCTTTAATTTGTGAACCCTCAGAAAAAAGATTTCTGTTTGTATGTGGTTTGTTTTTTCCTGCTTGAAGCTTTGAACTTATTTCAATATTTCTTTCAGGAGAAGAGCATGAACATGCAGGGCCTGACTGCCTTGAGACCAAATAGAACAGTACTGGAATCATTCAAATTTGCCAGCTGTTCTGCCAATTATTTCTGGGAACAGTTTAAAAATTCTTGAGGTAAGGTGTTGCCAAGGAAAACATTGCACACTATATTTTCAGAATCAGAACTTGGACAGTCATAGCATCCATAGAAAATAAGAAAGACAATACATTAATTAATACATTAATACAAATTTAACTGATGTAACTTAATGTCTTTTTTGTGTCTGAAGAACTTAAAACCAGGACTTCAAGATATTCAGAGCAGGAGCCAGCCTCTGGATGTTACTGGGGATCTAAATACTAATATGGTAAGGAAGTATTTGGTAAAAATCAAGAGTCCAATTAACATTTCTATTTTATTCCTAAATGACAAACTTGCACAGGTGAATAAACTCTGCTAGATTTTTCTGCTAGGGTGATGGGAGAGTGTCTACAGACATTTCATTGATAAGAGCTGTACAGAAGTTTTCTAAGCATAACATGGAAAAAGGTGCAGTCACTTTAGCCATTAATTTGAAAAAGAATAAGGAATGTAGTCTGTATACATTATATGTGTTCACAAAACATACTGTTTGCATATCTAAAAAGGTATTATAAAGTTTTCAGATATTTTAATATACATAGATGTCATAGGAACACAGCAGTCAGCGCAGTTTCAGATGGACTATGTTCAAAAACTTCAGGAAATCCAGATTACATTTAACAACATCAGCTCTCTTCAGAGCAATATTTGTTCCTAAGTCTGGCTTGTATCTTCAATCAGTTCCATCTTATTACACCACTGCTTTGTTTTATCTTCTGAATGGGGTTTGTGATCTGAAACTTGTTGAAGCAAGTGAAATCTTCCATTAAAATCTCCTGCTTTTTACTTACTGGCAGAGATTGATTTTAAAAAGTATTTCCAGATCCTTTACCACTAATAACTGAGCAACGGTTTTGAAACCTGTGCAGGTGACTTACAGACAAAAAAAGTTGGAATAAATTTCTTTCAGTATCATCAGTAAATCCTTCAAGATGCTACTAATGCTATTCAGACCGGATCTGTGGCATGTGACTACAGAATGGAATAAATAAGCACTTAGGGATGCAAGTTGAATTAATGACAGCCTGTGTATCTCAGAGTGTGATAAATTATAGTTTGCTGCTGGCAGCAGGAAGTATTCAAACAAATATTTCTGCATTATGACAATTTCTTAAGGCTTCTATAGAATTCACGTATAATAGGAGAACAGCCTACAGGGAAGATTATTAGGAAACTTAGGAAAAGATTTTCATTTTGTGATTTCAGCAATGTCTGTAATTACCAACATAGCCTATCATTTACTAAGTGGTTAGTTGTATATATGAGACCTTTATCTTGTACTGTAATTACAGCATATAAAAACAATATACTTGTTATGGGTGACTGCACATAAGTGGGTGGTTAAATGGCATTAAAGCTGTTTAGGAGTATATCTATTTATGAATAAATATTTTCAGTTTTTCTTTTCAAAAAATTGTACTGAATGACCCTTACAAACAGATGCCAAATAAAAAATTTCTGTATAACAGTAATATTAGTTTAAAGCATGTCTTGCTAAACACATTAGACACCCTGCCAATAAGGAGATTTTAAACTTAACCATCGATAAACCCTATTTCTATGACTACCTTTTGTATCACATCTGTTTCAAAGCCCCTTTGCAATTACTATATTTTGTTATTATGGCTTCATATTTTGGTTTTGTTTGAATTTGGAGGAGTGTTTCATTTTGTTTACACTAATTGCTTACTGTCAGGAAAGCACTACAAATATTGTTCTAATATGAATGTGGACAATCCTAGCACTTCAACTGAATGCCTATGGACTCAAAGTTTGGACTTGGTAAGAATACTAAGATTATAATTTAGAACTTAGTAGGAAAGGCCTGGAAATTTGAAAAGAAGCCTTGATTTGACTTGGAGCTTGAATTACCAGAAAATTATGCAAGCAGTCTTCACCCAAAAGAGAGGGCATTTAATTGCAGCCATTCCTGACCTTCATATAGTGATACAGTATTACTTTGATTAAAATTGCCAGTATGGATCTGCTAACACTTTCCCATGTCAGCCTTTGCAGACAAGACAAACCTAAAGCTACATTAAAATATGATAATTAGTAGCAGATATCACTGATCAGAGAAACTTCTCTAAATTAATGTGCTTGATATAATTACCTTTTACCCAGTTCTATTATGGTTCTCTCTTTTATATCTTGGTCTGTTTTGTTACAGATACAATAACATCTTCTATTATTTTAGTATAACTCTTATCCTTTACATAGGTAGAGGATTTTAATATGGGATATGGTAGTCTGTCCTCATTTCTTCTTCTCCTGGATGCCCTCTATATGTCATATGGGAAAGGGGAAGGCATCTAATGGCCAGTTGTTCCTTTTACCCTACCAGCTTTACATCTGGATCTGTTTATCAACTGAAAGGGCAGACAGGCTCTCTGCTGGACAGCTGCAACCAGGGTATAAATATTTCAAGTATTTCATGTTGTCTCAGCAGTGCTAAGTAAACAGAGTAAAATAATGAAACCAGTCAGTACTTATTTTAAGGAGCGAGTCATGAATAGGGTATCTTTTTAAAATGAAGATTTATTTGCTTATCTAGTGTAATATTCCAAGTTTGCTGTAGACCACATCTGATACCCTTCCCCAAGGTGATTAATGAAATGTTCCCACAGTGATTAATGTTATGTGGAGAAATGGATTGTTTGTGCAAGTAAAAAGGCTGAATCCTGAGTGGTTTGCAAGAGGATATAAAACTCAGTAAGAAAAAAAAAAAAAAAAAAAAAAAAAAAAAAAGCCAAAGGTTTATCCTTTTTATTTTTTTATTTATTTATTTTTTATTCGGACAAAAGTATCTCTATTTGCATTTGTCTATTTCCAGTTCTTAATTTCATTACAACTTGGCCAGCTGTTCACTGGGAGTGT
This sequence comes from Athene cunicularia, assembly GCF_003259725.1. Taxonomy (NCBI): domain Eukaryota; kingdom Metazoa; phylum Chordata; class Aves; order Strigiformes; family Strigidae; genus Athene; species Athene cunicularia. Next base: position 103,174,396 of record NW_020799091.1, on the reverse strand, counting down.
CAGCTCCAATGTTTACTGACAGACCGTGAAGCAAAGGGAAGGCTTGCTCTCCTAGCCAGCTATCGACATCTATCTGCAAGTGTAGAGATATGTGCATTTCGTGTTTGTACATGTGTGTATGTGTATATACATACGTAAAACCGTTGAAAATAAATATATCTGTATAAAGGCAAAAATAACAGTTGGCTAAAAATTGAACAGCTGCTCTTGCCTTCCTGCATGTCAGAATGCAATGTTGAGAGATAATTACACAAGGAACACATCAAGAACTTTGTAAACATTTAGTGTACATAAATTTCACTTTTATTCAAGCATTACTTGCTTTGTGTTTGGCAGGCATATCTGTGTAAGAAAATACCACTTGCTTTTATTCTGGTATTTGTGGTTTTGGTTTTTTGTTTTTGTTTTTTTTTTTTCTTTTTTTTTTTCTTTATTTTCATACATTTCCTAAAAGAACAATCTGGAGAAGTTCCACAGTTGCCACAGCAAAACTAGCTGTCACTTCTGCTCTTCGGCAGGCTGGTCTACCCAACTTGCATTCCTCTTAGCTAATTCTGGTTGTTAAATTTCTCCAGGGAAATTGAGTTGTGCGTTTTTGATATATGTGAATAATCAAAAGAAACAAAAGGTGTATACTGTACCAAGTAGTTAGTTATGCCCTGAAGACATTAAAAAGATACTTTAAGCCATCCCTATATTAAAAAACTAGGGATTGTGGGAGACTAATATATGACCATGTAGTTCCAGTTTTCTTGCCTTCTAAAAACAATATAGCTCTGTATGAAAGCTGATAAGCTCTTCTTACCTGGCAGACAGATGAACTACAAGTACAGCATCTCACGGATACAGGTGTGACCTCCTGTAGCATATCACAGATACTTGAGGTATCTCAGTAACATGTTGCATTTGTAGCTGCTAATGTGACTACAGTGAAGAACTTTGTAAGGTGATCACTATGGGGTGAAACAGATGGTAATTCCTTATTTAATGGGAGGCAGCAATAACATAATTTATTAAAGTTATGCAGAGTAATTTGTTATTTGACTATTAGTAGCAGTGACCAAACAAGGAAAATCTCATTCAATCCCAGGTCTTGGACACAAGTTCTAGCCTACTGAACTTATATAAGAATAGATTTTAGTGGTCTCATATTGAGAGTATGTGTTTTTAAAATTTAATTTTATGAAACATATTCTTAAGTCAGACTATTTTACAGTTCATTAAAAAACAAACAAACAACCAAAAAATGCTAAAATTCCAAAGGTGGTATATGTAGTACACTATTTTTAAACATAGTAAGTTAAAAGTTCAGAAAAAAAATCTATAACCATATTAAATTATCCAGATTCAGTTATTTAAGGAACTTTATCTCATGAATGAGATTTATGAGAGATGGTTATACTTGTAGGATAGTTCCTGCTGCTACATAAAATGGAAGCATCTGTTCTGTGTTGAAAACTGTCACCCCAAGTCATGGTGGGTTAAGCATGGATGAATTCAGACTTTCTTGATATTTATTTTAGTGTTTGTTCTTCATCAGTGTTATTATTAATAACTGTAGCTGAACTGTATCTGGTGCAAAGATTTTGCATAATGGAGAACAATTTGCTTCAGTTTATTGTTATGCTGAACCTGTGTTTTGTGTTTGTTGAACAACACTGTGTCTTTTTGAGTAGCTGAAAAATAGGTAAAGAAAATGCAAACTCAATTCTTTACTGTTAGCAAAATGCAGTTTGCCAGGATATGGGACCCAAGTTTGAAGCATGCCCATTTTAAGAGAAAGTTGTCAGAAGATGCAGACACTCTAGGTCATTTTTAGCCTTTAAATTAATGAAGAAAAAGATCTAAAGAATAATTGATTTCCTTTTTTATGCTTTGCCATTGTGCAGATGAGTAACACTTCTCTTACTTTCATTGGCTAAACCTGCAGTAAACTTAACATATTATTTTTCCAGGAGTCTACCTGTAGCTATTCAGATGTCCATTTTGAATCTAGCTCTTTCTTTCCTCTCAATGAAGTTACCCCCCAGACACCTAGCTACTTCCAGATTTGACTGTTATTCATTTTGGGCTACAGGGCCAGGAAGGGGGTAACAGCATGGAAGGAATAAACACAGGGCCATCCTCAAAAGGCAGGTGATGCCCACCATTGTGTGTGCTGCCCCCACCCCCAGTCTGTGATGAGGGCAGGGGTCCCCCCAGCCCTGATCCTGCCTCCACAATGCTGCTCAGTTGGAGCCTTAGAAGCATTACAGATAGAGAACTGGCGTGTGGTGATCCTTTTCCAGAACACTTTTTCAGTTTCAAACAATCAGCAAATCAGAGCAAATAGGAAAATTCCTCAGTGAAGTGCAAAAGGGAGATTGTTACCTGCTTGTAGGATATTTCTCAGTGGGATGAAGGGCCTCAGTCTTATTTAAGCTGTTTTACATAAAAAACTATTTATTTATTGAGCATGGACAAGGATCACTTCCATGACATGTCTCTAACACCACATTTCCACAAGGCATCTTGGTGACTTTTTGGTTTTGAATTACTGAGTATTTAAATATTTGAAAGCTGCAGTAGAAGGGGACTGAGACTGTCCCCTGCTCTGAAATCAGAGTGTGCTCTTTTGGAAGAGGTTGCTCTGTGTAAACTGTAGATTTCAGTCTTCTCAAACAGATGACAGAGCTGAAACTTGGATCGCCCATGCACTTGATAATTTGATCTATGTGCTATTACAGAAAAAGGTGTGGAGAGATGGGGTTACTGATGTACTCTCCTTGTTTCGCAGTTTTGAGAAACCAGTCTTTCATTTTCTTTGCTTTTATGATAAATGTTTGAAATTAAAATTTGTATCTTGGGTGAAAAGGAGCATTATTTTGATGAACAGTGGAAAGGGAACTTTTCATCTCTTTATTTTTTAGTTGAAAAATTAACAAAGTGTACTCAGTTCACTACTGTCTGTCTCAAAAAAATCCTTCGATATATTCTTTTTAAGGTTATTAGAATTTCTGAAATACATAAAACAGGACAATGGATTTTGAAAGTTTTGACCATTTCTCTTTCAGTTTTAATATTTTGTGGTTTTGCTTGCTGACCAGTACCTTTCTATCCAGTTTAGTGAGGTTATAAACTGTGGGGAAGGGAAATGCAGGACAACCAACACCCAGAATACTGAAAAGGTTGAGGTAATAAAGCACCTGTCACAGATTGTATGAGATATTAAAATTCTGATACTTAATTTCAGTGATCATGATTTCAAAGGAAAGAAGACAATGGAACAATGCAAACTTAGTCTCCTGAAAAATATTACAGTGAGAATAGATGTGGTAAAAACTTAAATGATTCTTACTGCAATTTCAAATTGCTAATTTCATGGTTTTCAGAGGGGGTTTATTGCTATATAAAGGAAACGCAGGCAAACAGAATGCAAAATTCAGCTCACTAAAATATGTGTGGAGTAAGATAAGACCATTACAGCTTTCCCAATACATAAGGCTATATTTTAGTCTCTCCTTGCTTCCCAGAAAGAAAGAAGATTAAAAAAGTAATTCACATCACCAGGGTGAATGAAGTTTTATTACTTTTGTTGTTCCAAAGTTTGTGAGCTCTGAATAAAGCCTTTTCTGGGATCAAGCCACATACAATGTCACTTTTCTTGGTGATTCTCTGGACTCTAACAATGCTCATTATTCAACACCATGACCAGTGTGCCCTCCTTCCCCTAGCTGGCTGCCCATTTTCAGTCTTCGTAGAAACATAACAAAACTTCATCATTCAACCAGGATGAAAATTTCTAGCCACTCAAGAATGTTATGGTGTGCATAGGCACAGAAAAGGATTGCATATGTCCTGCTGGAGGAGAAAACTCAGTGGAAAGACAGAAAGATGGAAGCTTCAGAGAAAAGGGACAGACAGAAAGGCCATAATTAGGGGAAAGGATAAAGTTCAAGAGTGTTTATCGAGGTAATGAGCATTATAGTGTTTGATGTGCCTGAAAGAAGGAAAGTTCTTACATTCAACAATAATTTGTGTGCATGTGTATTTCTGAATTTGCAATAGATTTCACACTTTTCTGCAGTAGATGCTCACACTTTCCATACACAGGCTGATTTCCATCTCTGTGTTCTAATTCTAAAAAACAATTTCTCTTCCCCCACATAACTTCACCAAATTATATATATATATAAAAATATATAAATATATATATATATATATAAAATAAAGATCTTTTCTTATGTTTGTTTGTTTTTCATGAGAATATATCCTTTGGTCTGAGGATACCCCAGGAAAAGTACACAAAGGGGAAAATTTATACAAAGAGAATTTATAAAGACAAATCCAGTTGGACCCCAGGGCTGAGGAGGAAGAGACCTTAATGCTACCATCACAACTCTCCCAGTGAGAACTAGGAACACGGCTGACTTACTGAGGCACCCCTAGACTCTCATCCTGCCATCCAGAGGGGCTCGGGGATGGTAGGCTTAACATCAGAGGAAAGGGGTAAGTTTTCCTAAGTTTTCTTGCATAACAATTTTAAAGGTATTACTAATTATGCACTCCTTTATTCCTTTGAAGTATTACATTTTAATGATAATTATTACTCTAGTTATATTTATTGACAAGATTTTGAATATGTTTCCAAGGAATTCTTGATTCCATGTCTATCATGAGTTCCCTTTAACAAGATACCAAAAGGAACTGTATGAAGGTGAGGATATGAAACCAAATTCCATGACCCAGGAAAGGATGTCTTTGCTCTTCGGCTTTTTGCGTAGTTCTGCATTAAGTTACTGTCAGCCTTTATCTTGTATACTTGTTTATTTTGGATTAGGAATTTAAAAATACTCTCTGTCATCAAAGTTGACCAGAGACATAACTCTAACATACTTTATTTCTTCCCATCACAATAATATTTATTTACTTAAAATATAACATCTTAAAAAGGATATATTGGTGAATGGCCTAATAGATGGGACTTTCTCCTCATATCCAGGTATCTGCCTATATTACTTTGTCGTTACTTCATCCAGTTCTCCAGTCTCTAAGGAATACTAGAGGTAATGGAGTTTGTGTTCTTAAGATTGTGGTCCATAGTTTCATGAAAAGAAGCAAGGCTGATGTTAACAGCCTCATTCTGAGTGCTTTTGCTCAACAAGAAGCCCCAATAAGGGTGGAAACTTTCCCATCTGCTCTTGCCTCTAAGACATAAGTAAAAGCAAAAATTTGTGTTTGACCTTTGTGTCACCTTGTTTTGCTTGGGCTTTAGCACTATAATTTCCTTTGGGTTTGCTTTCATCTGCAGATCCGTGAGCTTTTTCACTTGTGTAACCTGTCTGTTCTGTTTTGACAGGTTTGCTAGCCCCAAGCTGTTCTCTCAATACTGTACCTCACACTAACTTCTCAGTAGTTTCTTCTTTTTCCCGAGTTAATTTGGTATCTTACTGATGAGAAACTTCCTGATCAGCACTTTACATCAACTCAAGCTCTTCTGTTGAGCAGCAAAACAGAAAACCATTGAGATTGCCAGTTTAGACCTCTTAATTCAGAACATTAGTATCTTGCACAGCCATCTTTCCCATTTCTTTCTGGTGTGGGGTTTTTTTTTGGTGTTTGTGTTTGTTGGGGTTTTTTTCATTTTTAGTTTCTAGCAGATTTCACTTACAGGCTGATATATTGCCAAGGGCAGAGAGAGAAAGAGAGTAGGAAGAAAAGTGCTTTCTTAGATTTTCTTTTTTTCTCTCCGGGTAAGTATCTGGCCACACTTGACAAGCACAGCTGTTTTTTTAAACTCCAGCTTTCTTAGTGATATTCTAAGAATAGTTGTATTACAAGGCAAACCATATTTTCAGATAATTTTGCCCTTTTTCACATTTTTGTCCTTCACTTACTGAACAGACAAGTTACTTTGTAAATAACCATATTTCAATAATTACAGAACCAATTTTTGATTAATAAATGCAAACTGTAAACAGATTCTAAGGCATCTCATCCATCAGTGGACTTATCACTATTTTCTGTAAGTTTTATCTTCAACTGTCCTTAAAAAAACGTGTGGTCTGGTGATGTGGCTTGGGGAAAAGGAAAGACTAGGGCTTATCTGAGTGATGTCCTTGAATTGCTTTGTGACTGTGACCAAGTTTATATCACTATAGCTTGCCTCTCTGCTTGTAAAAATGAGGATGCTGCCTCCTGCAGACCTCTGTGATTCTCTGATAAAATGTGCAAATTAAAATCCCAACTCCATAAAGTCTTTATTCATATAACTGGCTTTAATACTTGAACTAAACAAGTTAAGGAAGTGTTGACAATTAATCTGTTCCTGACATGCATAGGGTTCAAGGTACACAGAAATATTCTCCCCCCTCTCATACTAATTAAATTATATGTCTTATTTTCCCAAGAACTCTAACCACTCATATTGTCATACTGATACTTCAAAATGCCTATTTGTAATACAGAATTTTAGCAGTTGGATGGGATGCTGTACTGGGTAGTTCCCATTAATTTGCTTTTGTTTACATTAACTTGTTTATGAGTTGAACCAACATAAGTGTCAATATTTTCTGGTGTAAAAGAGAAACAGGTTTTTTTCTTAGACTTATATGGTCTTCAAGGCAAAGACAGCAGTCAAGGGGCTGCTAAGCATCATTCCAAAAGCTATTCCTTTTTGTTTTCTGTCTAGAATTTCTGTCTGACTTATCACCTTGAAGACCTCATTCAATTGTAAATAATGTCAAAAGGAATCTTTTGAAGGGCATCTATAACTGTTTACAGATTTTAATTAAACATGGTTAGAATTATTGTCAGCTTATTCATCCTCTGCTGATATACAATATTCATAGTGTATTCTGTCTTAAGGAGTTTTGTGGGGTTTTAGCCCTTTTAGAAATTTATGATGTTTTAAGTACACCATAAAAACACTTGGTTAATTTTTAATTGTATGTATTTCAATCCATTTCTAACTATGTTATTTCTTCTTTGCCTTCCTAATTATCTTTAATTTACTAACCTGCTGTGAATTTTCCTTGCTAAAATCAGGAAAAAAATTCTTCCCATCTCTAACTAGTTACTTTCACTATATCAGTACCTTCCAATTTCAGTGCTGGAAAACCAATTTTTTTCCCCTTCAGTTTATATTCTTGAGAATAAAGAAAGTGTTTGTTACTGAAGATTTTATCGTGATTCAAGGAAACAGACTCTACAGCTCGGATAGAGTTATAAAGCAGGTATGTTTACTGCAGCACCGGGGTGCAAGGAGATTTCTCCACAAAGCTTGCACACCCACCACACATTTTACCAAAACTTATAGAGTGTGGATATCCATATTCACTGGATTGCATAACACAAACATACATACGCATGAGTAAGGCTGGGTTAGTTCGAAAGGCTGGTGTCAGCAGTTTATGTTCTCTCTGCACCTGCGCATTGCCTCCGGGTGGGCGTCTTCGGGGGTCTTTGGGAGGAAGGCTCCTAGTCTTTCTCACCTTGTACTATTCCTCCGAGCATGCCACTCTCTTAGCCAATTTCATGAACAACAGGAGTGGTTTCAGCCGGTTTACCCATTCTATTTTATCTAAAAGCACCAGTGTATTAGTTTCTAACATCCATATATGGCTATCTATCCACTACAAAGACTAAACTTGTTAAAACACATCTGCTTTCCAAGGACATGTTTCTTACTTTTGCTGAACATTGCAGCTCTTGGTAAGTTTCCACAGAACAGTCACAGCAAGCAGGATTATTAAGCAATATTCAGAAATCATTATAAGTTGGTATAAGTAAATAAGTTGCAAAGCAGGTGATAATTTCCTTGTATCAATCGTACTTTCAAAAGCAGAGACTGAAATCGATTTAAATAGATGTTTGTGTTTATTAACCTGTTTCAGGATGTTTTCTCTCAGAGTAATAATAGTATTGCTCATGGGGGATAATTTTAATCAAATTGTTAATGTCTGGTTCACATTTATTTGAAAAGCACATTGATTTTGGTCTTTTTGTCTGCATTCCTGTTACCTACAATGGCTAGAATACCTCGGAATCTAATGACATTGAATGATGCAGTTACGCTGATACAGATTTAAACTTGAATACGCACAACTCTCACTACAGATAAATTGCTTTCTTTTGATTTCTTTGGTATAGGTTATGAAGCCTGTCTGTACATTATCTAAGTAGTCATTTTCATTTTCATTAAAAGAAAGGTACATTTCAAATAACTGAGCCTATATCTGAAGTAGCCTTTCATCCAGTGCAAATGCAGTGGAACAGAAAACACAGTATCAAATTCTGCAATCCACTTGCATTTTTTTATGCTGTAGTCCAACACTTACTTTGTTATAAGGCAAATACCAATGCTTCTTCTAACTTTAGTAACCAGAATGTCATATTTGACGCTTGACTATAAGAGTTGGCTTCAAGTCAGGACATAAATATATCTAGAAGGAGTAAGAAAGTAAAAACATTAAAAAAATAATGTTTTCTTTCGCTGTAGCTCTTACCTGGTTAAATAAAATCTGTAAATTTTGAGTAAAAAAATAGGATATTTTTTTCATTTGGTATACAGCACCCCATCAGACCTGTGAGAGACTGTCTTTATCGTGATGATTTTGACTGTGTTATTAAAGGTGTCATTTGCAGTGCAGAGGAACTTAAAGAAACTGTAGGAAATGATTCATTCATTGTAGAATTTTTGGCTGGACTCCTTCATTGTATTTGCCCCCACCATTTTAAGTACCTAAGCACTTATACAGCAAACCAATCCTTACAAGGCAGCCCAGCAGATAGCTGATGACTCTCTAAGTGCAAATTATACAGTATTAAGTATTTTGCTGTTTTACTATTCACACGTTAGTTTTATGTAATGTTATATCACACAGATTTTCAGATAGCAAATCTCCCACTGAATGATAGGTCAGTAATTTGCATTAAAGGACTTCTTTTGTCTGTTCTGATTAGCAATAACACTTCCCTAGTTAAGTGTGGCTTGCCGTGACAGTTACATGTGATGAACAATTTTGGTTTTTGCAAAGTCTCAGGACATCATACTATTCATGCATTTTAAATGACAGTTTAGCTGGCATTGTTCATGTGGAAATTTATTACTCTTCTGAACACAAGTTTCTTTGTTAGCCATCTCAGTCCTAACATCCTTTTCTCTTCATAGCAGAGGAAGGAAAGCAAACATTTTGCTCAGATCGACCCTGCCTCAAGATTGGAGGAGATAAATGAAAACAGAATTTAAACATGCAGTTTGGGTGATTTGGTTTGTTATGATTCCAGTAAGAAAAGCACTCAGGCTTCATGAAGGACAATTTTAAATGCCATTTATTAGAGCTATCAAAAAATAGCATAGATAATCCTACATTCCTTCAGGTGCTTGGACCCCTGAGCTGTGCAGTACTGAAGGGGCACAGCATGCTGTGCAGACCCCATCCCTGGAAGAGTCTCCCTGTTTTGTTCTTATGAGATGTTAAGGGATTTTCTTACAAGGATACCAGCAATATTAATCATCTAGGATTAAGCAAAAGAATGTTCCCATGGGAACTTGTTGCTGCATCTCTCAATGGAGGCAAGGACAGAGGTACTTTACAAGCTGGTACCAAGTGGGAGATGCCTGCAGTTACAGTCAACTGGCAAAATTTACCCTGTGCCTGAGCAATATGCACAGCACGTTGCAGCCTGAAGTCCAGAAGGCCAGAATGTCCTGTCCATGCAGCACAGCACAGCACAGGCTTGGACCTACTCAGGTTAACTGTGCTGTGAATCACTAACTCCTCGTACAATGGTCTTACAGTCCGGATCACTCTTTGTAGTTATCCTGCATGGTGTGCTCTGGTCAATGGGAGCAGTGTGATAAGCCTAGGAGGTATCATTGAGGGGCAAATATGTGGTTTTAACAGGTTTCTCTTCAAATTATAAGGGATAAATGCATCTTAAAAGTACTGGTCCTGCCTAGGCTTAAACAGCAGCAGCTACTACAGTCAAAATCTTCCTTTTTCTGCCAGAGTAAAGTTGCAGGAAAACAGTGGTTAATCAAACTCAGACTTCTCTCAAATATTTCTCATTTGGCAGTGCTGCTAGAAACACCTGAGAACCATCAGCATGAAATTTGTTTTCATATCAGATTTGTACATCTTTGGTTTTACAGCTTGTCCTTGTCTACTAATTGCTATGCAAATTGAGAGAGTTTAACATGTTGTGTACTTACACCCGCAAGGGACCACATCTCACTCAGGCAAACTCTGAGAGTTTTCCTTCAGTCATTTTGTGCAATGGCTGAAAGGAGAGAAGCCAATTCTGTGTTAAACCACGGGAATGTGACTTAATCTTTTTGACATCTTCTGCATGGGGGACCTCAGTACTTTGAGGCAGTTTTGCTAGAAAGCCTCCAACTTATCTTGTCAGTTTCACCAATGGAAGCAACTCCTTCATGCAGGCAGAAAGAGCAGACCAGGGATGCACCCCAACATGCCAGATTCTTCATATATGTCTCCTGGCTGGTGTTTCAAGATATCTAAATCTAGACTGACTTTGTCCCTGTTCATGCGACCTGAAACAAGACACCAAATATAGCACAGTTTCACCCAGGATTGAGAATACTTGCACAGTCTTTTTAATATAGGAGAGACTCTTATCCTAGCAAGTTAAGCTGTTTGCTTTATGTAAGGTTTGTTGAATGAAAGTTTAAGTTAGTATAATAATTCAGTATAATAAAATTCTAAGGAAATGTTATTATGGAATGAGAGGCATTCATCAATTCCAGCTGCCTGTGTGAGTCTCTGTGCCCCTGCTAAGGTGTTATGAGATGCCTTTCAATATGCAGTGGTCTGCTCAGGCACTGTTTAAAAAAAGAAAAAAATCTAAGCAAAGACTAATTTGACACAATCATCCTCTGATTTGCAGAGCTGTTTGTGGTTTGTTACTGGCCAGAGAACGGTCAGGACTATACTCAGCATTTTATCTAAAATCTATACCAGTGTGATGCTCCTCTAATTAGAATGGCTCTGAGTCTTCTGTATGTGCATGGGCTGGGTGGCATGCAGCTAACAAAGTCAGCAATGTGAAGGTCCTCAGTAGTGCATGCTGTCAATTTAACATTCTTTACACATTGTTCTCTCTTGCTGTATTATATGTGAGAGGTGATTACACTGAGAAGTCATTAGCCACTTCAAAAAAGATGGGGAAGTGTTTTTCATAGAGCAGGCTGTAATGGTCTAATGAAACCATAGTTAATGTCTCAAACATCCGATGAAGAACTTCGGTAAAGGAAATGGTTTATATGGAAATCCTGGGGCTGTGTAGGTAATGGCAGGAAGCTGCAGCAAGAGGAGGGGTTTCTGTGAAGGTGGGAACACACTTTTTTGAGGCTGAACTTCCCTATCTTCATAAAGACTTCATAAAGGGCCAATAGAGAAGTCATTTTCATAATGCATGTGCCAAAAGGAAAGGTCAGACAATGGTCAGACCTGTAGGGAGGGGGGAGTAACTCCCCAATGAACCCCAGGTCCACTGACCCTTTTCCAGAAGAATTTCAAGGTACACATTGCGCATGCACCAAAGCAAGGAGAATTCAACAAGCATAGACTGCACATGATGCATATAATTAACCTAATGAGTCCAAGTGCCCACCTGGAGGAGGGGCAAAGAATTATAAAAGGACAAGAGTCAAAGCCCTTTGTGGCAGTGCCCTTTTAGAACTGGACTGACTTCCTTCCTTCCTTCCTTCCTTCCTTCTTTCCCTCCTTCCCTCCTTCCCTCCTTCCCTCCTTCCCTCCTTCCCTCCTTCCCTCCTTCCCTCCTTCCTTCCTTCCCTCCTTCCCTCCTTCCCTCCTTCCCTCCTTCCCTCCTTCCCTCCTTCCCTCCTTCCCTCCTTCCCTCCTTCCCTCCTTCCTTCCCTCTACCATTCTCTATCCCTGTATCCCTGCATATAAGACAAGGCTTGTTGGGGTATGTTATAAGATCTGTCACTAGTCAGTGTATGTTACAAGGCTTACTGCTTGTTGGTTGCAGAGGTTGCAGGGCTTACCGACAAAGTTTCAAGCCAATATCTATGGTGAGTAAATAGAATTTTAATTTTGTAAATTGAAGAATCCCCACCTTAATCCTGGCCTGGGAATCAGTGAATCTAAGTCATCATCCTGAGAAATTGGGAGCTGATATTTAAGTGGTGTAGTCAGCAGGATTCCCTGAGTCAAGAAGGATTCAGTTGGAATACCAGTTCTCCATTTGATAAACATGAATGGACAGAACTGGGAAGTGACCTTTCAGCTATACACTGGGAGAGGGTTGAGCATTGGCAAGCCGTGACTGCTTGGAAAATGTTGGTGCTTGACTGATCCCTGATTTCTGAAAAACTGAAAGCATGTCTTACTCTACCGGGGATGATACAGCCTCAAAATAGTTGGCCAGATCCTAAATCAGTGGCAGAAAGGACAGTACTAGCAAAAGAACGAAAACAGAGACTGGGAAAAGGAAAGACATTGGCATGTGGAGTACTGGGAGTTGTTCTGATGGCAGCCCAACAATATAGGATGTGCGTGAATCTGAAAAAGGAGAAAATAAAATATCTCCAAGATTTAGTGAAGGAACTGCAAAATCAGTTGGTGGAAGAAAGGCCTAGAAAGTAAAGGGCAAGAGACCGCGTTAGATATGCAACATGAGGCAAGTCACCAACTTCATACCAATCTGCTTGACTTGCAAGATATGGAAGTGTGGGAGAGAGGTAAGTCAACATTGGCCTGTCAGCTCTGTGCAGCCCCTGAGAAGCAGCAAGGCTTTGATGAGAAACAGACCTTGGGAAACAGATAAACTGCCAAGTTGTGCCAATGTGGCAGGGAAAAAACAGGGACAGCTGCAACACTGAACTGTAAGAAGTTACCTCTGCAGTGTGAACAGGAAGGTGATTGGTCTGCACAGCGCGTGTTGGAGTGGTCTTATGCTGATGGGAGAAAAGATTGATAGCTGTCTAATTGCTGATTTGCTAATTATGAAGAGCTTTAACCATAGCATAAGTATGTACTACTGGAAAAATAAACGGCCCCTGCCCTGCAGAAAGAAAGAACACTCTGATTCATTATTTTAGCTGCTACAGGGCAGAAGTGCTGAAGGAGGTACTTGAGGATCAGAGCAGAGCGGGTGACTCTGATTCTGAAAACAACACTGTTTTTTTCCTTCCTAGCAAAGCGGGCAGAATGGGAATCCCCCAAACCCAAACCACTTTACCCTTTAGAGGATCTGGAAAATAAAAGGGTATTGTACCTTTTGATAAAAATTGCAGCAGAAGCACCTTGTAATTCACTGATGTGGCCAGTCTGCAAACTGAACAAAAAATGGCGATTAGCAGTTAATTACTGCCACCTGAATACCCATCCGCGCTCTTGGGCTGCAGGGCATGCCCACCAGGTCTGGGATTTAGGGGATGGGTTTTTTGGTGTCCCTTTGCAGGAAGCAAACAGATTTTTTTTTCTCTCACGTGGGAATGAGTGAAGTTTGCATTTACAGGTCTCCCCCAGGGATATTGGCACTTGCTGACAATTGCTCAATGTGCACTGGCTCAAGAGCTCACCAAAAGGAGGAGTTAAGATATTTAGAACCGTCCCTTCTGTGAAAGTGAGCAAAGAGAAAGGGTAAGGAAGTACTGTGTACAATTATACCATTATTACCACACATGGCTGATAGAGGAGGGAAGACCCGAAGTGCTCCAAATAGAAAATCCACTCTCTAATCACCTTGACAAAGAACCTTCTCCCTAGTGCAAAAAACCTGCTCCTCCCAGCCCCACCTTAAAAACATGTGATTCTCTGATGTGTCTTCTAGAAGAGAGGAGAAGGTGTGGAAATATTGGGTGGTAGCCCTACATGAGATTCCTGGTATGTGTGGCAGATAAATTCATGACACAGATGGAAAGAGAACCCACCAGAGAAGGTGCCCCGCTGGATCTCCTCCTTGTGAACAGAGAAGTTCTGGTGGATGATGTGGTGGTTGGAGGCCAACTAGGGCACAGCGATGACAAAATAATAGTGTTCTCTGTTCTTAGAAAGGCCAGTAGAGGGGGAAGCAGAACTGACATCCTGGACTTCCAAACGGCTGACTTTGTCTTGTTTGGGCACCTGCTTGACAGGATCCCCTGGGAGACTCTCCTGAAGGGTACAGGGGCCCAGGAAGGCTGGGCGCTCTTTAAGAAAGAAGTGTTAATGGCTCAGGAGCAGGCGGTCCCCAGGTGCTGTAAGAGAAGTTGTGAGCAGAGACTACACTGGCATAACAGGGAGCTTTGGCTGCAACTCGGAGAAAAGGAGAATTTGCATCTTTTGGAAGAAGGGGATAGCGACTCACAGTGATTACAAAGAGGCTGTGAGGCTTCACAGGGTGGAAATTGAGAGGTCTAAATCCCAGCTGGAAATTAATCTGGCTTCAGCAATCAAGGACAACAATAAGTACTTCTATAAATATGTGACCAGTAAAAGAAAGACGCAGGGAGAGCCTCTATCCCCTGTTAGACACAGGAGGAAACATGGTAACAAGTGATGAGGAGAAGGCTGAGGTGCTTATTGCCTTCTTTGTCTCAGTCTTTAATAACAAGACTAGTTGTACTGAGGGAATCCAGCATCCACAGACAGAAGACAGAGACTGGGAGAACGACCCCCCCGCTATCCAGGAGGAGACAGTCAGTGACCTGCTGCATCACACAGACACACACAAGTCTACGGGACCGGATGGGATACACCCGGGGGTACTGAAGGAGCTGTCTGGGTGCTTGCCAGGCCGCTTTCTATCATTTACCATCAGTCCTGGCTGACCAAGGAGGTCCCAACAGATTAGTAATTGGCCAGTGTGATACTAATCTATAAGAAGGGTTGGAAGCATCATCTGGGAAATTACAGGCCTGTCAGCTTGATTTCAGTGCCCAGGAAGCTGATGGAGCAGCTCATCCTGAGTAACATCACACATCACTTGCAGGACAACCAGATGCTCAGGCCCAGCCAGCATGGGTTTATGAAAGGCAGGTCCTGCCTGACAAACCTGATCTCCTTCTATAAAAGGGAGACCTGCTTATTGGATGAGGGAAAGGCTGTGGAAGGCCTTTGACACCGTTTCCCACAGCATGCTCCTGGCATACCTAGCTGCTTGCATCTTGGATGGGCACATGTTTCGCTGGGTAAAAAACTGGCTGGATGTCCGGGCCCAAAGTGTGGTGAACGGAGTTAAGTCCAGTTGGTGGCCGGTCACGAGTGGTATCCCTCAGGGCTCAGTTTTGGGGCCACTCCTGTTTAACATCTTTATTGATGATCTAGACGAGGGGATCGAGTGCACCCTCAGTCAGTTTGCAGATGACCCCAAGTTGGGTGGGAGTGTTGATGTGCTCGAGGGTAGGGAGGCTCTGCAGAGAGACCTGGACAGGCTGGAGCCATGGGCTGAGGCCAACTGGGGGAGTTTCCATAAGGCCAAATGCCGGGGGCTGCCCTTGGGCCACAACAACCCCCAGCAGCGCTACAGGCTTGGGGAGGAGTGGCTGGAGAGCTGCCAGTCAGAGAGGGACCTGGGGGGGTTGATTGACAGCCGGCTGAACAGGAGCCAGCAGTGTGCCCAGATGGCCAAGAAGGCCAATGGCATCCTGGCTTGTGTCAGCAATAGCGTGGCCAGCAGGGACAGGGAAGGGATCTGACCCCTGGATTCGGCACTGGTGAGGCCGCCCCTCGATTCCTGTGTTCAGTTTTGGGCCCCTCACTCCAAAAAGGACATTGAGTGACTCGAGCGTGTCCAGAGAAGGGCAACAAAGCTGGTGCAGGGTCTGGAGCACAGGTCGTATGGGGAGCGGCTGAGGGAACTGGGGGTGTTTAGTCTGGAGAAGAGGAGGCTGAGGGGAGACCTCATCGCCCTCTACAGCTACCTGAGAGGAGGTTGCAGAGAGCTGGGGATGAGTCTCTTTATCCAAGTAGTAAGCGATAGGACAAGAGGTAATGGCCTCAAGTTGCACCAGGGAAGTTTTAGACTGGATATTAGGAAGCATTTCTTTCAGAACAGGTTTTTAGGTGTTGGAATGGGCTGCCCAGGGAGGTGATGGAGTCCTCATCCCTGGAGGTGTTTCAGAGTCGAGCTGACTTATCACTGAGGGATAGGGTGTAATTGGGAACCAGTAATGTTGAGTTGATGGTTGGACTGGATGATTTTCCAACCTAGACACTTCTGTGATTCTGTGATACACATTGATTAAGGATATGGAGTTGTGATAGAAGGGGAGGGAAGTTGTCAGGTGTGGGAGTTGCTGTATGGAGTGTATTTACTAAGGAAGCAGAGGTAGCAGAGAAATGAGCATGATTATTAGAGTACACTGAGTGAGGTTACTCAGGGAGCAAAGATTTATTTAAAGAGGCAGTGAGCAAGGGATGGTCTGTAATCAGAGAACTGTGCAACACCTTTTTTTTCAGCACGTGGCTTATGTCGCACTCGATTAGGAGAGCAAAACTCTCTTAAGGATCAACCCTTACACTTAGGAAATATCTTACAGGCTGAAGGAATCGAAAAAGGGATTTCCTGGGATTTAATAGACTGTATGCCTACTATGGCCTAGGAGAAGCTCATTCAAGTGTGGAAAGCCACTGATGCACATGGGAAGGATCACCGAATTCATATCCGGTGAATTGTCCCATCCTATTAATCACTGTTTGTTTTTATTGCAGTATTTTGCAGGTTGTCAGAAGCTCACTATAAGATGTGTTTTGGCTGTTGAGTTGGTCATTATCTATATCTTTTTTCTGATCTTACTAGGCCTATTTTGTTCTTTACTAAGTGAAAATATAGTGAAGGGGTTAAAATGATCGTTTAGCTACCTGCCCCCACCCAAATCTCTTCAATCAGATAACAGGATCAATCAAACGCCAGGGTGATCCATGAGTGGGCACACAACGAAGGAATACAGTGGGTTTTCCACACCCCATACTACCATCAAGGAAATGGAGTAGTGCATCATATTAATGCGCTTCTGAAGCAAACTCTGAAACCCCATGAACCAGGATGGCTGCAATGAGAGCCAGACACAGTGACAAAAGTAAGTCATAGCTGGGGGGTAAACACATGTCCTAGACTGACTGCAGTTTGCCCAAAGCCCCCCTCCCTACCTTCAGGAAGGGGAGATAGGGAAGATCACCTGCTCCATTATCCTGGACAACCTGGTTTGGTAGATTTACCCACTGTAGGGAAAGAACCTCTGATGTTGAAAACCCCTTTGACTTTGCATGCATGATTAGCAAATTCTTTATTGGTCTAGGACTTGTGTGTTTGATCCTTGTTGCATTTTTGTAGGGTTTTTTGTCTATAACAAATTTCTGAAATATAAAGATGAGTATGCCATGTATATGAAGGGATGTTTTGTTTTGGGATACCCACCATGTATGTTTGATGTAGTATTCTTTGTATTTATCTTTTTTTTGCAGTTGGTGAAATGTTTTATAATGTCCATGCATTAGGAACTGATAGAAAATACTTTATCTGAGTAACTATGTATTATATTTATGGAGAAGTGAATGTTGGGAATGGGAAAACAAGTAGCACTTGTAATTTTACAGTGGAAAAAACGCTCAAATATAACATGGCAAATGCATGTTTTGTCCAACTGGACACACTGTACATTAGAAAAACTTAATACCGAGATTCAACAAGCATTGAAAATGTTGTATATGTGTTGCTAAAGATACATGGTTTATGTGGGATCTTGAATCTAATTGATGGGGAATGTTGTATAACACAAATTCATAATACATCTACCTCAGTTGAAGACTGAGCCAAGACGAAAAATGTTGCAGACAAGACTGGAGATCTTTTCCAAGACATCCAATAAAGAGACTGGCCTGATGAAATACTGTGGCTGACCTCTCTCTTAAAGTCCTTGGGACTCAATGGTTGAGGAAAATGACTTGATAACATTGCATTTATGTTATGTGGATTTGTGTTTTCAATGGTTGGCCTTGTAATTATCCATTGTATGATTATCTGTTTGTTCTCCTTTACTTCTCTTTTCTTTCTTACTGACAGTATGAAAATGTGAAGATTAGTACTGTGGAAGAAGATTTCTGTAATAGCTCAATCCATCTGAATGTTTGACTTATGGGGTGGTGTGACAGTCCATTACCTTATTGATGGGGCCATGTTGATAAGATATCAAAGCACATGGGATGTCAAAATTCAAACTTCTAACTGTAAGAGCTAAAGAGCCATCTAGTTTCCATGTTAATATTGTGAAGTGTCTATAATTGAGTTGCAATGCCCCGAGTTGATGGTTTCAAATTTCCCTTCCCTTTTGTCTAAAATAGAGCGTTCCTTACCAGCTCAGATTTTAAACATCTTCATTAAGAATTAACAAATATTAACTCTTGTCTTTTGTATCATTTATGTGACTAAATTAGGAAAACATCAACAAAAATTTAAGTCAATTACAGTGTCTTGCAGATTCCCAAGCTTGGTCTGGTTTGGTCTTGTTTTTACTTGTTTGTTTACATAAGGCACTTTAAAAAGTGCCTAGATTATTAGAATAATAAGTGTGAACTACTATGACTGATGTTTTCTTAACTTGTAGTGATGGGTCCAGATCAATTCTCATATAGTTTTATTTTTCTTGTCAAAATAAAGGGGTTTTAATTTTTTTTTCCCCTTCTAGTACCTTCTATTGCGGCTATTCAGTGGTATGTATTCCTGAATTTATTGCCATTTTTTAAGTACCAAAATAGTTTCATAGTTTAGATGTGATATTTTATGGTAGTCATTAATATCAGTACATGCTCGTTGTCAGTATTCTATTTACAGCTTTAAAAAAAAAAAAAAAAAAAAAAAAAAAATTTTCTCTTCTGAATCTGCCCCTGCATGCAATCCTGTAAATTCTGGGTAATTAATCAGCACGGCAACATTATGTAAAAATACAGCCCTGGTTCTGGAGAGAGTCTTCATTGCATTCATGCTTTGAATATGCAGACTTTGGCATTTCTATCTGCTAAGATGAAAAATGTTAAAAAATACCTAAACTTGCCATTTTTATTCAGATAAAACTTTTGCAACTTCTAGTTGGGAGCTTCTGTATTAAACTAGGTTATTCAGATTTCATGTGAACTGCTGTGATGGTCCAGTGAAACCACAGTTAATGTCTCAAACATCCAATAAAGAACTTTGGTACAAGAAACAGTTTCTACAGAAAAGTTGGGGCTGTGCAGTAATGGCAGAAAGACATGATAGGAAAGGGTCCAGGGGTCTCAGGGAGGTGGGACCACACTTTTCTGGGCTGAACTTCCCTATCTTGAGTGACTCCATAAAGAGCCAATAGAGAAGCTGTTTTCACAGTGCTCACACCAAGAAGAAATGTCAGACCTGCAGGAGGTGTAACTCCCCAACAATCCCCAAGCCCACCAACCCATTTCCAGAGGAATCTGAAGGTACAAACTATGCATGAACCAATAGAAGGAGAACTCTAGAAGTGTAGACTGCACAATGCCTAATTAGCCTAATGAGTACAAGTACCCACCTGGAGGAGGAGCAAGGAATTATAAAAGGACAAGATCAAAGCCCGATTGGCTGTGTCCCTCCGGAACTGGAGCCTTAGGCTGGCTGGACCAACGATGGAACCAGGACTGGTGAAATATTCCTCTTTTGTCTTTCTCTCTTCCTCCCTTCCTCTCTCTCTTTTAGTCTCTCTTTCTCTCCTTTGCTCTCTCATTCTCTATGCCTGTGTCCTTGCGTATAAGGTAAGGCTTGTCGGGGCATGTCTGATGCTTTTTGGGGCATGTTACAAGATCTGCCGCTAGTCAGCATATGTTATAAGGTATGAGGTTTTTCAGTATATGTTATGAGGTTTACCGCTTGTTGCAGAGTTTGCAAGGCTTACTGACAAAGTTTCATGCCAGTATCTCTTGTAAGCGAATAAAAATTGAATTTTGTGAATTGAAGGATCACTGGTGATGTTTCACGTTAATCCTGACCTGGGAATCAGCAAATATGAGGGGTCATCCTGAGAAACTGGGACGTGACAACTGCTGTTAGAGAGTCCCTGTGTAAGTCAGTGATCTGAGTCAATCCTGATCAGAAGCCATTTGATTAACAAACTTCTAATAATATCTAAAATCTGTGTCTGAATATAAAATCTATGGTGAGTGAAAAATTTGTGACCCCTTTCTATTGTATAGGAAAAAGGTCATCTCTATTTAAACAGATTTCCTTAACTTTAGGTAAAATTTAGAAGGCCATTTTAATGAATGAAACGTAGTTTCACAATTGGGTGCGTAAATGTAAATTTCCACTGTAAAAAGTGATCGTTACATCACTTTCAGTCAGTGCTTCTGTGACCGAGTATATAAAAAAAAATCTTCTGAGTACATGAAAGTAAGAGAAAACCAAAATCATATTTTCCAATGTGTCTTAAATTTTGTTGAGAGAAGCGCTTGACATAGTTAAAAATGAAAAGGCATTTCAAGCACTTGGAAAACTTATTTATGTTGAGAATAATTTCCTTTAGAAGAGTTATGCATCTCTTAAAGAGATTAAACATATCTAAATCCTTTGCAACCAAAGCTCACTGAAACAGAAAGCACTGCTGTACAGATGAAATAGCTCTTATCAAAACAGACTTACAGCTCCAAGGGTAATGTTTTGTTGTTACAGGTACAAAAGGTATTTCTTCTACAAACAGCCTGTGTTGTCTTTATCAATGGACGTTTGATTTTAATGTATAGTGATAAAAACTTGTGGGCAATCTTTTTAAGGAAAACATAAAATCCCCCAAAACACAGTTGGGCAAACAATAAGAGCTAAATAATGGGGTCTACTGTCCTGTTTCATTTCAGACTGGTCCTGGATGAACACCATTTGTTAGATTAGCAATCTAAAGGCCTGTGTGCCAGCAGCCTTGATGGTGGAAAGGATGAATCTGAGGTGAGAGGAAAAGAAGTCCTTTAGTCCCTGTTAAAGGTACTTTACTCTTATTTTCTTGTCGTTTTCTTCCCACTTCTTCTTACTGGAGGGTAGTGTTTTGAACTGATTAAAATTTGACGTCCACATTGAAGTCCCTATGCCAGGCTTGGTGTACCTTTATTCAAGCCTAGTGATGCATGGAAAAGTAACCAACAAGCACCTATTTTCCTGTTACAGAAAAGCAAGAAATTAAGATTAAAGATAAAAGAGGCCCAGACTTCAGAAGACTGGACACTGATCAGGCAGGCATAAATACTTTCTGTGCCCCAAATCTTTATATAAGGAAAGTTACTAGGGTCAGGTAGCAGTCTTTAATTGCTGATAATGTGGTAGATGATAGAAGATAATGCAGAAATATTTTCTAAATAGTTCCATGCTGTGTTTACTTTAAGTCACCTTATTCATGTCTTGTCTTGTTTTTTCCTAGTGTGTAAATCTTACTCATCTAAATGTTAATATTTAAGGTAAAATTCATCAAGTTGCAGAAGTTGCAATTCACTTCATTGAATTCAACTCAGTGAAGTGTTTCCCATAAATAAATTGCAGCAAATGCTGACTTTGTCCCTTGAGTGTCAGAAGATGTAAAATGGAAGTCATTAAACAGGATTACACTTTAATTACTTTCCTGTACTCTTGAAAAGTGTTAATTCGTTTTCATATTTGCCATCATGTATACATTTTTTTTATTGTCTGTACTGGTTTCCTTTAAAAAGTCATTTCACTCCAATCATGAAAACTCTAACAGAAGTGGTATAACTTGGAAATTGGAATAAACTGGTTATCAGCAAGGATATCTCTCAACTCTTCAAATGACAGAGCCCTTCAGAAGTTATCTACAAGTGCTTTTCTCAGAAAGCAGGTATCACTGTTCAGATAAACTGGTTTTACTTCATTACTTTCTGGAGAACGCAGTAGGTGTTAGGCATTGCATCAATGGGCAATACAAGGGCTTCCTAGCCTGTCAGGATTGTTCATCTCTCCCTGAATCCCGTTCTCTCTTTATTAATCAGAAGAAGGTTTCTGATGAGTTTTCTCTCTATAACTAGTAGGGGCAGAAAAAAATGAACTGTTTCATGAAGAAAAAAATTGCTTTTGAATGTTTTTATCAGTCCCTGAGAATGAATGTAGCTGTCAAATATTTACATGCAATGCTGTGTTGCATATGTACTGAATGTTCTTTGTCATTTTTGTGCCTGTATCTATTTAGTATGACTGAGAAACCACTTATATAGAAATATGGAGAGCTCCTTTTAAACAGCATGATACTGATCTCGTTCTTGTATATTTAGGAGCATTTTGGAAATGGTCATACTGAAGTCATTAGGATCATGTGTGAGGTAACATGTTGTTCAGTGTGAGAAAGGATATCAGAAGCTAGGCCATAATGTGATTCAGAATTTCATATTATAGTGTTTACTTCTCAGATCATACATTGAGCTTTCTGGTAGCTTGGTAATTAATTAAAAATCAATAAAGTTTCTACTTCAAGAAGCTGAAAAGAAGAGGGAGTACAAAAGCATGAAGGAGCAGAGTTATGCAAGGTGGTATATTAGAAATTATATTCTGAAAGCAGAAAATATCACCCATAATTTTTTAAGTGTGTTCAGAGCAGGCAATTTAGATAGCTAAGTGCATATAATTTCATAGACAGTTATTTCATTTCTACCTCTGTAATAAAAAAAAACCCTTTTCATTGAAACTGAAGTCTAACAGTATATGAGCATATCTTTGTCTTCATAACTGTAAAAACATAATGTGTAATTTCCTTATTTGAACGTAAGAAGTATCAAAAAATTATAGCAAGGTGTAACAGGAATGCAAAAACAAGAGAAAAGAAAAACTACCAAGCAACACAGAACTCATCATAAAAGAGGATAATTCTTCCTTAAATGTTAACTTTGTTTTAATATTAAACTTCTGACTTATATGCATCAGTTACGTGTTCTATATTTGTAATAAAGGCATGAGAAGACAAACTTGCAACATGCTGAAATTTTCACTCATTATTCCGATTCATATCACACTTCAAGTATTTAATGAATGTTGTAAAAGAAATAAAATGGCACAATGTATCACTTCTTATTCATTCTAAGTTCTATCTTGTAATGGTAACTGGGAAAGACTAAGACTAGAGAAGAAATTCTGCTTCTTATCTTGTGCATTTAGAAGTTATGAGTCATTGCTATTCCTTTTTCGCTTTATGAGTTTAATTTCCTTTCTTCCTTATGTGCAAGAGTAGGCAGCCTTCCTAAGAAGGGAAGCAACACCAGGAAAATGTAATTATAAAACCATAAATAGTAGCATGACAAAATAATACTTCCAGATGTAAACTACAAATTAACATAAAAGCATGACAGATTTACAATCAATTAAGTTACTTAATTTTTTTAACATTTTGACTTACATTAAAATTTTGTAATTTTAATGTTTCATTAATCTAAAAGTGCTGTCTGCTTGTTTAGTCTGTATCTCACAAAATGTGTTCTTCTTTGTGTTGCTCAAAGCAACAGCATCTGGTGCTAAAACTTTTCCTTTGCTAGTAGTGATCTAATGTTAAAGAAAAAAATAATTCACCTGTTTAGTTTATATGAGGTTTAAAGGCACTCTCAGTGTTCAAACTATACATAGATACACTATGTAAAAGTACTGTGTAATAGGTGCCACGTAATCGCCACTCCAGGTACTCCTCTCTATTCTAAAGCGCGTACCAGAAGAATCAAACTTCTTTTCCAGCTAGCTGAGAGGAGGTCTGTAGGATCTATGAACTGAACAAAATTAATATTTTGCAAGTCAGGTCTTTAGTAATGTTCTTAGTCATCTGTGTGCTCTGGGAGAATCTTTATTCCTTGGCAGATATGTAACTTATCTGGGAATCCCAGTGAGAGAACAAATTTTTTGTGTGTGTGGG
>NW_020799091.1:103140246-103150504 GCF_003259725.1 Athene cunicularia | reverse complement strand
GGGGGAAGTATTGCATTTTGTTATTTCTTTGACACACAGTTCTCCAAGTAATTTCCACATTCAGGAATATGTTCGGAAAAAAAAAAAATAGAAAAGCCTAGATCCCCCCCAAATATATTAAAAATAGAGTAAAAATGCTGATTTATAATTGAAGGTACAGAAGGCCAACAAAATTAAATATAACTTATTGCCAAAGCTATGAGCCTATATGGTGTTTTTATGAAGGAGTAGTGAACCACAGTGAAATAAGTGAGGGGCAGTAAATCAAGAGCTGGAGTTTATTCCTGGTTTTGCCAGTAAGTCACTGTGTGTGTGCTTTTTGGTCAAAACATATTCTGTTAGATATTAAAAACCAACTGCTGCTTTTTGGAGGAGCTGTGAGTGCTTGTAAACCTCTGAAGAACCTTAAAATTGATTCAACTGGACATGCCAAGTTGGAGTGCTTAGACACACACCCACCCCATTCCCACTTCAGCTTCAAGGACTCTGGTACTTTGTTTCCAAACTAAATTTTTCATTGGTTTAATACAGTGAAGCAGTGTTGTACTCAGTTAAGGCTGCAATAAATTTGTTCTCAAAAGTATGTTTCTCCAGTGGCATGATTCTGGTAGTGCTTAACAGCATCACAGAAGTGAAGAAGTGGTGTTCTGACTCACCCACTGATGTTTGGACATGGTTCTTTAATGTGAAGGAAATATTTGGAAGGTCAAGATTGCTGTGTTAACATCTACTGGCAGTTCTACAAGAATGCTGTAGCAGACCTCTCAATGAGATTATTTGACTAAATGTATAAGCCTGAGGGCAACATGGGTTTAGGTGCCATTTAGGGGAGCCCTGTTCAATGTCAAGTAGTTGAGTTATGGTCAGTGCTACTTTCACACAAACAGTTTAGAGCTCTGTCTAAGGGCAGGGATTTTGGTGCTTTTTTTTTTTTTCCTGGAATGCTAAGAAATGCTTAAAAAATATTTTTAATTCTAGTGAAATTTCATTCAATGATATTCAATCGTTACTGGAG
The DNA here is from genome assembly GCF_003259725.1 of Athene cunicularia. NCBI lineage: Eukaryota > Metazoa > Chordata > Aves > Strigiformes > Strigidae > Athene > Athene cunicularia. Next base: position 103,149,489 of record NW_020799091.1, on the reverse strand, counting down.
AAGTTGGATTGCTTTTCTTGCATTTAAATTTGCAGTTATAAGTGCAGAAGCATGGCAACAAGATAATGGAATTTTTTAAAACTTTGAAAAGAAATTAAACTGTCAGCATAAACATTACAGCAACAATCACTGCAGTTCTGTAGAAATTAAAAGCACATCATTACTTATGAAAGTGTAGAACATCACTGCACACTTCAGTTTTTCTTCTTCCAAAACAGATGACAAACAAAATAGTTGATCACCCGTTTTTCACACAGTCTAGCAGAAATAGTGAGCTATGTATTTTGGAAGCCTCTCATAATATGACATGCACTTAAATTCAAGTAATTGTTACTATTACAAATTTTGAAGTCATGGGAACAAGATTGCCGTTAATGACAGAAATAATGAAGATTATAACCATGTGTGATTTAACTACAGTATATTTTTTTCTAGTCTCCTAGGAGTGATTCTGTCTTACATGAATTCTGCTTACATGAATCCAGAATACAAATCTTTGCAAAGAAACGTTATCAATCTAGGGGAAAGACAGTTCTTAATGGGAATTTCATTTTTTTTTTTTACAGGTAGCACTGAGATATGCAAGGTAGTGTCTGCAACTCTTTCTCTGTATGCAGAGTATATGTAGCCTGCAGTAATTTTCTATGTGTACCACTGACAACTTTAAAAGCCTTTACAGATATCCTCTCCTTGAGGTGGAAGAGTCTACACTATAAGACTTTAAAATGAAAACATGACTTTGAAATTTACGGTAAGTGTTTTAGATCTGGTACACATGCAGATCTGTTGTATGTGTGATTCACTGAAGTAGTCTCTTGAAAGAGTAAAATCATAAAAACAATCACATCAAATTAAATTTGAAAAAATCCTCTCTCTTTTTCCAACTAGCAGTATGATGACAGACAGTAGCAGAATTTAAAAATTATGAATGGGAAAGTGTCTGGTTTCTACAATGCATAAAACAATTGTCTAATTCGTATTTTAAAACCGATTTTCATCCAAAAGATGGTATCAACATTTACCTGATATGTAAGAGTGGGTGTCTTTGCATACATTAATACATTTCTTCTCAAGTAAGAGTTTATTAATGACTGCAACAGGCTAAGGAAGAAGAAATAAAATATTTAAAGTGTGTGAAATTTCTGGCATTTCAGCTGTTGATAAATGATGAATCTGATGATGGATACTGTCCAAAAAATGCCCTGTGTGTGTTTATATGTAAAAATCATTACAAGGAGAAATGTAAGAGAAGGTTGTTAAAAGTGCATGAAAAGCTTCTGAAAATAAATAAGTAAAAATCACAGTTCAGCCATAAATGGATTACACCTCACTTTCTGTAAGAGCTACTTAATGGGCATATATCCTTATTTTTTTAGTATATCTCCTCTGTTCAGACATGTCTAAACCTGCAAAGTTTTGAAATGCAACTGTAAGCATGAGCTGGGGAGAAGTGTGCTCTAAATGAGCAATACTTATGCCTTTAAATTTTAGAGAAAATTGTCCTTCATTCTTTATGATTGTTCATTTTTTTATAATATAATACTGCTTTGATTTTTATCTTTCATAGCAACTTACATGGATCAGTTTGCAAATGAAATGCAGTAATTATAGAATTAAAGTCAGCATCTAACAATAGGTCAAATTTAAGAGAGATTTGAAAAGGTACTGTTTTCCATAGAGATTTCAATTGGGATTGAGAACCTGAGAAGTCAATAGTCATTGAAAGGCTGTTTTAGATGTCAAGAGCTACAAATAAAAATAAATTCATATACTATCACTATTAACTCAGTGATACAATAAAATAAGGAAATGAGCATTTGCTAGATTGCTTTGGAAAGTAAAAGGACGTAATGTTGGAAGTGTGGGAAAAGCAAAACAGCAAAAAAAACTGCAAAACACACATTTCCTTAACACATGGTGCCCAGAACAAACAGAGGACGGGATGGAGATCCAGTGATTTGTGTTGCCATGGCACCAAGGAGGAATGTGAAGTGAGGTGAAGGCCACTTTTCTCAAGGAACGTTTGACATGACTATGCAGATTTATCTCCTGCCCTTTCTCTTCTCTTGAGGACTGTTTTGCAGTATTCTGTGACCTTATCTCTCATTCTTTTTCTTTTCCCACAAAACCAGCACACATCTTACACCAAGGAATATGCTGTGTCATTACTCAGGAAACAATGGCTTGACCAGTTCCCCCCCACTCACACATACATACTTAGATAAATACTACCCCGAGTTTGTATGTAATGTGATACCAAATCAGAGGGACAGGTCAACAGGTTGGTGCCACTCGCCCCCCCCCGAAAGGATGCCATTTGGTACCGTTTGGGCCCTTGGTTATGCTGAGTGATTACCCGGGAATTAAGTGTGTGTGATCGCAATCAGGCTTTTTGTGTGTAGTGCTATAGAGCCAGCCTGAAGTTTGTGCATTTATCATAGGCAGTCTCAAAGAATCTGTAGATGTTGCATATGAATGAACCATACTATTCGTGGACCTGACTGCTTCTCTTGAATGCAACCTGACCTACAGCATATGGGCTGTTCATGCATCTGGTGTCAGGCCTATAGTTACGGCCATAAATTGCCATACCTATTAAGAGATAAGTCCAGCCACCCCCAGCCCCACTAATCTCTGAGGATTGGCTAGAACTCAAGGGGATTCATCTCTTACCAAATTAATTCATCATCTTAAATGTAACATTTAAGATTTGGGTACAGTCTGGAACAAAGCCATGACTTAAAAAACAAAACAAAACAAACAAACAAAAAAATCAAACCTTGTCAACAACGAAAGGCAAAATAAGCTTAATTTTGACCAAAAAAAAAAATAATCTTAATTTCTTTTTAATTTTCCTTCCTTCCACTTGGAGAACTAGTTTACTTGTAATTGTAGACTGTCTTTTCATCAACTCTGAAACAACTAAGCCAGCCTCAGTGATGATAGTGTGAGTGGTTAGGAAGAAGCATACTTGCAAATGGAGAGTTAGCCTCAGAGGAGAAGGCAGAGAAGACACAACACTTAAGAATGAAGTGAATTGAAATAAATGAGTTTTCTAATGTAGAATCCTGCTTTCCTAGTCTGAAAGTGGCTGGAAAACTAGCAGTGTTAAGTTTCTTCTCTGACTTAGGTTCAGCAGTCTTAAGAGAGACTGATCCAGAACAGGGAAGCACTGTAAGAGACAATGAAGTGAGGATATGTAATACTGGTCCCCAGCAAAACTAGTTTCTGAGCCTTTAAAAAATTCCCATTCACAATTCATAATGAAGAGTGTACTGTCTTCTCTCCCCTGCAGGTGAATGGTGTCCTTCACTGCAACTAGGACACAGTTGTCTGTGGTGGGAAAGAGATATATAATTTAGACCTCTCAATTTCAGCTTCAGCTGTTTGATGACAAAAGTGCTGAAATCCACTTCTTACATATGAAAATTCACTTTTTTGTGAGCATGTTTGTTTGCATCTCATCAGTTCTGCCCATATCATAGTGAGATGGAGAGAAGAGACTAAATTCATTATGAGAATTATCTATGATTTATGCCTTATACAAACCTTCTGACTACAGTTACTGATGGATGGACGGGCCCAAGGAGTTGTGGTGAACGGAGTTAAATCCAGTTGGCAACAGTCACATGTGGTGTCCCCCAGGGCTCGGTTTTGGGGCCACTCCTGTTTAACATCTTCATTGATGATCTAGACGAGGGGATCGAGTGCACCCTCAGTCAGTTTGCAGCTGACACCAAGTTGGGTGGGAGTGTTGATCTGCTCGAGGGCAGGGAGGCTCTGCAGAGAGACCTGGACAGGCTGGAGCCATGGGCTGAGGCCAACTGGAGGAGTTTCCATAAGGCCAAATGCCGGGGGCTGCCCTTGGGCCACAACAACCCCCAGCAGCGCTACAGGCTTGGGGAGGAGTGGCTGGAGAGCTGCCAGTCAGAGAGGGACCTGGGGGGGTTGATTGACAGCCGGCTGAACAGGAGCCAGCAGTGTGCCCAGATGGCCAAGAAGGCCAATGGCATCCTGGCTTGTGTCAGCAATAGCGTGGCCAGCAGGGACAGGGAAGGGATCTGACCCCTGGACTCGGCACTGGTGAGGCCGCCCCTCGATTCCTGTGTTCAGTTTTGGGCCCCTCACTACAAAAAGGACATTGAATGACTCGAGCGTGTCCAGAGAAGGGCAACAAAGCTGGTGCAGGGTCTGGAGCACAGGTCGTACGGGGAGCGGCTGAGGGAACTGGGGGTGTTTAGTCTGGAGAAGAGGAGGCTGAGGGGAGACCTCATCGCCCTCTGCAGCTACCTGAAAGGAGGTTGCAGAGAGCTGGGGATGAGCCTCTTTAACCAAGTAGAAAGCGACAGGACAAGAGGGAATGGCCTCATTTTGCACCAGAGAAAGTTTAGACTAGATATTAGGAAGTATTTCTTTCTAGAATGTGTTGTTAGGCATTGGAATGGGCTGCCTAGGGAGGTGTTGGAGTCCCCATCCCTGGAGGTGTTTAAGAGTCAGGTCAACATAGCGCTGAGGGATATGATGTAGTTGGGAACTGTCAGTGTGAGGTTAATGTTTGGACTGGATGATCTTCCATGTCTTTTCCAACCTAGATGATTCTGTGATTCTGTGATGTGCTTTAATGTGGCAGCATTGTTTTCAATTTTGCTTTGATATTTTATATAAGTTTATAAATTATATTAGTACAAAACTCCTTAGTTTGCATATATCCAAGAAAAATAATATTTTATTTGTAAAACATGCCTTTCTACTAAATTTTTAAAAATTATAAACTCTTTGCATTTCTTGTATTAATGTAATTGCAAGAAAAAGACCTTCAATATAGGATTTTTTTCTTCTAATATTTTTTTTTTTTTAAATAAAAATATTACTTTTGGGGAAAAAGATGCCATCAAACAAAAAAAAAAAAAAAAAAAAAAAGCCAGGAAGAGACCTCTGGAAGCCTCTAATCCACTGTCCTGTTCTAAACAAGGTCAGGTATCGATCAGATCAGGATTTTGTCCAGTTGGGTCTTGAAAGCCTTCAAGGATGCAGCCTGTACAGATTCTATGAGCTTTCCCTCATGCCAGAAAAGTTTCTCCTTATATTGAAACTGAACCTCTCGGTTCAATTTATGCCTGTTGTGTCTACCTTTATGCACCACTGGCTCTATCTTCTCGATGACCTCCTCAAAGGTATAGGTAGACAGCCCCTATGTCTCTCCTGCACTTGCTTTTTCTCCAGGCTGATAACCCTTGTCATGGGGCAAGTACTTCAGCCGCCATCTGGCTTGGTGGTCCTCCCTGGACCTTGTTTCACTTCATCAATGTCTTGTACCAGGGATCCAAAACTGGACACAGTGTCTACATGTAGTCGAACCGGTACCAATTAAAGAGGGATAATCCTTTCTCTTGATCTGACAGTTGTGCCTATGTTAACAACAGCCCATGACCCTGTTGGCCATCTTTGATGCTAGGGTAGGCTGCTTGCTGATGTTTAACTTGCTGCTGACCCAGGTAACCAGGGCCTTTTCTGCAAAGCTGCTTCCCAACTGATCACTTCCCAGACTGTATGGCTGCCAGGGGTTCTCCCTTCCAGGGACAGAAATATCCATGTGCCATTGAATTTCATGTGGTTCCTGTCAGACCTTTCCTAGAGCCATCTAGATCCCTCTGGATAGCAGTCCTGCCTTCAATCATATCAAATGGTCGTCTCAGTTTGGCAAGATTTACAAGTTTGTTGAGATTGTGCTCCATTACCTGAAGATGTTAGGCAGGACAAGTCCCAGGACAGAATCTTGCGATACTGCATTTATTAGTCTTCTCTGGGTAGACTATAGCCCATTCACCGCTGCTCTGAACCCAACCATCCATCCAGACTCATCTAGCTCTTCATCCATTCAGATCATAACTTTGTGGTATGGTGACAGATTAATGTCATTCTGTGTAAATGGAGACATGGTTTTGTCAATGACAGTTAAATCTCTGGAAAAATGCTCAAAAAATATACTAATTCAATGGCCTTAGATGGTCTTTTTTTTTTTTTTTTTTCAGGATAATTCTCTGAAGAACAACAACGTGAAGACATGGAACCAATGGGTAATAAAACAAATGGATGACTGCTTTAAAGTTGCTTAAGAATAATGGCTAACAAATTGGGAAAAAAATAGAGAAACAAAGTGGCTTAACATCTTAATACAGAAACATCTCCTGCTGATGGAGATGTTCCAGGTTGGATAACTATGATAATTACTACTACTTTTTTTTATGTTTGTCTTCCATAGATAGCACAGAAGAACAAGTAATTCCTTCCAATCCCAATGTTAAGTTGCTTAGCTTTGCTTTTGCTACTTTATTTCCTTTATTGTCATATTTGGGCAGGTATAGTTTTGTCTTTCTTTGTCATTTTTTTCTGCAAATCTTATAATTCAAATAGGTGATTAATACTAAACTTCAATGCTCACAGACCTTTTCAGGACTCAGAATGTGATATTTTACATCCTCAATATATAGTTATAAGTACAATGCTTTAAGTGTCTTTACAGTCTCCTGGATCAGCTTCTAATTTTCACTGAAATATTAAAATATTTAATTAAATTATTGTAGACAAAAAAATAAACTGTCTATGGAAGCTAAACAGTATATCTAACTGTTACATTAAGACCTAAGTCTTTAGGAAGACTTAACAGTAGTTTTACAAAGAGTAAACAGCCTCATTTGTCTTTGTGAGGTCTCAACTTCTAGATACTCAGTGCATTTGAGTAAGCAATGCAGACTTCATTGAATAAAGAGGGAAAAAACTAAAAACCTGCACTAATTATCATTGAATTGAATACTTCATACCCAGTCACACAAGGACAATGAAAAAGTATCATGGAGAAGAAAAAAAATGTTTAAAGAGACTACTGGAAACCACCTGATTACATGCACGGTCTATTCTGACCAAAATGTTTCTGTCAGATTGTAGGGTTGTATCTTCTTTTATGTGCTGTTTGGAAAAACAGAGCAGCCTCTGCTCTGCCAGCCTGATTGTTCTGTCTCATCCATTAGCATGTCTATAGACTTGCCTTCCACAACTGTGACAGTGTCTCTACCCACCATCGCCCTCATTTCTGTAAAAATATCTGTTAGATTATGTCTGTAGGGCAGACACAAAATCAGCTGCTTGGAGATACCCAACTCTATCTGTGATAGCTAGCTCGCATGCTAGTGGGATTCTGTTCCTGAGAGCAGAGGAGAGATTCATGTAACCTGCAGCTTGGCTAGGTTGTTCAGCCTATGCTGTGTTTCTTGCTGCCACAGACAAATTGGTACTGATATTTAAAGTAGGGTTTGCAATATATACGTTTTATACTAACTGCAGTCACTGCTATGACCTCAGAATTGTTGTACCCTCATTTACAGCCTACATATTCAGTCATGACTCCATTTACTTATTCCTCTGCTAGGGTTTTTTTTTTTCTTCCACATAACTAATAAATGATATATTTTCTCTTACACTTGCAATTAGTTTTTCCTATTTTGCTTCTGTATTTCTGTATCATCTACTCCATGCTACAGAACATTGCCAGTCCCTTACTGCTATAAAGGTATCAAGGGTCCTTGTTTCCATTATCACTTCCCATTACTTAAGAAGATGCTAGAGATTATATTTAGAATCTTTACTAGAATATCTTGATCCCTTAAAAAAAATTTTGGTGTCCTTCACTCTCTTTTTTCCCGTCTTTACACTTAGGCCAATAACTGTTAGATTTGGTTGAAAACTACAGGTCCAGGGAAAGGAGTTGGAGAGAAAAATGTACTAAATACATTTTCAGATAACCAAGTAAGAAGGAAAAGAGAGGATAAGTCAAGAGAGTAGAAGCATGTAAAGGTTGCCTTGCCCTATCTAAACATCTAGGTGAACTGTTACATAAGGAAATGAAGTCAGTGCATTTAATTGTTTATTGTATTCAGTTGTTCCCATACTAGCTGTTGTATGAACCCTCAGAATGGGGTGAGTTTGAAAAACAAAGAAGCATAATGTTTCATGACAAGTCTGTAATAGTACAGAAATCGTAATATCATAAGTAGTGCTGAAAATTTTCACTTCTAAAGGTAATGCTTTTTTATTTTTCCAGCATAATTTCACTGTGACATTCAAATGCAAACAAAGTGCAAAGGGGAAAGAAAACATGTGGGTTATAACATTATGCTTCAGTTTGTTAGGGGGTTTAAGTACATGCAATAGAAAATTAACCTGTTCAAGAAAAAAATACTGTGAAATTATAGTACAGAACCATCATTTTCATCATGACAAAAATATGGCAAGGATTATAAAGTACTCAAGGTAAGAAATCTAAATAGGTACATCAAGAAGGTACTAGATCTGTCTCTTATACACATCTTAGAAAACTTACCTTCTGTGTAAAAGCTGTTTTATAGGATTTGGATATACATCACATCTGTCAATAACTTTCTACAGACTTACATAAAATGTTAATTACTGTAGATAAGCAATAGACAGAGGTGCAGCACACAAAAAATAATTTTATAGGAAAACCAGTCACTTCTGCTAAATAAAATAGCATAGACCCTAAAATGTATAGTTGTTTTCAAAGGCAACTCCATTTCCATTAACTCTGGAATTTACTGGTTTTGGAAAGGCAAAGCAAAAGTAGTCATCTGCAAAGTTAATACATTTTAGTTTGTATAAGAATCTGTTTAAATTCCACATGCAGATCTACTCTGTGTCCCTTTTAACTAAAACTGATACTAACATGAATTTCAGAGGAAATATAATGAAGGCTGGATAAATTAAATGCTACACTATGCTATAGTTGGAAATAGAGAGTTCGGACTGGACATTAGGAAAAAAAAAAATCACAGAAAGAGTGGTCAGACAGTGGAATGGGCTGCCCAGGGAGGTGGTGGAGTCACTATCCCTGGGTGTGTTTAAGGGTCATTTAGAGGAGATGTTGGGGGATATGGTGTAGGGGAGAACTTTGTAGAGTAGGGCTGGTGGTTGGACTCGATGATCCCAAGCGTCTTTTCCAACCTGAATGATTCTGTGATTCTGCAAAACTGTAGAAGTTCCATAATGCTGGAGAAGACGTTCAGATCCATACGAAGGAGATATTGCTTATGATTCAAAAGCTCTAAAATACTTGAGAGTTACTGTAGCTAAAATAGGTAACAATGTTGAAAACACAACCTCTCATAATGAGTAATCCAACTGTATTTTCCTCCATTATATCCTGACATAGTGTATTTTATTAATTTTGTT
>NW_020799091.1:103125916-103140196 GCF_003259725.1 Athene cunicularia | reverse complement strand
GGGGGGGAATGAGTAAAGTTTCCACTTCTAAATGCCTCTTAGTTATCTAAATTTCTCCAAATATCTTCAAGGAAATAAGTAAATTCCATGAAGCTCATTTAGAAGAATTTTTATTGAGAGTTTGCTTCCCCAGGAAGTTGAATATGCCTCATAAATACTCCAGATTTTTCAAGATTAATCCAGAACACAAGGATGATAAATCCAAGGATAAATGCAAATAATGAAGCTTTTAAAACATAACCGCTTCTGTAGCTGTATATCCTTTAGCAGCCTGGATGCATTGGATTAAGCCCTTAGTTCAGTAATTCACTCAGAGGTTGTGTTAAACATTAACACTGCCTGTGTTTGCTGTGAGTTCTAGATGTTATCTGTCTACTATCCTTTTTCTTCCAAGTCACAGATTCATGAACATTTGTGACCACAGAAACCTGTTTTGTGGAATGATAGGAGTATAGCAGTGGTGTTAAAATCAGTTGTTAAAATTGTTTAAAAAGTAGAATATAAACAGAAAATAAATTACACAAAGATCCAATGTAACTACTGTTCTCCTTAGATACCATGGAATCATTCATGGTAGCATATTATAATTTAAGGCCATAGCAAAGAAGACTGAAATTGATTTTAAAAACCCCTCTAGATTTAAGCAGGAAAGGCCCAGGATATCAGCAGTAGCCGGGTCCTATGCAGATGTAAGAAATAGAGTAAATGACCAAATGATCCAAAGTAGGGGACAATACACTACAGGAGATAAACCAAGCCAAACCACCATAAATAGTTCCTGCCTATATTTTCTAACCCAATGGCAAGTTTATTCTGGACCATCAAGAAAATGCATTAGGTAACAGGTTTTTCTGTATCTATATTCTGTACCTCTATTCTGTAGGAGCCATGGTATGTTCTACCTGTGCCTGTCATTCCACTGTACGAGTTACAGGGTTAATATTTCACTCTTTTCATTGTATAAATATCAATACATAGAGTTAAGAGTTCAGAAGCTGAACACTAAATAAAATGGTGAGGAAATTAATAAAACAAGTATAGGAGATCTCTCAAACTTCATTTTCTGATCTGTGGTTTCTTCACTGCTGCTTCTAAGTTGCTTAATGTGCTGCATTTGAACTTTATGAGGTTGTCTTATACAATTAGTATAATACGAAAAGTGTACTTGCACCAACTCTGTTTTCTCTGAAATAATGGAAATGCAAACAAAAATAGAACAGAGATAGCCAGGAAAAATAAACAGCTAATGAAAGGCTCGAGGGGTATAAAATACAGTGTCTGAATTATGATGTAGATTTTGACTTTTTGCTAAGATCTGGCTCGGAAATCTATCAAAATATTATAAGGAGATTAGTCTGCCAGAGCCAGAGAAGAATAAAAGATATGAGCACACAAAATTACAGCCTTGCAATTTATAGGTAATTTAATGCTGTTATATTTCAGTTTTTCAGAAAAGTTTAAAAAATGTTTCATCATGCCAAAAATCATTATACAGATATAGTTTTCTTTAATGGAGACCTTGAGGTCTTGAAATTGTATTATCTTGTCCTCAATATGAACAATATAATTTCTTATTTCAAAATATGAGATCATAAAAGATTTCTGTCTTATGTTCAGAGAATACTTGGTTTACACCCACATGTCTGTGTAACTGCACAGGCACACAAAGTGTGCTGACCTTTCATTTCCAACACAACAGGTGATTTCCAATACGTGGAGTTATCTGTAAAATTATTAATAGCCTGGCATTTACAGATGAGTAGATATGAAAATCCTTTTTGATACATATCCTGTGGCTAGCACCAATTATGCAGCTAAGTAATTCAATTAAGGGTTCATTGAGCTATAGAAAGGAAACATGAAAAAGCACAGTTATGTTACCTGTTGCTCACTTTTTTTGGGCCAGTTTTGTGACTAATGAAACTAACATATCTTCCAAACAGTTACTAGTAAAATCTGACCTTTCTCACTTCATTATAGATCACGATGTTTTATACAAATGCATTGCAAGTTCTTTTAGTGTTAGACCAGAATCTTTGAAAAATTCTACTCTCGGTTTTAGGGAAATATGGTTTCTCTTCTCACCAAGATAGTGAAACTTGATACTGCATCCACACAAATATTCAGCAAAGCAAATACTAAGCAATTATCTAAGCAAATAGTAAGAACGTTTGCTAATGAGTTGAATTTACCATTTATACTGGTGATCTGTATTATTGCAACTCATTTCTATTGTCTTAAGACTTTGTATTTAGTAAATTGGAAATGGCCTCAAGCAGTAATCTGCTTACAAACCATACTATTTGTGAACTGTATAAAGTAACTTGTGTAGTATTTATTACTTTTGTTTTAATTCTGATTTTTTTTTTTTTTTTTTTTAAAAAAATGCATTGTTTCATCAGTAAACCTTTAGGTAGTGCTGAACAAAAGATGACAAAACATAATATGAGAGGTTTTGGAAAAAGTTTTATTGGGTACTTTAATATTTTCTTCAAAATGTCCCTAAAATGTTCCAATTGCTGTGCAGCTCTAAAGCTTCCAAATTCCTTCATGTCATCACCATTGTTGTTGTTAATACATATTATTTCAGGTATTGCTAGTGATTACTTTGAAGGATTTTGGTAGAACAATAAGTGGGAAATTTCCAAATATTACTTTATTTGCAGGCTGGCTAAATGTATGTTAATCTTCACAGGTTTCATTATACACTTACCTCTGCCTCTTCATCCTGACAAATATTTTATTCTGTGATGAACATAAGTACCACTAGTAACGGTAATATTTCAATAAAAGTGTATTTAATAAACAGGGAGGGGCAAAGGAAGGGAACATAGAATGAAGTATACAAGGGGTAAGTACAGATATTTTTCTTAGAATTTAGAAGGAAACTTTAGTTGGAATTTTCTGTCATTTACTGCCATTGAAATTACCACCTGCATTGAATGAAATGAGCATTTTGCTTGAAACTCCCCAGGAATAGGATGCTACAAATGAAGCTGCCTTTTTCTAACTATTTGGCTTTTGTAAAAGAAGCATCAGTTGTCACATTATGCCATGCACTATGGAATTTATTTTTTTATTATGTTCCTTTTAAAAAACAGTGCTGATTTAGTCATGGAGAATCTTATGAATGGAAGAGTTGTTGTTCTCAGCTGGGTGGAACTGAACTCATCAGGGGAAAAATAACTTCCAAATTGCACCGGGGGAAGGCAGATGACAGAAGAGAGGGTGGGATAGTACAGAGAGGAGAGAGATTTATGAGAGGGACAGCAACCACAAAAACAATCGAGATCAGAGGGACTATTTAGAGTCTGCTGCAACTCCTGAAACCACTGAGCTAATAACAGAAATTGAGCCTGGCAGCAAGTATCTGTCCTGCAGGCAAGTAACTTCTATTAGTATTTTATGCACATTTAATTTAACAGTTTCTTATTGCCAGTAATAACTCATACCTGTGATCTTTATCAGCATTACTGGTCAGAAAACCAGGAATTTGATCGGCACAGAAAGGATATGATACAGAGCCAGAACTTATTTTTTGTGGCCTCAGGAAGCACTAAGGAAGTGCTGCCAGATTTTGGAGATGGGACAAGGACTCTTTCTGTCATGGCTTACTTAAGACCTAAATTTTGATGATGATGTGTTCTGCAATACTCCTGCTGTTTTCTTTAAATATGTCTTTAGATTATTAATAAGGGATACATGTGAAGACTAATAAAAAGCAGATCCATAGTAATGGTGCTTCTTATAGTGAGGAAAAGGTATGTGCTTTTCCATAAATTTGATCTTTCTTTGGGGCAGTGTATTAGCTGATACCATTCTTGGACAATTGATATTGAAAACATGAGGGAGAAAGCAGTAAAGTGACTGTTTCGCTGTCTCTATCTGCAGCTATAAGGGAAAGAGAGAAGAGAAAACAAGAGGGTATTTTTTCATAATCTGTTTTTTTACACATAAAATATTTCATTTCCAATGGGAAATAAAAAATGAGATCTCTTGCTCATGGGCTTAGATAACTGGCCTAGACGAAAGGCTTTATTACTATGAACTTAGGAAGTTTTCACTATGTATTCATAAAGAAGTAAACTGTAGAGGTCATGTCTATTTGGTACAGGTAAAATCTTTTGTACTATTCTGTTAATCATTATGTATATTCCCTTTTTTAGATATTAACAACTTAAAATAGCTTTGAAAATTTGGGGTATTAGACATTTTAAAATATATTTTCAAGATATTTTCTTCATTTGTCATATGTACAGGAACCTGGATTGCTTCAATGATATTAAACGTTGGCTTCTTTTCCATCTTGAATTTTTGCTATATTGAGCTCCACTGGGGTTTTCACCTTCTCCACTAGAGGGAGGTGTCCACTAGTACTTAACTGGTTTTACTTGTAGAAATACTTCCACCTGCTTTAGTCACCTATCAGTTTCCTTTTTGATAATCTAAATAGTTGGGATTTTTTTAGAAGTCCCTACTGTAAAACATTATCTGCAGCCTTTTTTAAAAATATATGTTTCATTTCAGTACCCTCTAGAGAACTTTGGAACTAGATGTAGTGTTTTATCAAGCATACTTAAACCTATCTGGACAAAACTGTTCCTACCTTTTCCATCCACAAACCAAAGAATCATGGTAGCTCTCTTGAGAAAGCGTATTGTGTAAGCTCATGGTGAGATGTTTATGGACTAGGATCCTTAGGTTCACTTTAGAGTAAGGGTGGTTTTAGGATCCTTACCCATCTCAAAGCACGGTACGTATCCCTTGTTTCTAAGTGTTTAATTTTACACTGCATTTAGATAAAACCAGTTCCTAATGTGATGCAGATTTATCTGTAAATGTATCCCATCCTTGAAATTGATGGCATTACAGAAATTATATCAAGACAAAGTATTTGCATCAAAAGGTAATTATTTAAATGTGGTTGTACAATGCAGCTCCAGGCTTGATGCTATACTACAAACAAAATTAATAAAATACACTATGTCAGGATATAATGGAGGAAAATACAGTTGGATTACTCATTATGAGAGGTTGTGTTTTCAACATTGTTACCTATTTTAGCTACAGTAACTCTCAAGTATTTTAGAGCTTTTGAATCATAAGCAATATCTCCTTCGTATGGATCTGAACGTCTTCTCCAGCATTATGGAACTTCTACAGTTTTGCAGAATCACAGAATCATTCAGGTTGGAAAAGACGCTTGGGATCATCGAGTCCAACCACCAGCCCTACTCTACAAAGTTCTCCCCTACACCATATCCCCCAACATCTCCTCTAAATGACCCTTAAACACACCCAGGGATAGTGACTCCACCACCTCCCTGGGCAGCCCATTCCACTGTCTGACCACTCTTTCTGTGATTTTTTTTTTTCCTAATGTCCAGTCCGAACTCTCTATTTCCAACTATAGCATAGTGTAGCATTTAATTTATCCAGCCTTCATTATATTTCCTCTGAAATTCATGTTAGTATCAGTTTTAGTTAAAAGGGACACAGAGTAGATCTGCATGTGGAATTTAAACAGATTCTTATACAAACTAAAATGTATTAACTTTGCAGATGACTACTTTTGCTTTGCCTTTCCAAAACCAGTAAATTCCAGAGTTAATGGAAATGGAGTTGCCTTTGAAAACAACTATACATTTTAGGGTCTATGCTATTTTATTTAGCAGAAGTGACTGGTTTTCCTATAAAATTATTTTTTGTGTGCTGCACCTCTGTCTATTGCTTATCTACAGTAATTAACATTTTATGTAAGTCTGTAGAAAGTTATTGACAGATGTGATGTATATCCAAATCCTATAAAACAGCTTTTACACAGAAGGTAAGTTTTCTCCTTTTCATAACAAGCTATATGGTCTATCTGCAGACAATGTTGTGAATTTAACTGTGCTTTGGATATAGTGAAGGATTTTACTCTAGATAAACTGATTCACACACAAAATAGTCATGAATCTACATACTGAAGAGGGTCAGTAAATTGCTGTGGTTAAAACCTGCTGTCTTATTGTGAGATTAGTTTTCAGGCTGATCAGTCCCATGGTTTGTGTTTTCAGAGAGCTATGTGAATGCTAATGCTGGTACAAAGAAGGATCAGCTGTACTGTCCTTTTGGTGGAAAAAGATAAATCATTGGTAAAAGTAGCTCATATTTGAATTATACCTGAGCTGGGAATAAGATATTTTTAAAAGTCATTATTATTTCCTCCAGATTCATTTATAACATTGTGGTGGGTTAACCTTGGCCAGCTCCCAGATGGCCACTCAGCTGCTCTCTCAATCCCTCTCCTCAACAGGAATGATGAACAAGATGAAAAAACATGTGGGTGAGATAAAGACAGTAAGATCACTTTCCAATTACCATCACTAGCAAAACCGATTCGACTTGAAGAAAGGTAATTTAATTTATTGCTGATTAAAAATAGAATAGGATGGTGAGAAACAATGACAAAATTAAGAACACCTTTTTCCCAGGCTCAACTTCACTCCTTCATTCCCAGCACCTTTGTCTCCCTATCACCAAGCAGTACAGGGGGATGGGGAATGGGGTATTGCAGTCAGTCCATGACAGCTTCTCTCTGCCACTTCTTCCTCCTCACACACTGCTCTAGCATGGGTCCTTCCTATTGACTGCAGCTCTTCATGATAAACCTGCTCCACCATGGGCTGCCACGACCTGCAGCTTCCTTCAGGGCATATCTGTCTGCTCCAGCATGGTCCTCTGTAGGGGCTGCAGAGGAATCTCTGCTGGGGTGCGTGGAGCATTGCCTCCTCCTCCTCTCACTTTGGTGTCAGCAGAGTTGTTTCTCACACTTTTTTTCCCTCACCGCTTGTGCAGTGTTTTGATCTTCCATGTAATTGATTCATGGGGTGACTACTCTTTACATGAAAAAAAACTGTTTTATTATCTACCTCAGGTTTCAAGATTTATCATGAGGATGCAGGTCAATTTTTCTTCTGTATACTACTGTATTGGGTTTGCATGGCAAAGTATTGGTAGTGGGGGGGGACTGCAGAGGTGGCTCCTGTGAGAAGCTGCTAGAAGGTTCCCCTATAGAGCCCGTGCCAGCAGGATCCAGGGCTGAAGCCGAGCCCATCAGTGATGGTGGTAGCACCTGTGGGATAACATATTCAAGAAGGGGTAAAAAAACCTGTACAACTACAGACAGAGTGGAATAATATGTGAAAGAAACAGTTCCACAAACACCAAGGTCAGTGAAGAAGGAGCGGGAGGAGGTGCTCCAGGATCAGAGATTCCCCTGCAGCCCGTGGTGCAGGCCATGGTGAGGCAGCTGTGCCCTGCTCCCGTGGAGGGTAACGGTGGAGCAGATCTCCACCTGCAGCCTGTGGGGGACCCCACGCCAGAGCAGGCAGATGCCTGAAGGAAGCTGTGACCCCACGGGAAGCCCACGCTGGAGCAGGATCCTGGCAGAACCTGTGGCTCAGTGGGGGAAAAAAAAAAAAAAAAAAAAAAAAAAAAAAAAAACTGCAGCAGGTTTTCTGGCAGGACTTGTGACTGTGTTGGGGACCCACGCTGGAGCAGCCTGTTCCTGAAGGGCTGCACCCTGTGGCAGGGACCCACGCTGGAGCAGTTCTTGAAGAGCTGCAGCCTGTGGGAAGGACTCACACTCGAGAGGTTCGTGGAGGACTGTCTCCTGTGGGAGGGACCCCATGCTGGAGCAGAGGAAGAGTGTGAGGAGTCCTTCCCTGAGGAGAAAGGAGTGGCCAGAAACAACAAGTGATGAACTGACAGCAACCCCAATTCCTCATCCCCCTGTGCCATTGGTGGGGAGGAGATAGGGAAAATCGGGAGTAAAGTTGAGGCCAGAAAGAAGGGAGGGATGAGGAGAAGGTGTTTTAAGATATATATTTTTTTTAAAATTTCTCATTATTCTACTCTGATTTGATTGGTTATAAATTACCCTCATTTCCCTGAGTCAAGTCTGTTTTGCCCATGATGGTAATTGCTGAGTGATCCCTCTGTCCTTATATTGACTCATGACCCTTTTGCTATATTTTCACCACAACTACAAATTGTTAACTAAGTCGAGGACTCTGCCTTCTCTAATTTGATACTTAAGGGATTTTCTGAAATTGTGTTCTCAGAAAACAGTAACTTTTGTTTTGGTGTAAATCTTTACATGTTCAATCTTCTGACTTTTTCTTGACAAAAATAACGAGTATATACACAGCCTGTCTCCTGCTGTCCAGTTTCTATCCCCAAACAGTCTTTTCTCATGGTTCTCCTATTTATTAGAGATTAATTTCTCTGAGTAATAGCAGTATGTGTGGCAGGGCCCAGGGGGCACAGACAGCACTGCCCTGCCCTCACTGAACCTGGTCCCCTTTGCCCAGGACCCAGGAGATTCATATCAACTTCAGCCTTGTCAGCAGCCCATGTCTGGACTTGGTCCCAGTAAGATGTGGACCCATGCCAGTTCCTTGTCTTCAGTCCCAGACGCGTCTCCTGGCAGGACCCCTGGCCCCAGCCCGTCCCCTCGAGGCACCCAGGGCTGGGTCTCATCTGCTCTGCCTGCCATGCTGGGGCTAGAGAGTGAGGGCAGGGCCCTGTCTGTGCCTGCATCACCCCGACCCTCTTCTGGGCTCAGCCCCACCCTGCCATGTTCCCTGACAAAGTGACCATGAAGGCACTTCTTTCCCCTGTTTCTAAATATAAGTTCTCTTCTGTAGAAAAAAAACTCAGGAAATGCATTTTGAATATTCAAAAGACAAACCGACAAACTTCGTTGCTTTGAAAGGCAGACTATACAGGGTGGTAACCAGTATGTTTTTGTTTGGATTGTCATATGCCTGAGGCATTAATGATGTTTTTTTCTTCTGCTTAGTTGCTTTCCTTTGTAGATCATTCATCAAAAGTTATACATTTGTACAGGAGAGTAACAAACTATGTTACTATGGTTACATGATGGATATTATAATTACAAAAAATGAATAGATAAGCACTACAATTCAACCAACATTTAGCTGACATTTATACTTTGCCATTTTAGAGCTTTATTTTGTTGTTATACCCTATATAGGCTAGATATATTAGATATAAATGGTGCGTAGTGGAGTAATGAGATAATGAAATGTTCTTTCTTCTTGTATGTCATTGAATAACAAAGAGAAATGTACAAAACATATGCCTATATGAAACTAAATTAGGTTACTAAACATAAAGCAGAGGGCTCTATTACACATTTTTGGGTGCTTGCATCCTGAGTGGCATGTCCCCAGGTTAATGAAGAGGTAAGTACAGGAGAAAACACTTTAATTATATTCTCAGTACCTTTGCTTTGTTAATTTTTTTGTTCTTTTGTCTCTTTTTTCCTCATTTATACATTGTAGCACTGGAAAAGAAAAGAAAGTAGAGAATAGGAAGAAAAAAAAGCAAACAAAAAACCCTCCATAGTTTATAGCTATCATTGATATAAATATCTTTCTGTAGAAGGGATATTTGAGCTACTGTCTTAAGTGGTTTGCTGACTTTGTAATGGATATTGTTTATTATATTGTTCTCTAAGAGAAGATATATGCAAATACTATTACAAAAGAAGTACTGAGATGGTAAGCCTTGTCCAGATTATAGACTGGAAGTATTGGAATTACAGAAGTGCTTGCAATTCAAAAAATATCTCTTGATCTTGCTTTTCTCTTCCCACTACATTAAAAGTTAAAGGTGGGGGGGAGTTTTCATAACACTGCACTTTTGACTAAAGAATAGCAACCCTGTCCCTGTAGCTGCCCATGCTCAATGCCATTTAAATGTATAGCACATACCTTGCTTCATATGGAACAGCACTAACATATTATGTGTGGTAGAGAATACGTAAAATTTATGTGCTGCCCACAGACACAGAAATTTCTTATGCTAGGATTTGACCAATCTTTTTAAAGAAAGCATAAGAATACTCAGATTTATTTATACATTCCTCAAGCAGACATTATTTTTACACTCTCCTCTAAGAAATTAAGTTAAATATTGTTTGGGAGTAGATCCTTGACTGATGGGAATCCTTGTGGTACATTGACTTTTGATGATGGCAGTTCATACCTGTTCTTTATCCTTCACCTATTTCCTTTTTACCTTTTCTCTGGTTTTCATATCTTTTTCTGAACTTATGTCCTATTCTGTACTACTAAGAATCAGGAAAACAATTGTCAGTTGTGATCTTCCCAGTTTTGAATGCATGCAACCTACAAACAACTATCTTTAAAAGAGAAAAGAAGAACGTTAAAAAATAATAATATTTTAAAAAACAACAAAACCAAAACACACCCCCCCAAAAAAAAAAAAAAAAAAAAGTTAGAAGATAGTTCACTCATGTTTCAGGGGGTTTTCTGTCACAGAAGTTGATGAAGGCTGGCAAAAAGGAAAATGATATGGAGAAACATCTTCAGAAAACTTCAGAAACTTGTTTCCAGCAGTGAAACTATAAGAGTTTTCTATAGGTTTGCATTTCATTTATTTCAGAGGTTGCTATATTAATGAACTGTATTTTTATTTTATTTTAACTGATATAGACCTATGATCTGTCTTGAGGGTTAGAATTAATATTACTACAGGCTTGTGGCTACAGTAATTAATACATTCTTGTTTGTAAATATTATGACATAGTATTGGTTTATGACTAAAATGTTTTATTACTTGGAGCAATATTTTGTGTTTTGAATCATATTGTAAGTGATGTCTTGATTATACATTTAGAATGGAGAAAGTGAAGTAGTGTTTACAGTCTTACAATATATATCCCACATATCTGGATTTTACTATGGTCTTAATAAGAAATGTTTATTTTATGATGCTGTACTATAGTTAGGGAACAAACCAAGTACTGCATGAATGAAACCTATTAAAATATCATTTTCAGGACAATTCCATGCAACAATGTAAAAGACAACTGATCTAATTTTTGTATTTTGTTATACATATTTTTTTTTAATATGATACTGATTTACTTCTGTTTCAGTGGCAGACACTATAAATTACTGGATAATTCCATTGTATCCGTATTCTCTCCCATCAGACCTACTCAAAGCAGAAAAATAGATACTTGCTTGTTATAGGGAATCTTTTTTTTTTTTTTTTTTTTTTATACAGCGTGTCATAAATATATATGTAACAGTTTTATACACAATTACAAATCAGCTTGATTGTGGAAACAAGTTCTAATCTCTTCCTTTAATTTAAGTTAAATAAAACTGTACACAGCAGCAGCCAGACAGCTTCATTTGCCTAATGCACAGAGTAAACAACCACAGAGTTACATCAGAATTCAGGTCATGTGGCCTCAGTCTTCAGAAGTCGTTTTAGTAAAAAATAATAATAAAATATGAAAACATAGGCATAAAGTGTTTGCTGTGTGGGTGGGAGATAAATCAAGGTTTGTGTGTTTTGGTGAAACATTTACAGAAATAACAATCTTGTGGCACATTTATTTAAGTGTTCTGAAAAATTCACTCTTAAATAACTGTCTTAAGTATGCATATAATCTCAAAGATCCCTTTTGTGGTAAAAATGATACAGAAGTATTATTTAAATACCATTTTCACTTTGTGAAGAAACCCTGCTAAAAGAATGATCTGTTAAACATAATGTCAGTTGAGAAAAATGTGAAGAAGTCTGAACAGAAGAATGATGGACTGTCATCATCATCAGAGGGTTTTTTTATACCACTGATTTATTTTTTTTTTAGGACACATATAACATTAAGCTCTGAGAAAGAGAAAATATCGTGCTTTTTGTTATCTATCAATATTATAAAGCATCTTCATTAATACTAGATCTAAGAGCAGATTGCTTAAGAGGAAAGAAAGGAAGATTTGGTATTGTCCACATGTAACTCAAGTATCAGAATGTTTTACTTGTGTACTGTCCTGGTTTCAGCTGGGATAGAGTTAATTTTTCTTAGTAGCTAGAATAGGGATATGTTTTGGATTCAATATGGAATTTGGCATAAGAAGAATGTTAATAATACAGTGATGTTTCCAGTTCTCGTTAAGAGATCAAAGACCCTCCAACTTCCCGTGTCGTGTCCATGTTCAGGTGTACAAGAATCTGGGAGGGGGCACAGCCAGAACACCGGGCCTAAATTGCCCAATGGAATATTCCTTATCATGTAATGTCATGCTCATTATATAAAGGAGGGGCAACTGGGAAGGAGGGGACTCTCTCTCACTTTCATGATTATGACTGTGGGATCTTGGGGGTTTTACTCTCGCTGGCAAGGAATGGTCTGGGTATCAGTTGGCGGGTGGTGAGCAATCACATTGTGCATAACCTGTTTGTATTTTCTATTATTATTTGCTTCTTTTATTATAATTACTTGTCCTGGTTTAGCTAGGGTAGGGTTAAGTTTCCCCATCAGAGAAGAAGTAAGGGATCTACAGCCGGGTTATTCATACCATGCTGACATCAGGTCTGGGCGTGGGAGCACGGGAACTTTTTCCTCGTTGGCTCTGGTGAAGGGAAGTACACGAGCAAGCTGTCTGTAACCACTGCGGTATTTCTCTGTATATCTTTTGTCTTGTTTACTGCTATTACTGTTTATTGTTGTTATAATTGCTACTGTTGCTGTTCAGATTGTTTATGACACTGTTGTATTAAATTTCTTATTTTAACCCAGGTTTGTGCCTCACTTCCAGCCTGGCTGGCTGAGGGTGGGGGAGGGGCAACAGCAATGTGGTCTCTGGTCCTGGCAGGGCCTAAACCAACACAGCCTTTTTGGTGCACCAACATGGGGCAAAACAGGGTTGAAATAAGAATCAAAAAGGGACAGACCCTGACCAGAGTGTAATAGAGCAATCTGTTGCATGTAATTTTTCTGTTTGTATTTGTATTTGTTTGATAAGAAAATGTTTGCAATGCTGGCCCACTTGCTTGCATGGTGGGGCTGGATTAATCCTTATATCCAGTGTATGATCCCAGTGCTGGTGTTTGTTATCGGTGGAAAATGTATAAAGGGTCTTATGTTGTTATACGGGCTATTGACTGCTTATAATGCCTTTGTATCCCTGTGCATGGGGGCGGGCCGGTACCTGTTTGCCATTTGGGCTTTTGTATAGGGGTCTCACCCCATCTAAGGGTGAGCCAGGGGAAGAGATCTTCTCAGCTTTGGGGCGGTTCAATTATCCTTGGAGCCTGCAGGCCAGTGTGATTGTGGCACTATGCCTTCTGAATGTCTGCCGGATTTCGGTTTTGGCCATGTGGTATTTCTCTAAACATAGCAGTGCCTGGACACCTGCCCCGAGGTCAGATAATAGTGAGTGGCAAGGGGTGTGGGAGAAGATGGGCAAAGGCCTGAGTCGGTGGGCACCCCCAATGCTTTGGAATTTCACACCCGAACAAATGCAGAGCCCTGATAAGCTGATGGAGTGCTTAGAAAGGGTGTGTTGCCAATCTGACAAAAGCCAGGAGACAAATAGCTGAGATGTCTTGGCGACTTGCCCATGCCTACCCTGTCCTCTTTAATACCACTCACTGACCTCAAAGGGGAGAAAAGGCTACAGAACCTGGGAGTGAAGGTCCTGATACAGCATCTGGGCCAGGGGAACAGGCAGAGCCAGTTTCAGGTGCTCCACCAGCACAGCGACTGAGCCAGAGAGCCAGCCAGTGCCGATGTCAGTCGCCCTGATACAGAAAACTAAATATACCAGAAAGTCAGCTCGCAAAGTGGGGGATGGGGATGAGCCAGGCACATCAAAGGAACAGGAGGAATGGCCAGAGGTCATCATCTGATCTCTATCCCTGACTGAGCTGCGAGATATGCAGAGAGATTTTGGCCGCCTGAGAGGTGAGCAGATTTGCACCTGGCTGCTCCGATGCTGGGACAACGGAGCCAGTGCTTTTGAGATGGAGGGGAGAGAGGCCAGGCAGCTGGGATCTTTGGCCAAGGATCCTGGCATTGATAGGGAAATAGGGAAACAGGCTCAAACCCTCAGCCTTTGGAGGCGACTCCTGCTCAGTGTAAGGGAGAGGCACCCCTACAAGGATGATATCCTATGTCAGCTGGGCAAATGGACCAGCATTGAGAAAGGCATCCAGAACCTCAGGGAACTGGCTGTGTTTGAGATGATCTATGGTGATCTGAATGATGAGCAGTCACCCATGGACCCAGATCAGGCCCCTTGCACACACCTGATGTGGCGAAAGTTCCTGAAGAGCGCACCAGAAGCACACTCGAAAGCATTGGCAATAGTGTCCTGGTGGACAGACACCCACACTCTAACAGTGGATGGAGTGGTTGGCAAGCTCCGGCAATATGAGGGAAATCTC
>NW_020799091.1:103104715-103125866 GCF_003259725.1 Athene cunicularia | reverse complement strand
TCATCTCAGCATTCCTGGGTCTCAGCTGTGGAGGAACTGTCTCAGAGGGTCCAGAAAGTGGAAGAGGACATGTCCTACATTCCACCTGCACGGGCTGATGTCTCAGCCATTAGAAGTAAATGTTTCCCCACCCAAGAGAAAGTCAGTATAAGGTACACACCAGGAGGCACCCTGTGGTTTTTCCTCCGCGAACATGGAGAAAACATGAGGAGGTGGGATGGACAGCCCACTGCCGCCCTGGCTGCACGAGTAGAGCAGCTGAAAGGGAAGACCATCACGAAAGGGGAGTCCTCCAAGAAGAGCTCAGCTCCACTGTCCAGTGGGAAATTCCCCAGACAGAATAGAATGGTGAACGTTATGTCTGACCCTCTTGAGGGGACCAGTAAATCATTCTTACAAGAAGTGAGTGATGATGAGCAGGATTAGAGGGGCCCTGCCTCCAGCCAGGTAGAGGAAGGGACAATCGGATTTACTGGACAGTGTGGATCCGATGGCCTGGCATGTCAGGCCCACAAGAGTATAAGGCTCTGGTGGACACTGGCGCACAGTGCACCCTGATGCCATCGAGCTACAGTGGGGTTGAATCCATCTGCATCTCCGGAGTGACAGGGGAATCCCAACAGCTGACCCTACTGGAAGCTGAAGTGAGCCTGACTGGGAAGGACTGGCATAAGCACCCCACTGTGACTGGCCCAGATGCCCCGTGCATCCTGGGCATAGACTATCTCAGGAGAGGGGACTTCCAAGACCCAAAAGGGTACCGGTGGGCTTCTGGTGTAGCTGCCCTGGAAGAGGTTGAACAATTGTCCACCTTACCCAGCCTCTCAGAGGATCCCTCAGTGGTGGGGTGGCTTAAGGTTGAGGAGCAGCGAGTGCCGATTGCTACCAGGACGGTGCACCGGCGGCAGTACCGCACCAGCCTAGATTCCCTGGTCCCCATCCATCAGCTGATCCGTCAACTAGAAAGCCAGAAGGTGATCAGCAAAACTCACTCACCCTTCAACAGCCCTATATGGCCAGTGAGGAAGCCTAATGGCGAATGGAGGCTAACTGGGGACTACCGTGGCCTGAATGAAGTTACGCCAGCAATGAGTGCTGCAGTGCCGGACATGCTAGAGCTCCAGTATGAACTGGAGTCGAAGGCAGCCAAGCGGTACTCCACAATTGACATTGCTAACGCGTTCTTCTCCATTCCGATATCGCCAGTTTGCGTTCACTTGGAGAGGCATCCAGTACACCTGGAATCGATTGCCCCAGGGGTGGAACCACAGCTCCACCATTTGCCATGGGCTGGTCCATACTGCACTGGAGAAAGGTTGGGCTCCAGAACACCTGCAGTACATTGCTGACATCATTGTATGGGGGCAGACAGCCGAGGAAGTCTTTGAGAAAGGGAAGAAGATAATTGAAATCCTCCTGAAGGCCGGCTTTGCTTTAAGCAAAAGAAAGTCAAGGGGCCTGCAAGGGAAATTCAATTCCTAGGGATAAAATGGCAAGATGGGCGTCGCCACATTCCAATGGAGGTGATAAACAAGATAACAGCCATGGCCCCACCAACCTCTAAAAAGGAGACTCAGTCTTTCCTGGGCGCTGTGGGGTTCTGGAGGATGCACATCCCGAACTACAGCCTGATGGTGAGCCCTCTCTACCACGTAACCCGTAAGAAGAACGATTTTGAATGGGGCTCTGAGCAACAACAATCCTTTGAACAGATTAAACAAGAGATTGCCCAAGCAGTAGCCCTCGGGCCAGTCCAGGAAGGGCAGGAGGTTAAGAACGTGCTCTACACTGCAGCCGGGGAGAATGGCCCTACCTGGAGCCTCTGGCAGAGAGCACCTGGGGAGACCCGAGGCCGACCTCTGGGCTTTTGGAGCCGGGGATACAAAGGCTCTGAAGCTAATTACACACCAACTGAGAAGGAGATACTGGCAGCGTACGAAGGAGTTCAGGTTGCCTCAGAAGTGGTCGGCACTGAAACACAGCTCCTCCTGGCACCCTGACTGCCGGTGCTGGGGTGGATGTTCAAAAGAAAGGCCTCATCCATGCATCATGCAACAGATGCCACGTAGAGTAAATGGGTTGCGTTGATAACACAACGGGCTGGAATAGGGAACCCCAGTCGCCCAGGGATACTAGAGGTGATCATAAACTGTCCAGAGAGCAAAGATTCTGGGATGTCACCAGAACAGGAGGTGACACGTGCTGAGGAGGCCCCACCATATAACGAGCTGCTGGATGAGGAGAAGCGATATGCCCTGTTCACTGATGGGTCTTGTCGTACTGTGGGAAAACATCGACGGTGGAAGGCTGCTGTGTGGAGTCCCACACGACGGGTCACTGAAGCTGCTGAGGGACAGGGTGAATCGAGCCAGTTTGCAGAGGTGAAAGCCGTTCAGCTTGCTTTGGATATTGCTGAGCTGGAAAAGTGGCCAAGGCTCTACCTCTACACCGACTCGTGGGCAGTGGCGAATACCCTGTAGAAATGGTTGCAGCCACGGAAGCAGAACAACTGGCAATGTAAGGGTAAAACCATCTGGGCTGCTGAAGTATGGCAGGACATTGCAGCCCGTGTGGAAAACCTCGTTGTGAAGGTGCACCATGTGGATGCCCATGTACCCAAGAGTCGGGCCACTGATGAACATCGACACAACCACCAGGCAGACCAAGCTGCTAAGATCAGAGTGGCTCAGGTGGACTTGGACTGGCAGCGCAAAGGTGAACTGTTCATAGCCTGGTGGGCCCATGAGACCTCGGGCCACCAAGGTAGGGATGCAACATACAGATGGGCTCGAGATCAAGGGGTGGACCTCACCATTGACACCATTGCAGAGATCATCCACAGATGTGAGACGTGTGCTGCAATCAAACATGCCAAGCGGGTGAAGCCCCAGCGAAATGGAGAGCGATGGCTGAAATATAGATATGGAGAGGCCTGGCAGATCGACTACATCACACTGCCACAGACCCGCCACAAGAAGCGCCACGTGCTCACAATGGTGGAAGTAACCACTGGGTGGCTGGAAGCTTACCCAGTGCCCCATGCCACCGCCCAGAACACCATCCTGGGCCTTGAGACCCAAGTCCTGTGGCAACACGGCACCCCAGAGAGAATTGAGTCAGACAACGGGACCCACTTCCGAATCCTGGAGGCAGGGCCCCTCTAATCCTGCTCATCATCACTCACTTCTTGTAAGAATGATTCACTGTTCCCCTCAAGAGGGACAGACATAACGTTGGCTATTCTCTTCTGTCTGGGGGATTTCTGACTGGACAGTGGAGCTGCGCTTTTCTTGGAGGACTCCCCTTTCGTGATGGTCTTCCCTTTCAGCTGCTCTACTCGTGCAGCCAGGGCGGCAGTGGGCTGTCCATCCCATCTCCTCATGTTTTCTCCATGTTCGCGGAGGAAAAACCACAGGGTGCCTCCTGGTGTGTGCCTTCTGCTGCTTTTCTCTTGGGTGGGGAAACATTTACTTCTAATGGCTGAGACATCAGCCCGTGCAGGTGGAATGTAGGACATGTCCTCTTCCATCTTCTGGACCCTTTGAGACAGTTCCTCCACAGCTGAGACCCAGGAATGTTGAGATGAGGGGAGATTTCCCTCATATTGCCGGAGCTTGCCAACCACTCCATCCACTGTTAGAGTGTGGGTGTCTGTCCACCAGGACACTATTGCCAATGCTTTCGAGTGTGCTTCTGGTGCGCTCTTCAGGAACTTTCACCACATCAGGTGTGTGCAAGGGGCCTGATCTGGGTCCATGGGTGACTGCTCATCATTCAGATCACCATAGATCATCTCAAACACAGCCAGTTCCCTGAGGTTCTGGATGCCTTTCTCAATGCTGGTCCATTTGCCCAGCTGACATAGGATATCATCCTTGTAGGGGTGCCTCTCCCTTACACTGAGCAGGAGTCGCTTCCAAAGGCTGAGGGTTTGAGCCTGTTTCCCTATTTCCCTATCAATGCCAGCATCCTTGGCCAAAGATCCCAGCTGCTTGGCCTCTCTCCCCTCCATCTCAAAAGCACTGGCTCCGTTGTCCCAGCATCGGAGCAGCCAGGTGCAAATCTGCTCACCTCCCAGGCGGCCAAAATCTCTCTGCATATCTCACAGCTCAGTCAGGGATAGAGATCAGACAATCACCTCTAGCCCTTCTTCCTGTTCCCATGCTGGGCCTTGCTCATCCCCATCCCCCACTTTGCGAGCTGACTTTCTGGTATATTTAGTTTTCTGTATCAGGGCGACTGACATCGGCACTGGCTGGCTCTCTGGCTCAGTCGCTGTGCTGGTGGAGGCGACTGAGACTGGCTCTGCCTGTTCCCCTAGCCCAGATGCTGTACCCTTTCTCCCCTTTGAGGGCAGTGGGTGCTATTAAAGAGGACACGGTAGTCATGGGCAAGTCCCCAACACATTGCAGCGAGTTGTGTCTCCTGGGTTTTGCCCGCTTGGTAACACACCCTTTCTAAGCACTCCATCAGCTTATCAGGGCTCTGCATTTGTTCGGGTGTGAAATTCCAGAGTATTGGGGGTGCCCACTGACTCAGGCCTTTGCCCATCTTTTCCCACACCCCTTGCCACTCACTGTTATCTGACCTCGGGGAAGGTTTCCGGGCACTGCTATTGTTAGAGTAGTGCTGCATGGCCAAAACCAAAATCAGGCAGAAATTCAGAAGGCATTGTGCCACAATCACACTGGCCTGCAGGCTCCAAGGATAATTGAACCGCCCCAAAGCCGAGAAGATCTCTTCCCCTGGCTCACCCTTAGATGGGGTGAGACCCCTAACAGAAGCCCAAATGGCAAACAGGTACCGGCCCGCCCCCACGCACAGCGATACAAAGGCATTATAAGCAGTCAATAGCCCGTATAACAACATAAGACCCTTTATACATTTTCCACCGATAACAAACACCAGCACTGGGATCATACACTGGATATAAGGGTTAATCGAGCCCCACCACGCAAGCAAGTGGGCCAGCATTGCAAACATTTTCTTAACAAACAGTACAAATACAAACAGAAAGATTACATGCAACAGATTGCTCTATCACACTCTGGTCAGGGTCTGTCCCTTTTTGATTCTTATTTCAACCCTGTTTTGCCCCATGTGGGCGCCAAAAAGGCTGTGATAATTTTAAGCCCTGCCGGGACTGCAGACCACATTGCCATTGTCCCTCCCCCACCCTCGGACACAAGTAGAGCACAAACCCCGGGTTAAAATAAGAAGAAATTTAATACAACAGTGTAATAAACAATCTGAACAACAAAAATAGCAATAATAAGAATAATAAACAGTAATAACAGCAAACAAGACAGAAGATATACAGAGAAATACCACAGTGAACACAGCCAGCCCATACGCCTGCTCCCGGTGACCAAAACCACAAAGGAAATAGTTCCCACGTTGCAACGCCCGACCAGATGTCGGCATGGTATGAATAACCTGGCTGGAGATCCCTTCCCCGTCCCTGCTGGGGAAACTTAACCCTATCCTAGATGAACTGGGACAGCCATTCATTTAATCATTGAAGTTTATCAGGTTGGTCAAGCATGACTTCCCTTCTGTATATCCTTGCTGACTACTACTGATGACTTTCCTGTCCTTCATGTGCCTAGGAATGGTTTCCAGAATTAGTTGTTCTGTCCACTTCCCAGGGATTGAGGTGAGGCTGACCAGTCTGTAGTTAGTCAGCTGGGCCCTCCTTCCTGGCTTGCTTGAATATAGGACAAGTATTTGCTTTTCCTAGTCTTCAGGTAGCTCTCCCATGATCATTTAGAGATAATAATGATTGGTCTTGCAATGACATTTGCCAACTCCCTCAGTACTCATGGGTTCATCCACACCATCAGAGCCCATGGTCTTGCTAATATAACTCTAGCCTTAGCACATTGATATGTTATCTTTGGGATTTTTTTGAGATGATTTGAAAATGTGCATCATGAAAGTGATTTCATGCATTAAATCTACTGTGAATTAATTTGATACAGGCTCTACAACCTACCCTTTTAGTAGAAATCTAGTTTTGTCAATTAAAAAATTGTTAATTGTGGATATAAAAGTACTCTGTCCTATAATTTTCCACACATGTTTACAGATTGAATGTTGGATTTCAGTTAAACTGAGGCCAAACATGAATGGGGCAACACAAATTAATAAAAAGTCGTCTCTCATGAAAGTAAGAGACTATTAAAAAGTAAAATAAAGAGAAGTAGTTTACAGCAGCTTTATATTTTGTGTGAAAGGTTTATCATTGCTCTGTATAGCCCAAAGTGCATACAGCCCACTAACAATTCAGTAGCATTTTTCTTTCTTGCCAAAAGGTCCTGATTAAGCAAAATGTACATGAACATCTAAGGCACAGTCACATTTGGGGTTTTTTTGCCCCTGAAGAACCAGAGTTGTTAATTAAAAGCATTACTGTGAAGTGAGTCATCTTGTACAAAACAAACTCTTCCATTAATCTGGAGATTGTTACCAAATAAGATTTCCTTTATCAGTACAAGTGAATTTGTAAGTGGAAAGTGGGGAAAGACAAAAAGCTGGATGATAAAAAATAATGGTGAGAAAACCAATTTCAAAAATTATCTTTTACAACCCATTATGAAAGAATGCTCCCCAAAATGATGCTGTTCACAGTGACTTACTGCATCCACTTAGTGCATTGGAAGTGCATATTCAAAAGAGATTGATTAACACATAGTAATTATGTCTCACTTCTAAAGATCAGTATGTAAAACAAATTAATCAAATGCATATTAACACTAAAATCATTCACCAGTACTAATTTAAATATTTAGTAGAATCTATATTATTTAATTTCAGTGAAGATGAAAATAAAAATGCTAATGTCTTTTCTATCATTTTTCCATAGACTGAGATGAACATGCCTTCCAAAGATGGAAAAGGTATGTGATGCAGTGGATACATTTTGAGATATATGAGAGACAAGCAAACTATGTTGAGCTTGTAGAGGCACAGTGTGCAAGATTATACACTCTTCCATATATAACCATATATTGACTCGATGTTGCTAAGTGAAACAGAACTCTTTGTTATGCTGCAGTCCTGCTAATGAAATTTTATTAGGATTTTTTTTCCTCTTTTTAAATACATTTGAGGTATTTAAAAATACCACCAACTCGAGTGCCTATTCCTCAAAAGATACATTCCATCCCCCTTTACCCTATTCTACAAGAGAAATATTCTGAAATATTTCTGTGTTTGCTCATGTAGTATTAATGTGAGAATACGGCCAGTAGGATTGATATTTTGTTCTGACTTTTCCTGGAGCTGCATGGGTCACCCTAATAAACTGCTGTTACTACTTAGCTGTGATCCCTTTCTAAGGATGGTGTTGAACAACAGGAAAACTTCTAATAGGTATGAGGTGGTTCTCTAAAGCTGTTTACATTGTCAGCTACAATTTGCAAGATCAAATGTTTATATGTATGAAAGAATTCAATCACTCCATAGTTGTTATCACAGTTGCAGACTTTTTGATCATTATGGTTATACTACACCATTAGATTTTTAAAGGTGAATGACACATTTTAACAAGTAAAAGGTTTTAAACTGCGTAATTTACTGGCTGTAACTGTTTAAAAAAGTCAATTGCATGTCCACGTCTATAAATATTGCCGTTATAATCTTCTATTTCTGTGGGAATGTTATTGAACATATTTTTTTCCTTTTAATTAAACCCCAATTCCCCACTAAACCAAGGCACCAATGAAATGCTATCTTTTGCAGAAAGAGCTTTTTTAATGTATATATGTGATTTTACTTAGAAGTGTAATAACAGCAATGTACTAAACAGTCCTTTATAGTAACACAAGAGCCGCACCATAAAGAGAAGTTAGTTGATCCAAATTTTGAATTACTGCATCGTACTGTTTTGTTTTGTTTTGTTTTTTGTTTTGTTTTGTTTTGTTTTTCCTCAGTTATCATATGAGGTCTATTTAGGATTGGGAGTGTGAGTGTTTTACTATCTGAAACGACAGAAGTCAAGACCAGTTGACAAATTTGATCCCAAGTTGAGAAGGATGCATACATAGTATGTAGGCATGTGTCTCTCCTACTTCCAGTTATGCCACTGCACACAATAGAAAGTAGAAATAGTTGTGTGGTGTGCTCACTGTGCTATGATATATACAAACATTCTAAATTTAGGAGGAAAACATATTCAGATTCTGAATAAATGGGCTTATCTAACATTAATGGTCCTGTAAGAAAATCCATTTTGAAAAACATATTTCTGGAAAACAGAACAAATATGAATGTGAAATATTACTCCTTTAGTATAATTTTTCTCTACCAGCTGAAAATACAAATCTCCAAATACTAAGCATTCCTTCATTTCTGTTTTCTTCACTGGAAGAAAGGCAAGAAAACAAAGATCTGGGCTGCTGACCACCTCCACCCTCTGTCCATAAAGTTTTCCTGAAAGGCACCTCATCATCCTGTTGAGCAAGAAGCCAGTGTTAAGAATTTCCCTTTGTCTATCCTACATATGACCAGAATTATTAATTTCTGCAATATTTTGAACAGTATTATTTTTTAAATTTGCTTATAATACAAATTCTCATCCTGCAGCCTGTCAGATTATGTGTTATTACCAATATGTCAAAAGACAGTGTAAAAACAGTAGTGAAAAAAAGCAAATGTAAATATTTTCTTAGAATGTGTATTGGATTTTTTTTTTTATGAAATATCTTTTTAATTTTGGAGAAATCTTCTTGTGTGGAATATATTTGTTCTGCAAATCCAACAAAAAGTTTTCTGAACAAGTATATTCTATCATAAATCTGCTTTGACTAATATTTTTCATCAATATCTTTCAACAAATATACTGAAAGAATGGTAGTTACAAATTCAAGTACAGCAGGTTTAGAGAAATCCAGTTTCCACACTCTTTATGTATATCAGAATTGAATAAAGTACCCACAAAATATTTTCTTTGTAATTCTGTCCTCATTCACTTGATGAAATGGCCTTTCCCTTTGTTGCCTACAAATTCCAAAGAACAACTAGGCAATTATCCTGTGTGGCATCTGGTGTCCTAAACTTGACAGAGGTGGCTTTTCAAAATATCTCTCTTCTACATCTAAATAGGAGTTTATCAAGTTGAAGCTTAAAAACATTATTACTATATTTCTTTTTTACCACCCTATTCCAGTCCATAGGAGGCCACGCTTTGGGCAGTAATTTAGCCGCATCTCCTGTTACCCTGAGGTCAACTCAAATAGAGCATGTAGGCACTGGAAGAGTCTGAAGTCATGTCTCCCTGTGATCCATCTGCTAAATTATGGGCAGTACAGTAATTTAAGATTTTTCAAATAAATTAATCTATTTCTTTTAAAAGTATATATCTTTCATCAGATTTGATTTAAAATATTGCTGCAAAATATTAATCAAAACAGTTTTATAATAGAAAATATTAGTTCAACAAAATACTTAGTTTTACATTGTCTTTGTCATGGGGAGCCAAGAAATCTTCCTGTGTTGCAGACATTCTCAAGACACATGGAACAGCAACTTTTGCATTAAACCTATATACATTCTGTTTTAACTCTTAACATCTCTTAAACATCTCCTAGATTCAAAGTTTGTTAATGTAGCTGTATGCTTTGACACAGAGTTTTCCATGGACAGAAAGCCTAGGTTCTCTATGCTGGCCTTTGCAAGACTATGTATTGCCTCACAGCTCTTTATCCCTGTTCTGGAGCTGGTTGCTTTCTGACATCTAACATGTGCCTGCTCCTGACTCATCTGAAGATGCACTTCTATGAGAAGCACTTCAAAATACTCAAAAGTCTCCACCAAGGCCTTGTAACAAATAAGGTGGGATCTCAACACAACTGGAGCTTTGGCTTTTAGATTCTCCAAAGTACCTGCAGGGTTGGCAACCTGTTCATGACAGAACAAGTAGGTATCCCTAACTCTCTTCATGGCAATCATGTGGCTGAAGCTGTATGAATGGGTTTTTTCCCCAAGACTGCCACCAGTGACTCTTGGAGAGCAGTGCCAAAAACTGTGTAATGGTAAGAACCTGGTAGACTCAGAATCATGAAAGCTTGCCAGCGTGTGTCCACTACTACACATGCATGCACACACACAGAGAAAATGCTGCTTTTTTCCTTTGGAGTTGGGCAGGGGAGAAGCATTGAGGAAAGAAGAGGAAATGCTGTGAGCCATAACTATCCCACAGGTCAAGAGATGTACTGCTCCCACAACTTTTGCATGCGGTAGGGAGTGCAAATAAAACAGTATTTCAGGGGCAGTGTTTATGATTTAGTCACAGTATGGATAATATTTTTCCTTTTTATTTGGCTCCTTTGTAGAATGGAGGCATGGAAACATTGAACCAATGAAAGGGTGGGTCTGGATCCACAGCATCACAGGAAATGTTTCTTATGTATTTATTCAGTCTTGCTGATAAGTCAGCGGTGGTTAGCACTGGTATATACTAAAAGATAAAGTGTCTGGCCAAGGCAGCCTCTGCTACGTCCTGAGCAGAAGAACATGGGCACAGATACCTGTTACATCCCTGAATAGCCATTGCTGTTGCCACTACCCATACTGTGCAGCAGGGAGTGCTGAGAAGGGGTAATTGCTATCTTGGACTGGACATAATGTCAGCAGTATGACACCTTCCCATTCCCCAGCCCTCAGCATTCTGGCACAGCATGCTTCCCTGCTGGAGGATGCCAGCCCACATGGCTGGAACCAGGCTATAAATCAGGCAGGAGCTGATATGGGGCTTAGCCCACAATTTCCTTGGGAAACATGTCTGTGGCTCTTGATGCTTGCTTAAATACATTGGTATGGACAAAAAGCCACAGCGCCACTGGTTGATCCTATTTGTACAGGGGCATCTCTCCCCCAGGGGAAGCCACTGTGCTGGCCATGACAGACACACTGTGACATGGCCACCACATCCCCCAGAAGTTTAGGAGAGGGTGGCATCTGCCACTTCTCTTGGATCAACACTGTTCCTATCCTCCTCAGGCAGAGTTCAGTCTGAGGGTACAGACAAATATATGTAGGTGTCTAAGCACTGTGGAGCATTCAGGTGCTTTATGTACTTGCCTGTGACCACTTCAGCTGTCTAATTGCCTAGTGTCCTATGAATATACAAGAAACTGGCAGATAAGACATAGGACCTATAAAAATGAGAGCTGTTTTGTATCAGCCAGATATCAGGATATGCAAGGGCGTTTCGTTTCTAGATGCACAGAGCAGGATTCGGGTGCCTGAAAATAGGCTCTGCAGTATCACTTCAGGTATCCTGAGGAATTCCACTCAAGAACAGCACAGTAGGGGCACAAATGATGTGCTGTATTGGTCTGCTCTGCTCGGATGTCTCAAAAACCCAACAAACTCCCAAATGACACGGGTTGTTTACCTGTTCGTAGCTGAATGCTGTCTGTACAGAATAATTCAAGTGCTTAAAGTTAGGTGTATAGCAGCATTTTTGACATCTTAAAGTATCCTGCCATCCCAAGACATCACTTTGCGGATCTGCCATAGACCTTCTCTCATATATAGCAGCTCTAAGCAGATATTTCAGGTATTTCAGGACATCTAGAACAGCTCTACATAGACATGTTTATGCGTTTTAATTGATTTGCTATACTTAGACATCTAAATTTAGTTGTCTGCAGTGTGATACTAAAAGACATCATGAGGTATTCATTCATCATCTAGAAGACGAGACTGGGAGAACAACCCCACTACAATCCAAGGAGGAGACAGTCAGTGACCTGCTGCATCACACAGACACACACAAGTCTATGGGACTGGATGGGATACACCTGATGGTGCTGAAGGAGCTGGCTGGGTGCTCGCCAAGCTGCTTTACTATCATTTACCAGCAGTCCTGGCTGACAAGGGAGGTCCTGACTGATTGGAAATTGGCCAAGGTGACACTAATCTATAAGAAGGGTCGGAAGGATGATCCAGGAAATTACAGCTCTGTCAGTTTCACATCAGTGCCCGGGAATCTGATGGAGCAGCTCATCCTGAGTACCATCACACAACACATGCAGGACAACCAGATGCTCAGGCCCAGTCATTGTGGGTTTATGAAAGGCAGGTCCTGCCTGACAAGCCTGATCTTCTATGACAGGGAGACCTGCTTACTGGATGAGAGAAAGGCTGTGGATGTTGTCTACCTTGACTTTAGTAAGGCCTTTGTCACCGTTTCCTACAGCATTCTCCTGGCAAAAATGGCTGCCCTTCACTTGGATGGGCACACACTTTAATGGATAAAAAATTGGCTGGATGTCCGGGCCCAGAGAGTTGTGGTGAATAGAGCTGGCGGCTGGTCACAAGTGGTGTCCCCCAGGGCTCGGTTTTGGGGCCACTCCTGTTTAACATCTTCATGGATGATCTAGACAAGGGGATCAAGTGCACCCTCAGTCAGTTTACAGATGACACCCAGTTGGGTGGGAGTGTTGATCTGCTCGAGGGCAGGGAGGCTCTGCAGAGAGACCTGGACAGGCTGGAGCCATGGGCTGAGGCCAACTGGAGGAGTTTCCATAAGGCCAAATGCCGGGGTCTGCCCTTGGGCCACAACAACCCCCAGCAGTGCTACAGGCTTGGAGAGGAGTGGCTGGAGAGCTGCCAGTCAGAGAGGGACCTGGGGGTACTGATTGACAGCCGGCTGAACAGGAGCCAGCAGTGTGCCCAGGGGGCCAAGAAGGCCAATGGCATCCTGGCTTGTGTCAGCAATAGCGTGGCCAGCAGGGACAGGGAAGGGATCTGACCCCTGGACTCGGCACTGGTGAGGCTGCACCTCGATTCCTGTGTTCAGGTTTGGGCCCCTCACTCCAATAAGGACATTGAGTGACTTGAGCATGTCCAGAGAAGGGCAACGGAGCTGGTGCAGGGTCTGGAGCACAGGTCGTACGGGGAGCGGCTGAGGGAACTGGGGGTGTTTAGTCTGGAGAAGAGGAGGCTGAGGGGAGACCTCATCGCCCTCTACAGCTCCCTAAAAGGAGGGTGCAGAGATCTGGGGATGAGCCTCTTTAACCAAGTAGAAAGTGACAGGACAAGAGGGAATGACCTCAAGTTGCACCAGGGAAAGTTAAACTAGATATGAGGAAGCATTTCTTTCCAGAAGAGGTTGTTAGTGATTGGAATGGGCTACCCAGGAAGGTGTTGGAGTCCCCATCCCTGGAGGTGTTTAAGAGTCGGGTTGACATAGTGCTGAGGGATATGGTGTAGTTGGGAACTGTCAGTGTTAGGTTAATGGTTGGACTGGATGATCTTTAAGGTCTTTTCCAGCCTAGATGATTCTGTGAATCTGTATTCAGTTCTGTGCTGGAGCAGTTACAACTCATCTGGTCTATTTTAGAACTCTGTCAGGATGGGATCAACCCAGTCCTAGGAATTCTGGTTTTCTTTTGTACTTTAGCACTAGAGATGGCCCTTTAGTCTGACAGATAGATTATTTAACATCACAAGTTATAACTGCATGAATAAGTGCTGAATTGCTTATTACAGTATACATCTCATACAAATATACCTATATCTGTAAATGCAGTCTATATATCTTTCAGAATCTCTTGAAAACATAATGACTGCCCAGTTGCCCCATGAAAGATAATGTTACAGTAGGTCAGTGCACTCCCTTGCAGGAAGGAAACATTAATTTAAAGCATTACTGATTTCAGTCTCACACACACAGTCTCATACCCACCAGCACCCTTATGTGTGTAAGCAGTCTGCCAGGCACCTCGGCACAAAGACACCCTTATCTAGGCAGTCTGTCCAGGGCTGCTGCAATAACATGGAGGATCAGGAGGAATCAGTTTTCAAGCCCCTCCTCACACTTCATGGATTCTGTTTAGGATTGTGCTGGTTTTGGTTGACACCAATCAGGTAATGACAGTAGTTAATCTCTTTATTTTGTTCCACTTCTTTGACTTTCCAGGATTTAATCACTCTATTTCACATCTGGTTGTCCTGAGAACTTTCTGATAGATATGTGCTAGGATCTTGACAACCTGCTACTGCAGGCATCAGCAACACATGACGTTTTTGTAGCCCTTCTCAGTCATATGAATATGAACATTGTTATTGCAAGTTTGCAAATTTCTGGAAGATTTCTTGGCTTATATTTTCTTACTGTAGGCAGTTTTGTACCTACTGGTAAAAACTGACATCTACCTTTTATGATTCATAAGTTTTCTTCTCAAAATTCTCCCAAGTTTCTGGTATATTTCAGCAATATATTGTCATAAACTTTCCACTTTCCTGGCCTAGAATTACAAAAGAAGATTACGGTTCACTTCCTTCTATGCAATCATTTTTGTCTTTAAATTCTAACTTAATGCAATGTTCATATGCTATCTCTCTGCTTTATTGGATTCTGGTGAGCTTATGATGTGCCTTCCCACCTTCTCATTCTCTATTATTTACCCTACATGATCCATTTTTATCCAAGGCAAACTGAAAAAAAAACCTTTGAAAATAAGCATAAGAGTCACATGCCATTGCTAGAACAGACACACTCTTTTTATGCATTGCCATCATACGTTCACTGACTGTCTTGCTGCATATTTATCAAGGGCTACCACTGTGGCTAATCCGAATTTTACTGGTTATAACAGAGATGGCAGCTGACATTAGGTAAAAATCTTCATCTAGGTTCTGCTATGCAGCACATGTAGCTAGGAGCAGCAGCTGACTCTTTCCTGAGATTATCAGCAAATTGATCAATGCCACAAGAAGTTCAGTCCCAAAAATCTCTATTATTAGAAAGTCAGGATGGTTGAAGAAAAGCTGTTGCAAGAATTAGGCAGAAATTTTGAGTGAGTTCACCTTAGTAAGAAGCAGCCTTTTTTCTGTATGATTCCATCACAGAGCATGTTTCTGACAATGTTAAACATTGATACACAATTTAAAAAATAATTCTGTATTGGCAATCTCACATTCTGTTAGTAATGGCAGGAGAAAAGATTATCTCATAATAGAGAAATACTGTTGAAAAACTTTATGTTCAGACCATTAAGTTTCTTTAGAAAGTTGTTTCAGAACCTCTAGAATGGTGATGAAAGTCTGCTGATAAAAGTGTAAGAATGAAGACTTGAAAGACAAGTTAAATCACTAGAAACCAGCCTTTTCGGGCCTCTGTATTGGCTTGGGCTTCTGTCTTCCGTAGTTGTCCTGGCATGACATCCAGTTCCAGATACTGTTGTTCACATGAAGATAAATTACAATTGAAATGTACCCCTAATGACCCTGCATGCACCTTGTGCATCTCTTGTATCACTGCAGCTTAAAAGAAAGCCAGCAAAGAGGGAGCCAAAAGGAGGTGGTGATGGACTGAGGTGACAGCAGCCCCCAGGTGAGGGGTGCCCCTGCACAGACAGGAGGGATCTCTGGTCCTGCATTTGATGACTCCCCATAGGCCTGGGTTGTGGGGTTTGTCCATCCTTGTGCCTTCAAGCAAATATCAAGAGCCACATCCCTGCTTTCCTGAAGAGCTGTGTCTGGGTCCCACATCAGCTCCTGGCACTGAACACTAGCGACATGGCTGGCACAGATATAAAAATGGTGTGGGGCTGGGACAGGACAGGGCATACATTGGTATTCTCCCTCTTCAGTCAATCATGGAGATTTTTTAAACTTTCAATGGAAGAGCATCAACCTGAAGAAAAGGAGACATGCATGGCACTCACAGTGTGTCATGGCCTCAGGTGTAGCTGCATCTTCTGCGTACCCCTTGCCCTCAGTGTGAGGCTTTCCTCAAAATGGTTTCTGATTCACAGGCCAATCAGATGTGTCTTCTTGTTCATCCAGACATTCTGGGGATTCCCTTTGGGCATTACTTTATTATCTTCATGTATATGTTGTCCTGGGTTGGCATTTTCCCTGGTTTCCCATGTTTGCATACAGGGTCACCTGAGCCTTGCAACACCAACCAAAACCCGGAGGCTGCCCCAGAAATGTTGCATTGATGTCCTGTCAGACTGGGGCAGATGTGGGGCCTCAGACTCTGCTTTGCATGTGGCAGGAGACAGGCAGCTAACCTGAGGTTGCTCAGAGATTACATGCATATGATGGAATTAAAATGGCCACTCATGGATGGCAGCCCCATGCAGCACTGAAAGAGTGTCTTACAGAGGTTTCCCATGCAAGGGGGAAGCAGCACCCATCAGGTACCCAACGGACATGACAGCTGGGACATGACAGTATGTGTGTGGACTGCATGTCCTGCCTATGTTGTATTGCTTCCAAAAAAAGTTCACCATGTGCAGAAGAGGATGCAGCTGTGAGTTGTGATGTGGAAAAGTAGGGGTGTGAGAAGCAGGCCACACCAACTTTGGGGTCTGACAGCCAGAAAATTCACTGGGCAGTGTCTTGATACCTGTGGATGCTCCCACCATGCTGGGCACAGTAGGTATATCTAGCATGGTATAGCATGGTGGAAATTTTGACTCTATGGCATTGCAGAGAATGCAATGGGAGAGTGTACCTACAGCCACAAGGACTAGTGTTCACATAATTATTTGTGAAACAGATTTTGCAATAATTTATTAAGCATAGGGACAAAAACTTCCTCTTGAACTACTACCTGGTGGTTGATACTGATAAACTCTTCTTTCTATGATGTGAGAATCCATGATTTACGAGTACTGCTTCATTTTCTTATTTTAAGTGGTAAAAAGTGCATAGGCTTTTCAAACAGAACTATTTTAGGTCTGCACAATGTTCAACTTGTTACAGATTAAAATTGTAGTTTTGAATTCAATAACATTGTCAGACTGATAAAACCTCTGGTCTCTGCAAATAAGCTTCCTAATGGTATATTGCAATTCTTAGCAAGGTCTGTCTCTGTCAATTCATACAACAAGCCCAGGTAGGCAGACTGCAACAAAATGAATACTTTCTGGAGGTGAATTAATTTCCTTTGTGATTAGTGGGTCAGGTACGTGTGGACAATAGAAGTTTTGCACATATCTTTTTTTTCTTTAAAACCATGTCTTCAACTAGTTTACAGATCCCACAGAAGGAAAATTTAGAATGTTTGCTCAGTTCAAGTCAGTAAACAAGTATTTTGTACTGATGAGATTTAGCATGGAATTATGGGAATACAAAGATTTCATAAACCAGCTAGTCTGGCTGTCAGACATCTATTTATGTAATAAGAGATATGGGGGATGAAATGGTGGTTAATAGTATTTTGTAAACAAAAAATTTTTGAGTGTTTATATTCCACCTAATGTAACTTGCTAGAACTTTTTTGATTCTCAGCTTGTGATGTATTTTTAGACTTTTGAAGTGTAATGATTTCTCGAAAAAGACTAGCAGAAAAAGAATCATAGAACAGGACTGAAGCAGACTTTATGTTAGACTGAGTTTTGTTTGCCTACCTGCTTGTACAAAGAAAATGTGATGAAACTAGTCATATGCATAACATCTACAAGAGAAATGGTAGCAGGCATACTGAAGTATGAGGCTTAATCTGTATGGGATTCAATGCTTGCTCAAATTGAGCATTTCCTGCTCCTAAAACGCCAGTTTAACTGTTTCATGGCAGGGTTTCTGATGTTCTATAGACAATTTTGAATGTATAAACTAGAGACTTCCTGCTCACTTTCTAGAACATGACAGAAGCATTTTATTTTACGATGTTATCTATTTTAAACTGCCAGGATTTGTCAGGGATAGGAAATACAGCAGGTTGCCTACACCTGTTAAAACCAGTACTTAGCTCTACCTGTCAGTACATTAACCTCTGGAGCTAAGAAGAAAAGAAAACTCTATCATAATACAGCTTGGATGGGCTGCTACTGACACGATGTCATGTAAAGCAGTCTCCCAGCTTCTTAACATGTTGAGCATGACTTTAGCTTGAGCCCTAAAGATCCCTTACCCTAATTTTGCTATAAATTATACAATTCACATTAGTTTACTTGACTCTTAAATTAGCTAGTTAAGGACTCTTAAGACCATTTTTTAAATTAGCCTTATATATATTTTTTTACTTAGGGAAGCTTATTACAGGCCCATTGGTCAACACAAGGTAGAGGAAAGAAAAAGTTGTGTAGAAGAAAACATAAATGAATTAATTTCTATTGAATGGAAATAAAAATACAGAAAAAGGACAAGAAATGTGGAAGCAGTGTTAGGAGAGAAACAAGAGGAATAACAAAATAGTAAACTTAAGGATTTCTGTTGATGTGGGAAGAACAATGAAGGCAACAAAAAATTCACTGTAGAGGTACAAGTGTACACATTCCAATGAAAGGGCAGTATATGAGCAAAGTATAAGCCTTATGGCAATTTAGTAATTATGCGGTTAATGAGACATATGGAAAATAAGCATTTAGACAAATAATGAGCAATTAATCAGACAGGCAACTAAGCTATAAAATGCAATGTCAAATGACTCCTACCTGTTCCATTAAATTTAGGTAGAAAGAGACTTATCTTCCCTTTACATATTACTGAGCCTCCAGTTCAGTGCTCATTAGGAAATAAATACTAAAGAAGGGAAGTCAATCTAAGATCTTTTAAAAGTAAGACTCATTTACAGTAAATGAAATAAGCAGAACTAGCTCTTAACATCCTGTTTAGTTTAGATGAGTTTTCTCCATTTGTAAAACAACACATTGCTGGGATTAGGATGGTGAAGCATGTGGCAGATTATGAGAAAAACACGTCATGGTTTTATTTTACAAACATTGTGTCCACTATCAGAAAACATGATAGAAACAGAAAAAGCTGTCTGACTGAATTATCAGATTAATGTGAATGCTGTTAAAAGGTTAATAGCAGTGAAGATGATGATAAAGCACAAAAGAAGTAGATTTCACTTAACATAAAAGGACTTTTAAGCCCTTTCAAAGGACTTCCAGATGTAAATACTTTTTATTTTTTTCCTCCTGATTTCATGTTTAGTGCCCTGGTATGTATCCGAAATATTGAAAAATGTTTTATTTAAAAGGTGTTAGGCCAATTAGCCTTGCAATATGATTGCCATCTTGTCCATAGAGTTGTTATTTTAAAATTACTTGAGGAAATAACTTTGGAAAATGTCATACTGTCAATTAGCCCTTTCTGAAATATCATCTGTAAATGTTGTGAGTACCTAAAACATACATGGGGTGAAAAGTACTGGAGATCTAAACTGGTAAAAGTTCTCCTAAGAAACTCATTTCATGTAGCGTGAAATCAGATGATAGAATTTCTTTTATGGTAATGCATTGACCTAATTCACTATCAATCACACAATAAGTCTGTCTCATTTGGAGTTACCTTCATTAAGTCACAAATCATAGCAGTCACTACAAGCAAAAAGCCTACTGCATAGTACATTTTAAATAAGCTCTTTGTGAAAACAAATTGATCTTATGGGTGTGCTTTGCCATAATAGATCTTCCAAGTCACATGGTTTAGATAAAAATGAAAATGGCAGCTCAAACTAAGTATTTTACTTACAAATAAACTAAACCCCTTGCATCATTGTTTTTCCCGTTCTGCATGTGTCAGCTGATAGGAAAGAACATACGGAAAAGAGGTTGAATTCAAACATATGGATTACTTAAAAACTGGAACAAAGTAGCAGTGACAGTAATTAGTAAAAACGGGGAAGACAACTGGCCCAGGTACATACTTGCAATGAAAAACAAAGCCAGAGTCAAAGAAATGTTGAGTAGCTGACATATAATAATTACAGTCCACAAATTTGACATGGTTGTTTTGTTTCAAGGATAGGACTACTAACCCAGAGCTTAATAGTATTTAGTGCTTCATTTTGCACATGGGGATGTATGCTGGCATATTTTTGCATGTATTTTGTGGCAGTGAATTCCCTGCCAAAACATTAATCTCAAAGGTCTGATGGGCACAGAGGATTGGCTTTGATTCCAACTGCCACTGCCCAACCATTTATTTGGCTTCATAATATCAAACCCTTAGCACAAACCAATAAATCTGAAATTTGTAGAGCAATTTTTTCCAAATTTCAAGCAAATTGTTATACTGAAATTTCATGTTAGTATTTTTAAGATCAGACATATGGATAGGTGGAATTGAGATTTTCATTTTAAACAATATAGAAAAGCTGATTTTGAAAACTTAAGTACTCAGTCAGGACATGCTGCATCAAAAAGAGAAACTCAAGCCTTTTCTTAATAAAGATATAATTTGAGCAGATTGAAACAGTAGTCTCAGAACAGCAGCAGTACAAGGATATGCTGTGAAAAACTTAAATTCAGAAATAAATTGTAATAATCCATTGTGGCAGTAAAGCATCTTCCTTCTGATTTCCTCAGAACCTTTCTGAACTATTGAGGAACTCCAAGGCACACCTTTGCAGCTCAGCATAATGCTCTGTGGTCCTCCCACAGAGTTCCAAGCAAGTGAGGTTCTGGATAGGCACAGTAGCTTAATTTGCAAAAGCTGTACAACTGCAGTAACAAGGCCAGACAGTTGGCATGATTAGTTCCGTGTCCCAGAAAAAAAAAAAATATTAGGTTCACACCTGATACAACTCTGCTGTACTCATTGTTATTAGTACTTTGGGACTAGATCAGAGTTGTCCACTTTATGATGTAGAACCTACTCTTAATTTCTATAGTCTCCAGACAAAAGGTGCTGTAAAAATTGGGAAGCCAAGGCAGAGAGGTGGGAAGTATCGCACAGAGGACATGCCACAAAAGCAAGTTACTAAACCTGTGAGAGCTTTAGTGACTTCTGTGACTTGCAGATAAGTCTACATTTCACAGAATCACAGAATCATTCAGGTTGGAAATGACCCTTGGGATCATCAAGTCCAACCATCAGCCCTACTTTACAAAGTTCTCCCCTACACCACATCCCCCAACATCTCCTCTAAATGACCCTTAAACACACCCAGGGATGGTGACTCCACCACCTCCCTGGGCAGCCCATTCCACTCTGACCACTCTTTCTGTGATTTTATTTTTCCTAATGTCCAGTCTGAACCTCCCTTGTTGCAGTTTAAAGCCATTCCCTCTTGTTCTATTGCTGTGAGAAGAGACCGAGTCTGTCCTGACAGTGGTCTTAGTACTGTAGCTATGTTTGTATATTTATGGAAACGAAGTTAAAAAGACCAATAAAATAATTGATGAGAGAAGAAGAAAATGGAAGGCTACTTTTCTGTGAATTGATGTCCAGGGAA